>NC_137742.1:29154100-29679100 GCF_963264785.1 Psittacula echo | reverse complement strand
CAACCCGGGTTACTACACGATGGAAAATCATTATGGAGTTGAGGTCTCGCGTATCATTTTCACGTACTTTTTCCGTGACTATTTCTGTTACTTTCAGGGAGTCTTGCCCATTTTTGACATTGCAGAACCTGGCTCCTTGGTTTCATGCATATCTCTCCTTTGATACACGTCACGGACAAATAAAGCTCTAACATCGCTCTACCACAGCAGACTCTAATATTGTCTTAGAGCTGACATAAACTTTTATTGCCCAAGATCTCCTAGGGCTTGAACCAGATGCAAACATGTAAGTTAGGGAAAATGAGCAGAAGAACAGAGGAACATTTCTGCTCCTCTGAAGAAAAGCTGGCCCTCCTCATAAGAAGGGCGCATACAACAAGCATATTCTATTGAGTGGCCCAGTCTGCACCAGACTTGCACAATCTGAAGCACACACTATGCATTACTCTGGTAAGCAACTTGGAGTGGTTCATGACAACTACGAAACAACTGAACAGAGATACTCTGCCAAAGAGGAAACCCCCTTCAAAAAATGCATCAATCAGCACCTCTCCTGCACTACAGACTAGCTTCTAATGGTCATTCAGGGCCTTAGCTTTTGCCTGCCAACAACACATTGGTTGGATCTGGCTGTATCTAGCACCAGGAATCGCCTCTTCATGAGGTATCTCATATTATGTATTACACAAACAGTAGTGTGCCTTCCATGGGGCTGGCTGGTTCAAGGGCTCAGCCCTCTTGACTCTGAAGCCTCATTCTGCTCTGATTTAGCAAAACCCAATGTGTTAAGATCTAGGACATGCTGTAAGGATTCAGGAATCTCGTGTTCCCACACTGTGGGGCAAAAGTATGAAGGAAGCGAATTGAGGTTGAAAGCGGATAAATTTTTGTTTACTCCTGAGTAGCCAAATGGGCAAGAGGCTTATTTATTCTAAAGGATTTGTTAATACTTTTAGTGTGCATGTGTCTGGAGTGATGGAGAGGTCCATTTTAAAATACTGAGATCTATAAATCTCTGTGACAAACTTACAGAAAGTTTTTTTCTTAAATGGAAAGAATACACCAGAAAACCCACCCAACATGCTAGAGCATGTATGTTAAAATCCTACCACAGCAAAACTGCCACTTCATTTTCATGATCTATTTTTCTAGCAGCTGTCTATTAATTCAGTTTAAACCTGGGGAATGACACAGAGGGCAACTCTTTTGATAGACACCCACATCTGTTTTTTAGCACCTCAAGAGCTGGCTCCAAAGCCTTCTGGACAAGTGGGCTCCACCAGTCTTCCAATATTTCTCATGGGGCATCAGACATCCTGGCTCAGCTTCAAATGGGAAGTGTCATTACCTGGAAATAGTTCCAGCCACCGACTGATTGGCCTCACAAACCACCTCAGGCTCTCCGGGTCTCTTACCTAACAACATGGGTTGTTTTTCTGCTGACTTCCAAATTAATTACAGCTTTAATACATAGGCAATTTGGGATATATATGCTGGTCTCTGAATGTGCAAAAGGGCATATAGTGACAGCCACATAGATTTTAAAAACGATCTGGCACTACTGACATACTACCTTTAGCAAATGAGTGCTACTCCTGTAGCTAAACCTGCACTGCTTACTTGGATAGACTTTCACTGCAGTCACTGAAGTCAAGGAGCAGTGAGCAGGTGCGATGCTGATAATAAGAGCAAGATACTCAGACTGGGACTTGTAGCTATAAAAAGGCAGCAAAAAGGAAATGAGCAATTCTGTTCCAGCGTCTTAATCACACAGCAATAAAATGTAGAAGTTCCAAGTTCAAAGAAACAAAAATCATGTTCTTTTTGATTTAAATGTATGAGTTTCATCTGCTTGAGGCTTGTGGCTGATCCTCCCACTGTTGTTACACAACCCTTACAAGTGTAAATAACAGTACCAGAATTGGGTCTGTGACAGTTTTTAAAGACCATTTCTTGATCTAATTACCTTTACCCTTGGGAAAGCACCTGAATACTTTTGAGCTGCATGAATCTGAAAAATTTTCAGCTAATATCACACAGGAAAAGAAGCGAGAAGGGATTCCAACCATAAATACAAAACCTTACATCTTCTGACACTGGAAACCACATTGACTTTTAACGTGAGTGATCCCTGGAATTCAATGGTCTGAAAAGAATAATACACTTTCAGTGATGTGAGAAAGCAGAACGATATTCATGCTTGAAAAGTAAATATTTTCCCAAGTTTACATTTAAGAAACTATTAAATTCTCAATAAGAGGCAATTTTTAAAGATTTAAAGTTGAAAGGTACAATCAATTTTTTAAAACTCCTTCACCTTCTTTTCCAGGGAAAAAGAAAATAAGTAAGTATGCCAGTCACACATGCTGCTAAGGCCCATGCACTTCTTCCCAGTGTGCACACGTATGTGTGCGAGCACAGCCATGCGTGCAGGATGGAGCGAAGCAGAACCAGACTGCCACTGGCAGCTCGAGGGCACCAGAGCATCCCTAAAGTGTGCCTGGGTTTTTGGTGTGAGGGTGAAAAGGAACTGCTCTTCATGTCACCTTCTCCTCTGTAGCCAAAGCATTTTCCTTTGGCAAATGCCACTGGAAATGGATGCTGGCTAAGCAAGCAGTTAACCTGCACTCCAGACTCCATAGGTACCATATGAAGTGTCTCAAAAACCAAAAAGGCCTGGGAAACTGGTGACAGTCAAACCAAGAAGCCAGCCATGGTACCTGTGTGAATAGTAGAGTGAGAGGGAACACTGTTGGTGCTCTCTCCACATTACCATCTCAAGGACTGGTACCTGCCTTCTTGGTGCCACTATCGGACACAGTGTGGTGATCAGCAATACTCTGAAGGCAGGGTGGCTCAGTGGTGTGGGAACACTACGGGTCAAATTCAGTCTGAAAACGCTGTCCAGTTTCCACCCAAGTTAATGGTACCCTGCTACCTCACTGACTCTACCACCCTCTACCAGCAAACTGCCTGCCAAGCTACAGCAACTACTGTAACATATGTGGCAACTGCATGACAAAGCATTAGGTCAGAAAAACCCAAATCAAATACAACAAACAAACAAGCAAACCACTCCTGCTGCAAAACCAGGCACTAAGAACCAGAGAACCATCAGAATCAGCTCAGTTGCTGGCTAAACAACTCAGAAGAAGAAACACAAAAAGAGAGGGTGAGAGAAACCCACAATTTTCCTACTGTCGAGAAAGCACTGGAGTGGCAACAGGAGTGTCAGAATCTGTCCTGACTTTGCTGTAGGTTGTGGCAAGATGGACAAGATGAAATCTTGATGCAAACACATGCAGAAAGGTCAAGTTAAGTTATCTTAAGCAATCTCCATTCAGCTGTCTCTCATATTTGGAAGTGCTTAACCCTATGTTCCCAGATGTTTGGTCAACTCCTTAAGCACAGAGTTACTTAACAAAAGCTCAAAAAGAAAATCTATCTCCACTGAGTCTCTTGTGCAATTCAGTCCTGTGTGAACGCACTATTAGAAAAGATGGAGGACTACTGACTTTTAACTAGGGCCAAGAAACAAGTGTTAGTGGCAGGCTGTTTGTTCTTCATATACTAGCTATGCAAGGGGATCAGTCTCATACTCTGGTATCCTGCTCTGTGCAGATCTAAGACACCAGCAGTCAGGAGCCTATGGCTCGATGGGTTCCTGCTAGAAGGTCACAGAGAATCTGCAAAACCGTAAGGAAATGAAGAGACAAACTTTCATCAGCTGTGTTTTCAGTATTCCCTTTGAAGACAAAGATTTGTGCTTTGTAAAGCTGCAGTAACTCACGTTTCTGAAGGATGTTCACACTCGGTTAATCCCAAATATCTTTTAGTTCCTTTGCTTCTACTCTGTGTGAATGAACCTAAAAAAACTAAACCCATTTCTCACTCCTTCCTGTTGCTCAAGATGTATGTTGGGACGAAATGGTTCCTACTCACTGAGATTCTGTATTAGAATCACAGAATCATAGAATAGTCAGGGTTGGAAAGGACCTTAAGATCATCTAGTTCCAACCCCCCTGCCATGGGCAGGGACACCCCACACTAAACCATGTCACCCAAGGCCTCATCCAACCTGGCCTTGAACACCGCCAGGGATGGAGCATTCACAACTTCCCTGGGCAACCCATTCCAGTGCCTCACCACCCTCTCAGTAAAGAACTTCTTTATATCCAATCCAAGCTGTCTTGCTCCTATTCCTCAGGCCCTATCACAGACCTGGACCAGGTGATGGCTTCCATGGGAATGAATTCTGGAAGCCCACCTGTAGCCAAGGATTTCTGCTTGCTGCAGTTGGTCACCACAGCATAGCACAGGCGCAAGCTTCTTTGAAGCAGTGTTATGCACAGCAAAGAGTAGGATGAGACATTAGTCTAAGAGAAGGCTAATGCCAAATAGTTATAAGGGGCTAATGAAAACTCTGTTATGGATCTGCCTTAAAACTGAACTCCATGTATTACATACGCCAGCTGAGATGTCTTGTGATTTTTGCTTTGATCAACATGTTGTGAACTGTTCTGTGCTGACTGTAATGTGGAGCAACATAGGAGAAAATGGGAGTAGTGCTCCTTTTCTGCTTTGCATGTTACTAACACAAGGACAACCAATCCAGTTCTAGAAACATACATTCAAAGGTACCTTCCCACTGAAAGCAGTCTGAATAGTAACAAGCTTCTTTTCGATGCAAAAATAAAAACAAGACTAGTAACTGAAAATACGCCCCATCTGTGTCTCCTAACACAGATATACTATTTCATAGCTGAGTCCCTTCCCCCTTCTCAAATGCCTATCCTTCTCAGTAACATTTAAAGCAATTAGGATTATCTTGGATGCCCACAGTAGGGCTCATTCATTGTGCATTTACAAACAGCATTAATTCTTGGCATTAAGAACTTGGGATAAAAGGTAAAGACGTGAATGGAGATCTTTATTCAGCGTGCTTTACCTAAGATGATCTCATTCTTTTCCAGTTCATGCTTGCATTTTTAGCAACTAAGAAAGCAGGACTGTAACTGATGTAATTAGAAACCAGAAGCTTAAGAAAAAATCCTCCTGCTGACTCTCTCACCTCTGGCTTTAAATTCTCTTACAATAATATGTGAAACAATCAAACAAGGCTTTCCTCTTCTCACCCACCACCAGTCAGACAGGGAGGATACAAAGACGACATTTGGGAAGCAAAGGCTTTTTTTCTGAGACTCCAAAACCTACCTTGAAACTATACCAATTCATTACAAGGGATCACCCTACACGCTTGCAGAAGCAATTCAGAGCACAACAGTACTGGTGGACCAACACTCTCTGCTATCACCAGTGTTACATTCTGTGGCTAACTTGATTGATGTCTCTAAGCCACTGCTGCAGGATAGGAAAGGCAGAAAGTGAACCATCTCAGAAAAAGAGGATCAGGTGTGTTGATATGAGTACCCTTGTTTTGAATGATCAAAAGGCAACATGTGGAATTGAGATGGTAAAAGCTTGCTTCTGGGTGGGCACAAATGAATGGTTACCCACCTCGTGTGCATGGCATTCATCAGAAATGCTCACTCTGCTCAAGCTCAACAAGGTATAAATCAGCAGAAAGTTTCCCAGTTTATATTCCACCACTAGAACCCTGATGGCTAGTCCTCTCAAAAAGGAGATGTGAATGGTTTCACACAGATGTTTTCTGTTTTCAAAGGCACGAAGTGAAACGTTCTCCTGGAATGGGACAGCTCAATGTAAAGCAGACACTTTCCACTGCTGGGCGAAAAGGAAAATGTGCACTTCTGTTGAGGATTTTTTGGGTCATCTCTTAAGTGTACACATTCTGTACAATTACCCAAGAAGCCTGGTAACTTCAGTACCACAAAAGAGCTGAGCTGAGGTCACAGATTTGAAGTATTTTTAACCTGGCATTAATACTATGAAGAAAAGGCATCCTGATAAAACACTACAGGTATCTCCTTTTTCCCTCCCTACTGTTTTCCAGTCACTTATTTAAAGCTGCGTTGTCCTATGCACACATTTGCACAGCAACAAAGGGAATTATACTGGAGAACCAATTTTGCTGCTGAACCTGCAGTCCCTTTGGTTTTGTATTACCAGTACTGGAAAGATGCACATGCCTCTCCTTTGAGCTGTGACTCTGTGTTATGACTACCAGCAGAACTACTTTTGAATATCCTTACTTCCCACAGACATTCACAGTCCACTATGGCAAGGAAAACCCCATGGTTTGCATGGCTGTGCCCTTAACCAGAGGCCAACAACGAGACAATGTTGGGTGGGGGGGGGAATAAGAAGGAAAACAAAATCCCAACAAACCATTTTAAGCTTAGACAGCAGATACGGACACATATGAGGAGGCATCAATTTCCAGAAAAGGCATATAAAAACGTGGCTGTGAGGGACAGGGGTATTTGGAGATCTGCCATTAGCTGAGGAGCAGCAAGGAATCTCAGAGGAATGAAGCAATTTGCTTTATCACATAACAAGGCTGTGACAAAGCTGGGACCTTTCATCTCTTTATTCCTGGAAGTCATATACTACTTCTCTGTTCTACACACAACACTGGAGACTGATTCTCCTTTGAAAAAAAGATGTCCTCGGTGTGCAGCACTCAGAAGACTGGCAGCTATGAGAAGAAACTGACTTCAAAACCACTTTTTGGACTATTTGTCTTATTCCTACAGTAATTAAAAACTGTTCTAACAAGATTAAAACACACATGTATCAGTAATTTCTCATTATAAAAATCTGATCTTGCCACCTACCAGTGTGCATGCCCAAACATCTATTCTGGGCATTGTATCTTGCCAGGACTGGTTTTGCAAAAAATTGCTGTGTGATGGGCCAGGAGGCTTGAGACTCCCTAGGCTATCCCATTGCTGGGCACAGCAGCAAGGCAGGGATCTCCGAAAACAAACCATTCAACACATCCAGGTCAGGAGAGGCCATGCAGCCATGTGAGCACACAACAACCTCTGGTGGCAAAACAAAACCAGCAACAGTCTGCCTACAACTCCAATCTACAGACAGGAGTCACAGAATAGTTTGGGTTGGAAGGGAACTTCAAAGGTGAAGATCTCACAGGCTGCATATACATCCACTGCAACACAGGAGATAGCTAAAGAAACCTGACTCCTCATATGCTTCTGGGCATTCACTACAACGTAGTTGCCTTTGTTTTGCTTGGTATATGTATTTGAAACCTGTCTGAATGAGAAGTTCTTCGTGAATAACTACCTCTGGAAGAATCAGTTGTCCTATGTAGAAAATGCATTGCCATTTGCAGTAGCTGTGGCAAAGAAATGTGTTTTGAAAAACAATGGTAATTTTAAAGGAAAAAGTGCGCTCAAGGCTCAAGATAATGTTATCAAGCAGCAGAGTATGCGGAGAGACAAAAAAAGGCTCTAGGTTTCTTCCTTGTGTAGCTATACTAAAGGAAGGAAATAGGATCGTAACAGCTTTAATAATCAAGTATAACTTTTTGGTGTTCAGCACAGAAATCCAAACATAACACTGTTTTGGCTGAATGTCTCTTTTGGGTCATTTGGCTGAATGTTCTTGGGTCAGAAAGGCTATCTTCACCAGCATATCACAAAAAAAAGTATACCACAGTTTGTGTAACACCAGGACTAGCCATATGAATGCTAGTTTTGGTCTCCCCTCTTCTCATTTTTGTTGTTGCCAATGTCACTTTCAATCTATAGAACAAGGATGAAATCCATGCCCCCTGGTATCAGTCCTAATGCGCAAAGACTAACCAAACAGCTAATAATGATGGCCTCAGCTCTTTCAGGTTTAATGATGGTTTTAAATTTAGAAAACACTGGCTAAGTGCAAAAGTGTCATACTATACAGCTTAAAATATCTTTTTGGACACAATTCGCAAGCTTTTGGAAATCAAGAAATTACTAAACAATCAGAGAAAATGCTAACTCTAATGCAAGTGATCTGTTACAGTAGATAAACAGATTTTTCACTTGCAAATAATAGATTCCACCACCCCCCCCCCAACTGTTTCTGTAATGCAAGCTTCTCTGCTGGCAAGGGACAAAACAAGAGCCTGCAACTCATATCACACTAGCAAAAGCAGCAGCAGGTTTGAGCATGAGCGAGACACCAACCGCTGTGCTCAGAATTCAACAAGAGGGAAGAAAGAAGTGGCCTTACCATTTAAGCTTACAATTTAAGTGAATCTGCAGTTCAAAAAGCCCGTTTAAGTGACTTAGTATTACCATGGCATTACCATTTTTTAATATTAGCTTTAATTCGGAAGCAAGTCAAGCAGATTTGCAGTAAAATGGTTCAACAAGTATTGACGAAATATGCAGCACGAGATAGGTTTATGCATGAACAGAGTGAAAATGTTGCCACTTATTTTAAAGTGAGATTTATGCCCTCTGAAGTTTAGAAATCTCACTGCAATAAGTCACAATACTTGAGGAAATAGGGACAAAAACTGAACACAAAACATTTTTGAGGTAGTCAAATAAGTTAAATGAAGTTTCACACAACATTAGGCTTGAGACAGACCCGCTGCATTCTATTTATATTTATTTCCACCAACACAATAGGAGTATTAAATGCAGACTGTGAAAGGCTGGTGCAGCACAGAGGCTTGGTCCTGCTCCGAGGTGAAGGGCCACCCTCTGGCTGACCACGTGCCATCAGCTGGAGGGCAAGGGCTGCACCCAGTGATGCTGCCAGCAGCACTGCCTCAGACTAAGGAGGTCCTGCTGACTTCCTACAGCCATGGTGATGCAGACCTGCTGGGATGGTCAAGCCACCAGTGTCCAGTGCTTTCTTCAAGATCCTGACAGCAGCAGCCTTGCCAGGAAGGGCCAAACTCCCAAGATCACAGTTAACCATCTGCAGCCCGTGCGTCAACAGGGCCTTAAACCTTTGGTTGGTTCAGTTTCCCGCAAGGGTACTGGGTCACTTCAGTGCTCTTGTGCCATCCTTCCTTACCAAGGTTACTGGAATCTGACCAGTTTTCAACATGTACTTCCCTTGCCCTTGCTCACCATGGTCTCCAGTCAGGAAGGTGAACCTTAAATCATGTTTTTCAAGTGGCAGAAAAGTTCTAAAATAAACACATAAAAAATAGAAAAACAGAATTCTCTTATTGTCATCTGTCGCAGTGAAAATTTTACGACAGGTTCCTCAGGTCTAGTGGGCCAATCCAGCTACTGGTGGCTGGTTTGAAGGCTGCCTGCCTTCGAAAGGACCACTCCAATGCTATGCCTCAATTAATTTGAATGGGGCTGAATGCAACTCTTGTCAATACAAAACTGATTCAACACCATAAGGGCAAGAGAGAGAAGGGAAGCAAAAAGTGGAGCTCATCCTCTGCTGCATCATACAGCCCTGATGCAAACCAGCACAGACAAGGGGTGATGAAGGAGGGGAGAGCAGGGGCTGCAAGGAACCTGCACTGTGCAGAATGACTGAGTACCTGTCAAGGCAGGCTTTTTCACTCGCTTGGAGGACAGGGCAGGCAGTGTTCCTTCACACACGTAGCTGACAGACACAGCAATTGAATGCAGCAAGAAAAGCAGACGAAGTGATCCAAGCTGGACAGTTGAGAGTCAGAGGCAGAGGTCAGCCCCACGGTTGAGGAGCGGCAATTACCTTCAAGCTAGGGGCCAGGCCAATGCACATTCCTGTCTCCTTGCTCCCTCTTAACCACTTAGGTTAGGCAGTTTCAACTTCATTTGGGTAAGTCCCTGCAAAAGTATCCACGTAACAGAATACAGCAAGTCAGAGTTGGTTCACTCTGAATTCAGACTCTGTTTGCAAAAACCTACATACACTATTTATGCTTTGGAAAAACTGGAGATTAAATCCACAAAATTAAAGTCCCTGGGAACACTTGGAACTCAGGTAAGAGTTGGGGCAGGAAGTGTTTGACACAGCTGGTAGAGACAGCTTTATGAACTATAAGTTTGTATTTATCCAAGAGAGGGGACAGCAAAAACTGAGATGAGCAGAGTCCTGATTTAGAGTATTTAAGAAATTTTAAACTGTATTTAAGGATACACAGCTAGCTCAAATCCGTCTCAGACGAAAATTTATTGAAATATATCATTTTATATAGCCAAAAGCCAATGCAAAAAATTGCTAAAACAATCTAGCATAATCAGTTGTTCCAAGGTGGGAAAATAAAACACTCCCTGCAGTGTTTGCAACTGCTCTGAGACAGAACCTGAAAGGGAAAATGATTTATAAACAAACAGGAGAGAGAGCTCATTGGTTTTTCTTTTTCTTTCACATTCAGAAAAGAAACAAAACCAGTGACAAACTGGACTAAAAACATTCTTTCACTTTCAGCAGTCTTAAGACATGATTGGTGCCATGCTTGGGGTTAATAAACATGCTAGCCACAGCATATCGGGTGTGATTCAGGCCTTATGCGAACCTTCTACTTGTGAAACTTAACCAATTTAACAGATACTGCAAGACAAGTATCAGGCACAGAGTTTTAAAACTGACAGCGTAAAATTACAAAAAAGCAGGAAATAAACACAACGATGTAAATGCGAGCATTAAAGAACAAACAAAATCACAATCGTTTGCTTTATTTCAAAATGAAGTACAGGGAGTCCTATGTGGCTAACTTGGCTCCCACTCTTTACGGACCACATACTAAAATGAATCCCAACAAATGAAGTATTAAATTCTGAAGATACTTCACAACCAACCTCCAGGTATTTTTGGACTTTTAAGACAATCATATTTCAGAAATAAATGCTCCCCCTGCAATCCCTTTCAAATATTTTAAAGCGAGCTGTAACGCACCCATCTGAGCACAGATGCTTCCTTCCTGCTTTTCTCACTTCTTGTCCAACCTGCAGGTGCCAAGCTGGGTAGACCCTTTTGCAGCAGAGGTGGGGGTACACTGCAGGGATCTAAGTGTTAGGGAGGTGCTGTCATTTGCTTGTGGAAATCAGCAGGCAACCTCCCTGGCAGAAACCACTGAGACACTTCAGGTCTTCTTAAAAACCCAAGAGCAGTAAATGAAAATGATGACACCTTCCTAATTACAGAGGGGAAAGCAGAATCCCCTTCCTATTCTGATCATGCACAGCAAGCGTGAATATGCATTTGGATATGAATTTACTTACATGTGTGGAAGCAAATACTTTTATAGCATGCATAACAAGTTCATTGGCTTTGCATCAGTGTAGCAAGCTGAGTCTGTGAGTCTGGTATTTTTCCATTTTTTAAATAGCTCTTTGTGTGTTCTCGGCATGGCAGACTAACAAAATGTCACTTACAACCAGAAAGCAGCTATAACGCATGTCTGATCTACTTCAACAGGTTTGGAAGAAATGAAATATAATTTATTACAGCCTATTTAGTTCTGCAACAATTGCCCTTCAAAACCCGAAGCAGAACAGTGTAATTGAAGGTACATGCCTTCTGCAGGAACCTCCAACAGCCTCAGGCAAGAGCTAATACAGATGTAGTACAAGGCATTAAAAGAGTGCTGGATGCTGTAGCTAGCAATTATCCTGGTATTTAAACAAATCTATCGCTCATCAGGAAAGCGTTTAGTGCAGTAGTCAGAGCGAGACAGGCTGACAGGGAGCGCAGCTACTTAACTGTCCCCTCCAGCGATTACACTTTCTCAGCCTGAGAGTCATGTCAAATTAAACAACTACACATTGACTTTTCACTTCTATAAACATTAAGGTATGACTGACAACCCCTGGATGCTATAAGACAGTGATTATAATCAGCCAACATACTGCTAGCTTACTTGGGGTGTGGGTTTTTTTTCCTCTATTCCGAGCATTTCCTTCTGGACAATTTTTACAGCACTCTACAGATAAGTTTGCTGTGATTCCTTGCACGGCCACCGTAACAAAATGCTACTTCCCCCACCCTTAGACCTTTGTAAGTATGTGAGAAAACAACATAAATTGTGTAATTTGGCATACTAAGTACTTTTTTTTTTTTCCCTTAATCCAGGCCAGCACTTACCCATTTATCTCCGATTTGGAGATGTCTGGACAGCAACAACAGGATGCTAGCACTGCACTAAATAATAGTGTTAATGTGGCACCCTTCTGGATTATTTTTCCCAATTCCTGCCCTAACACCTGACAGTCTCTTTCAATCTATGTCTGGCAGACACTGCAAGAGGAGTAAGTCACCTGCAAGAACAAGCAATTAAATGACAAGCTCTACAACAGTATTCTGAGTACACATTCATTAAGACCTCAAGCTTCCTAAGGCTATTATAGCATCCCTATGTCAAGGCACTGCTTGCTATATACATATATATATGTATGAAGACTGCAGCTTAGTAAAGAAATTGAACAGATACATAAAGCAGTCAAGGTTGTGAAGAAATACATCCCACTGATTTTATATGCAACATTCTGGTGCCTGAAACCACTACATTATAAGTGATAGCTTTACTCTCCACCCCTCTAATTCAAGCCACAAGAGTAAGATAAAAGATGTCCAAATTTTCCCCTCTCAAAATAGAAGGATAAAGTTAAAAACAAAAAAAATATCGTAAATAATGCTTAACATTTCTACCCTCTCACCCTGCCATCATCCCTAAGAAACCGCAGCGGATACTTTAAGGCTTCTGGTACAGAAGCAAGAAAGATGAATACTGTATCATTAAGCTAATTATGAATACAAACAGTGTAGAATGCTATTGGTATGCCTGGAAGCCTCTGTATTTACATGATTAGTGGATCTGAAGCTTTACTTTTATACTGGCTGCAGCAGACTGAAAAGTAAACTTTACAGTGTTGGATTTTTTTAGAAAAACAGAGTAAATCAACTAAATAAAATCAGTAACATAAGCACATTAATGGAAACTGTTCTGAGCTACAAAACGATGATTTCTTTGCAGGATTAGCACTCAAAGCAAAAACAACTATCGGAGATGAAAACAGCTGAGGAGGACAAATGAAGTATAGCTATCTCTCCTCTCTGCTAGTATCAACTGCAGTCTTAGTCCTTTTCCACTTCTGAACTATATTTAATATGTGAGCATTGGTCTCAGAAATCTAAAAGCAAATATAACAGTATTTCAAACATCCCACATCTCCCTCTGGTTGAAAAGCCAGGCAACGATAAAACCAACAGACTCCAGCCCAGTGCATGCCAGCTTTGTTTCAAACACAGAAGACAAAGCAGTCACAGCACTACAGACAGTGACATATAACTTAATTTCCAGGTTTTGCAGTACAGCACTGAAATAACATCACAGGAAGCATGTAAAAACTTTGCTGGTCTATCCTGGATCTTTTCTTTCATTTCTTTTTAACCACTTAACTGCCACTGAAGTATGTAACATTCACTAAAGCAAGTTACTGTCCTGTGTAGGCCCATCAACACAGCGTGCTTTCCACTTCATGTGGCTATTGCTGTTTAGCTCCAGGGATATTTCTTAGACTACCAACTAGCCAGGACAGCAGGTTTTTCTCCCAAAGAGTCAGCCTCAATTTACTCATGGACAAAATGTAGTTATACTCTGCACCAACTTCCTACTTACGTAATTGGACAAAGGCACCTACTATTTTATCCTATTCTCAATGACTCCGTGTCCATGCTGCAGTTGCAGGGACCAAAACAAACAGAGAAAACATCAGCACACAGCCAGATGAACCAGCAGCTTCTCTAGCGTCTGTATTTTAAGGTTTATGGGTAAATTTCCCCCAGATTTTCAGCTCAGAGTTTCATGTTTCAAGCTCTGGGAGACGTTCACAGGAAAAGAAAAAAACCCAACAAAATCCCACCCAACCCAAACCCCAGCAATGGGCCTTAGCTCTGGTTTCAGTGGTTACCAGCAGGCTGTATCAGCTCTGCATCTCAGAAGTGACCTCCTCCAGCTGAGCTGCTTCCACAGCACCCTGCCTCACCGCAGCTTGTCTGCCCACAGGATGCACCCACATGCACACCCCTTCTCCCAAAGGCAGCACACTGGCTGTATGTAACACTCGCCTCAGGTCCTCTGGGTTTGCTACTGAGAAATCCAGTGTTAGGATCTGCCATAACAACCCTACAAAAAAAAAGAAAAACAAACAAACCCCAAAACAATTAACCTAAACCAAAAATCACTTAGGAAAATTCTCATTTTGTATTGCTAGCCTGAAATTGTAAAACTATGATATCCAAAGAACTGTATTTTCAAGAGTATGTTTTGAAAATAAAAGGCTACTTTGCTGAAAAGCTAATGTTAAAATGCCGCTCTTCAACAAAATAGTGAAATACTTCTTAAGAAAGAGCACAAAAATAAGACAAGAGTCCCACCACAGAAATCTGTATTTGAACATACGCAGTGTTTGTATACAGAATGTCTGCATAGCATGTGTGTATCCATATATCCATGTATATGTATCTCTATATCGATATAGGCACCCCCACACAAGTACAGGTATGTGTAGATTATATATATTATATATATAAAGCTAACTTTCAGTCCTCAGAAAACAAAAGCTATCCCCATATAACAGCCAAATTCCTACATAACTCAATTTCGACATCTCATCTGGTGTGAACTGCACTCATTCCTAGTGTAAACCCCAGCGCGCTCTGCAATGATATACTGTAATGTCACATCGCAATCTGGATTTACTATAAAGGGCTGCTGACGAGTTTCAGAGCAGTAAACATTGCTGCGAGGTGTATTTCACACTGAGCTGGTTTTTATGAAGAACACTTCACCGCCCAGCCACGGCACCCAGATGATGAATGGTGAAAGATGCATGACAAGCTTCATCATTGTTTGTAAATCTTAACTGTTCCTGCTCACTAACTCTGCAGGCAATTTTCAAAGACAGCGGCCAAGAGAAGGACAGCACAGCTTTCCTGAAGGTTATTCAACTTGTACTTGGCCTAAGCTATGTCTGCGAGGAGCACTGAAAATAAACTCATTGGTTATACTGAAGCATAGAATTAAAAACATTTGACGGGCAGGTACGCTAATGGTTGCTAAATTAAGAAAGCCCATTAAGTAGCCTTGGTATACGTCCCCTACCCTGCCCTACAGGGTTACACACATCACGTGCAGGCAATGTGTGCTGGTATTATTTACACATGCAATATAAATACGTGTATTTATAAAATGGGCAGAATGAGTGATGAGCTGTTGGCTCACACACCATGATTCCCCTGTATCCTTTGCAGTTACACACAGCTCTTGACTATCCCCTAGCTCCTCTACCCACAGCCTGTGGGAAAGCTACTTCTCTTCTGCGGAAGCTTACCCTTGAGACAGGGTATAATGCACAGAGAAAGGAAACTACCCATGGCATGCAAGCATGGCAGTGGGGAGACATGCTACCCTTCTCTGTTTTCCCTGCGATCATCCTGATGTGGGAGCAGTGCCACAGACTGCAATAACCTCTTGCAAAGTGTCACAGTTCAGCTCATTGCCTCCTTGCTAGAGGTGAAGCAAGTCTTCACTGCTCTACAGTACAGAGCCTTAGTAATGACTCTTTTCCTTTTTCTTTGTCAGCAGCAATTCTTCTTTTGCTGGAGTTTCTCAGAATCTGCAGAGGGTTGCTTTGGAAGCAGAAGAAGCTGCAGAAGAATTAACCCAATTGGAGACTCTCACCTGAGCTGCAAAGCTGGCATTAACTTTGAAGTGCCCTACAGAGACCCTCACACACACAAAAGATGACAGCTGAATAGAGTTCTCCTCTTAACAAGTCAAGTTATGAGGATGCACATCATCTGCACATCATTAAAGCAAAGCGAAGAGGCAAGCAGTATCACTGTTTGTTACAATTACAAAATCACGCCTGGGTAAGCACACTGTTATCCCTACCACCCTGACAAGAAGTCTTCATTTGTTTTAGCACTTTATGGTAAAGTCAGTTTTAATAGTGATTATTGCTAACAATTTCTGCTTCCAGTGAGAAAAATTCTGTGTCCAGAGGTAGCAAAATCAGAGTGTCAAAGCCACACTGGGTGTAAGAGGAAGCAGCGCAACTGACGGTGTGGATCTTTGCAGTGAAATATCCAACAACTTTTAAGGTGTGAGGAAAAATCCCCTACCTCCTCCATCAGCTATAGTAACATCCTCAATCCCACACAAACTGGTAGTGGTACAGGGGGTAAAAACCCCGTGTCTCTGACATGTGGCTCTAAAATGCTGATAACTGCAAGACGGACTGTTCTCCATTAGAGAACATAATGGAGAAGATGGAAGGTGTCTGGGGAAGGCAAACGGAGCTCTTACTTACCGATGGCACTGCATCCTGACAGAGTCTTGCAGAGAGATGCTGACACCCAGTAAGGGACCCAGCACTGCCACGTGCACTCTGCAGTGTGCTGTCAAGGTGGCATCACTTGCCCCACTTGCCTGCTCTCTGCTGCACCATCAGCGAGAGCCGGCAAGAGTCAATGAAGGCTGCACGTCACAACCAGTCATTTTCAAACTGGGACAGCTTGCACACCAGGAACTTCTTTTCACAGAAGACAACTCAGAAACATAGGGATTTTTGGCAGTATATGTACATTTATTGCTTTGGATCTGCACCTCTCATGGCCCACTATATTGCTGATTTGATTTCCCTCAAAATAGAAGGACTTTCCTTAAACTCCTGTTTTACCAACCCTATGCCTGCATTGCTTACCAAAACACAGGCTTGAATTTCAAAAGTCCTACATCTTTGATCCACACAAAATATTACAGCATGGATAAATGAAAAAAACCCTAACCCTTTCTTTGACTGCTTCATAACAGTCCAGGCTGACCTCCTTCTGGGTGGATGCGGTTTTGCTGGTGTGGGTGTATGGGGTCCCACTGCATCTCCTGAGGGTTCAGGCTGTCTCACTCTCTCTTGCTAGGGCACTGACAAATGAAAACATTCACACATAGTTTCATGACAGCTTAGCATTCCTCCTGGAAGATGCTAAGGCCTCAATCCAGAAATATCTGGACATCAATAATACAGCTTGTCCAGCTGCTCCTGCCGCAGGACCAGCAGCTTCCCCTACAACAAATGGCAAGGGCTCATCAGCCACCCTGGCATGAATCAGCAAAACTTATGAATGAAACCTGTAATTCTGCAACTGTTCAATGCAAAGTTGCTTTGCTGCACGTTTTAGTACGGTGTGCTTTTGAGTGAGCATAACATAAAAGTTACATTTAGAGAAGAAAATACTAACATAGGCCTTTTAATCAGGAACAAACTGCAGCAGAATGGGATGTAAGCAAATACTTACATTAATTTCTTTTCAGAAACTCCCTGCAGACCGTATAAATTTATTTTAGTTTCGGTCAAATCTTCACCAACCCAACCTCAGTTACAATACAGACCAATGAAGTACAGGAAGGCTTCAATATAGAGAAAAATGAGTTATCAGAGCTTATACTGAATATGCTTTCCATTCTCAAATGTATTTTGATAGCTACGGTTACATGATGAAATATGTAACATGAAATGATGAAGTATTAATAAGAATGTCACAAATCAGGGTTATCAACTTTCTTGTTTAAAAGATAAAAAGTGCTCAAGCCCAACAACTATCTAGTCAGGTAAGCCCAAAATTAAACTTTTTCTAGGAAATGAAAATGATATGTTAAAAGGGCACCTGCCTACAGATACCTGTAAAATGTTGCAATGCACAGGCTCAACAAGCAATGTAAACCACGTCTTGCAGAAGTGCAGTATAAAATCGGCTTGCCATCCTTGCAATGAGTGCCTAAGGGAAGCCACATACGGCACAGCCATCAGGACTTCAAGTGTATAAGGGACAATGTGAATACACCAAAAAACAGGAAACGGTTGTGCAAAGCCCAAGTGACCCCCTTGAACTGACTGTAAAAACCCTGCAGATTTAGATTACCCCTTCCTTTTTTTTTGTCTTACTTCAAAATTTACTTCTAGAAGTTCGGTATAAGGTGGAGAGTTAGTGGGAAATATAGTCTCAAGTATTCATCAAACACTGCTTGTTCCTTCTCCACTAAGGACAGCATACTCTTGAATACAGGTCAATTTTTAAACAAAAGATGCACAGATAGACACATATACAAAACACACTGACTAAATATTGCTTCACTGTATCAGTTCTGTGAGCAAAATGTTGTCCTCCCCACATACTCTGTGGCAGAAACCCCTCCAAATTCAAGATATATATCTGCTGGTGCTCCACTGAAGAAGTGTGCAAAAAGGAGTAGAAGTGCTACCTCTCACACTTCAACACCACTTGGACCTCTTGGGACTGAAACAGATACTCTATAGCTTACACAGACTGTTTCTAGCCCTCTGATGGAGGAGAATTTGGGCTGTTTTCTACTATTCTGTCTCAATTCCTAGTTGCTTTATTAGCATAGTTCTGTCAGTACATCTTCTCAGCTGGCTGCAAATAAAGTGCAGATAGGCACAAGGCTACCCTGCTCTACGGGGTTATTTCTTAGCCACACCAAAACAGGCTGCTCTGTTGAAGTGCCACCTGTATAACTTGAATGTTTGCAGAAAGCAGCTCAGGTTCAAAGACATGGTCTCAAAAACTTGTTGCAAACCAGGGCTCCTTGACCTCTCTGATCCTACAACTAGGTGCCATCTGTGGCCCTGAAGCATCTCATGTGGCATTTCAAGGATACAGGCTCATGCGAAAATACTCTATCTAGGAAACCTCAGAAAGCGGTGTAACTATGGTGCATGTTAACCTGGTCTGAAAGAAACATCAACCTCTCCTGTATGTTCCTGGCACACATGGCATTCCTTGCATTCCAGTGATGCTTTTGCCAAAATTAAACTTTTTGTCTTAAGCAGAGAGACAGGAGGCTGAGTCTTTAAATGCCGACCCTGGAAAAGTCTGTGCCATCCTGACTTCCACAACAGTAAAGCTGGGGATACCTGTTATTCACCTTCTAGAAAGGACAGTGAAAGTGTTTTGGAAGTGTTGGAAGCTGTTCTGCTGACAAAAATCCTGTTACCAGAAATGTTCTCCTTCATAAGATGATTTACACAAAACTGCTGCTTTTTCCGTATCAAAATGAACGCTTTTTTATCAGTTTTTCTTATTTGTGTTGGGAGGAGCTTCAGGCTCCAGCTTTATGTTCAAGCTGCAAACACAGCACGGCTATAGTGCTTTATTAGTAGTGTTTCCAACCATCCTCACACTTAAGACAAGAAAACAAAAATTCAAATCCATTCAGTAGCTACAGCAACATTTTCAATGCAAGCCATCTCCTTCACCACTGACACGGACACACAGAATAATTACCTCAACATTTCACATAATAATGACAAAGCGGAACTTTATTCCACGCCAACTTTAAGACAAGGTAACTACTTTAAAATCAAAGGTGTCTGCAAATACAGGGATATTCCTCTTTTGCATCCTTCCATTTGAATGTTAAATTTAGTGCCACTGTTCCAAACCTGGAAAACACTCCCACACACATAAGTGAATGCTCAACTTTTACTCAATGGAAAAAGTGGACCAGGAATGAGTGACCTAGTCCTTAGCTCTCTAAAGCTAAGGTCTTCTGCAGGTATTTCAAAAACCTAACTGCAGGATGGGCTGATCCAAAATCACTGGAAGGTGCTATCCAATTCAGGGCTGTGAGCAAATCCTGAAAAGGCCCCTTAAAAAACCCAAGCAAACAAACAACAACAAGAAAACCCCACAAAAACCCCAAAACCAAACAAACAAAACCTCCCCACACACAAAAAAACCAAACAAAAAACCCCCCCCACATAACCCCCAAAAAGCCAACAACAAAACACCCAAACAAAAAAAAGCCCTGTCCCACAGCAATCAAATCTTGGCTTTTGGAGATTAAATACTCTCTTGTGACCCCATTCTAATCCCTCCAGTTTTTGCACAAGGATCTCTCACCTTGGCTTCTTCCAAAAGAAAGACATGTTTTAAAGCATGCTTTTCATGCACAGGGATTGATAACAATGTCTCATACATCTTCTCCTCTCACTGGTTTTGCAGAAAAAGGGAGAGGAAAAACCTTTTCCAAGTAGAGAGTACAAAATCCCTCTCCTACCTAGAAATTACTATATAAAACTTACAATCTGGTGAATTAAGAGAGCCCTCTGAAAACATTGTTTTGCCATTTGTCATTGGTTTATCTTCTTTTTCTCCTCATTTTTTTCCAGTTTCAGCTGGAAGGGCAGCAGCTGTGCATAGTTGGAAGCAAAACCACTTTACTTAGAACCACTTCAGATTCCAAGGAGGTTGAATGATGGTGTTTTACCATTCAGAAAATGTAGCCTGTGGTACACTCTACCAGCTATGGGAGCAACACACTGTGACATGGTATGACCTCACGTACAAATGTCAGAAGCTTCATGAGAACTTTGCTTCATTCATAAAAACCAAGAGAGTGTACATCAGTGTTCTGCTAGCACATCTCCCCTTCAATATGACTGGTCTAAGCAAGCAGCTAAATTAACAGAACAAAACTAATGAAAGAGTCTGACTGGAATACTAACTGAGACAATACATAAGCTGACAAAACCTCTGCAAAGCTTAAGTTACAACTGAAGCATGGATAACAGACTGCATGTGTTGTCAGAGCATCCCAGATGTGTGCCTGGGAATTTAGTAACCATTTTTGTTAGAGATACACATTTCTAATGTTTTGAAAAGTTGACTGCGAAATGAACTTTTTATTCTGACCAGTTGCTCTCCTATACCTTCCTGTAAAATTTCTGGATTAACAATACGTAAGTCTTCACACAGATCTTCCTTAAAAAAACAATCAGTTATGGGCTTGCTACAGGTGTTGTCAGGTGAAGTTTTACAGTCTGCACTATACAGCAAGATCAGATGATCCTAATGTTCCCTCTGGACTTAAAATCTATGAACATAGAAGAGAAAAGGAAACAAGTGTCTAAGAATGGTTGCCACCTCAACCACAGAAAAGGAAGAAGTAGAATACATTTATTTAAAACATGCTAAACTCGTCTTCAGCAAGTAGCAACCACTAATCCTGCAGAAACATGTCACCAGGCTTCATACTAAGCAGTCTTTGTGTTACAGAGAAACTTCTGCCCAGCAATCAATGGAGAAATGCGTAAGATGTGTCTTTTGCAAGAGACATCACATGCAGCATGGACAGTCAGGACTTCGGGGAAATGGGCCACCCTCAAGACACAGGATCCACTGCTCACAGCCTGCTGGCTGACTCAGCCCTCACACCAATGACAACAAAGGGGTAAAAAACCTCAAACCCTCTGAGGATTGTGAAAAGCACCCAGAAAGAAAAATGTTATGGGAGTGTAAATCATTGACTAACAGCCTGAGAATATTGTTCTGTCTGTAGGTGGAAAAAGTAAAAGCAGCCATCTCCTTCAAGAATGTGCATAAGGAAAAAGAAGCTTCTAAGAAACCTATTAAATGGGTTCAGTTCTGCTCCCATGTTCAAGTTTCTCACAAAAATATTGGTGCCTCTTTCACCCACTAGCTCCCTGCTATGGAAAAACACTTCTTTAGAGTCTGGAAAATGCTGTTTGATCTCAGTAAATTACATCTCACTGCTTGTCGGTTTCTGATTGATGGTGTAACTTAGGGAACAATATCTGTGTGTGGAATACTGTCTGGAGAAGCAGTCAGGGATTATTGAAAATACAGTATTTATGCAGTTTAAAAATCAGTGGCACATTGCACACAACGTTTTCTAGAGTGATGAAAAATCACTGGAGTGCATTTGGGAACAAAGGGTATAAGGTCTTTTGTCTATTTGTAAGAACACTCAACTGGTAAGACTTCTTAGTGAGTTAGTAGTGATGGATGCAAGAAAAAGTGTCAAACACAGTTGAGCATAAAGCCAACTGCTTCTCTGACCAATGGGCAGAAAGAAAGACGTCATTGTTCAATGGTGGTCAGAGAAGAGGGAAAAAAATAAAACTGAAGAAAAGAGAAGGAAAATGAACCAAGGATCACTGATTTCTCCAAGCCATTTAGAACTACTGGAGAAGGAGGAAAAGTGTAAGGTTTCATCACACCACGAGTTGTTTCTTCATCTATCTGATATGTCACAGGTAGCTGGAAGACTTTCAGAAAAGAGGCATTCTGAAAGAGCAGCCACCTCCTCAACATAAATGGTTGGAGTTACCGAATTCAAGAACTCAGTGCCACAGGTATGACTTTATACACACCTAACCGTCCAAAACATATGAACATATGAAGTAGTATCCTTCTACTCTTCCTCTGTTTTTCTTCTTATTTCTCTAGCGTCAATTACTGTTCGGTTCCAGGGAAGCAGCTCAATGGAGCTGGTCTACTCCAGCAGGCCATGTTAACGCCTGCGGTACACTCTACCAGCTATTGGAGCAACGGAACAAGGTAGCAAGCGAACCATTCTCAAAACCAGAGGGTAAATTCACCTGGAAATTACTGCAGACTATAGTAATCCTTAGGAGAGCCAAAAAGCCCTGAACATGAAAGAAAAATTTATCTGCAGTAGTTTTAAATTAAGTAACACAGTGTGATGAGTTGGAAAGTGAACAAGAAAGCAAGCCTGCAAAGGGCTTCACGACATGGTTGAGGTGCAGGAATAGTTCCCATTCATGGCTCAGAAAGGACAGCAGAGGCTCGGCGGGAGCCTTTGTGGAAAAATCGTGGACAGCATTTTTGAGGAGAGAGAAAAGATAATTCTGTGGTTGGGGCAAAGACAATTCTTTGTTTCTGTGAGGCAGCCAGCTGGTGAGCACCAAAGGCAGCACCTCAAGTGACTCTTCATACAGCTTAGAGACATACACAGGAGCAGAAAGGTACAACTAACTACACTCCTGAACCACAAGACTTCTTAAGCAGAAAGTCTCACTACTGTACAGTAACAGCCCTACGTTGTCACAAACCTCCCAGCAAACAGCTACCACCTTGTAAACGTCTGCTCTCTGATGCCCTGCTTCCTTCCCAGCACAACCCACACCTCCTGGAAGGCTGCCCAAAGGCAAAGTGATCCCAGATGCCCTGGTGCGTGCACTTACCTCTCACTTTTGACTCCGAGTAGGAGGGTATGTCCTCAGAGGTCAGGATCTGGGGGAGGCATGTGGGAGCACCAACACCCTGCCCCAGGTAGGAGGCGGGCGGGTAGTAGGAGCACATGCGGTACTGGGAGCTGACAGCGTGGCGGCCCTCCATACCCTTCACCTGTAGAGAGAAGCCAACAGCAGCCTGTGAAAGCTGAGCCCCAGCACCAGGCAAGCACCTCACTGCCCCACAAATATACAGGGTGTAAATGGAAGTAAAAACCTGACATACTGGCTTTGAGTTTTCACTTTGGTTGTCTGACAGCGTGCCCACACTGCTGAGATACAGGCAAGCTGGTGTGGAGTGGGATGTGACCTAGCAACGACAGCAGCAGCACTGGCATACCTCTGCCTCGTTCACCCTACCTCAGCAGGAGCTGCACCTAGCACACTTCACTGCAAGGAGCCTTGTGACAAGTCCTCTGCTTATGGCACAGACAACACAACAAGAAGCTTTCTAGACCTGTTCAACTGCAGGTACCTGGCCAGCATCAGAGGTAAAGTGCCCATCAAATCCCTATATCTCCCCAGGGAACAACTCCTCTAAGAGTGATGGTAACTGCTCTGCTAGAGACCTACGGGGTGCCTAAGGACAGCCCTACCAACTGGCTCCCTCGGCACATGCTCCACAGCACCCAAGCAGTGACACATATACACAGATGCATCACTTGTTGCGATCCAGTAAGATGGAAAAATACTTTCCTGATTTACCCAGAGAAACCAAGCTGTGGACAGACTACATGAGAAGCCTTTAACAGAGCCAAAGCTGGAGACCAGGCAGCAGGACCGCTGTGTCACCACAGCGTCCACCAGACCAAACCTGCAGCAAAGCTGGCAGCACTCAGAAATCAAGGTTTATCCTACTCCAACACTCTGATATAATCCAACCTTATCTCCTTAGATTTTTGCTTTATGAAAGAACTACCATCTACTATTATTAGTTCCAAAGCCCTACAGTGTAATGTGGCTATAGCACTCTGAAAAAATGCAGTCAAACACTTCAAAAGATTAAGATTTTCAACAGGAAAGGTAACACTACCTGTTCTCCCTACGTCTCTTTGGCAGTGAATGACTGCAATACGGAAAGCTTCCAGGCAGAGAAAAAATCACAGGTATAAAGGCAGCAGTGCCAACAGTAATGTACATCCAGCTATGCCATTAGACATCATCTTCACAAGCAGAAGTGCCTCATAGCCTCTCCAGCCACATCACACCTCAGCCAGAGGAGCTCTGCCTGCTGTGGTGGGTAACAGCCAGCTGTTCATGAAGCCCTGCTTCTCAGGCCTTCCCAGGCTGGGAAGCTCAGAACCAGGGAGCAGTGAAGGCAGGGAGTGAACCTGCTATCCTGTGATGGTTGCCCCACTCCAGCAGACACCCAGGATCTGTCCTGGCAGAAGGAGCCACCAGCACCTCCAGTGAGAAGCCAGAATGCAGTCACCTCTTGTTTTCCTAGGGCCCTCTGAATAACAATATTCATTTTATTATGCCTAGCTGGAAATAATGTGGCTCGAGTCACATTAAATCCTGCTGGTGCTGAGACAGAGGGCAACATCCCACTTTCCATGTGGAGCCAGGTTTACAGCAAGATGAAGTGGCAAGAGAGAGGGGTGGCTGTTTACAAGGAAGCAAAGTACACCCCTGCCTGTCTTCTGACAGCAGCACAGTCACGTGTATTTGCACACGACTGAGGGATTGGCAGGACATGCTTTTTCAGCCTGTGAAAGTGCAAGTTTTTCTATTGTAATTTAAAGCAATAATTAAAATGTAATTTTTGTACCACCTGTACTCTATGCATACAGAGAAAGCTGAACATGCACTAAAGTTCCATTCATGATAGACAGTAAATTGCTTTTAAAAAAATGTCACAGATCATCCCAAGGAAGCCTGAAATTGAAAAAGCCACTGACATCCCTCTGCTGTTCTGAAAACGGCAGCCTTCTCTTGGAAACAGATATTCGTGCTTTGCGCAGACTTCTTCAACAAAACCCAGGCTGCCTCTACCCTGAAATTATGGACTAGCAACATGAACTGCCCAAAAACTCGGTCCAAAGGGCATTTTGCATCTGCACATCCACAAAGCTCAACAGCTCTAGAAGTACCTGGGGGAAAAAGGGTTAGCAAACTCCTCTCCGCCTGCTGTTCCCCACGCACTGTCTCCTCTCCCTCAGTGGGGCAGGGCTGCAGACAGCAGTCATGGTCCTTACATCCCCACCTCTCCCTTGTGCAAGTGCATGTGTGCACACGTACAATGGAGAGCTTTCCTACAGGAGACAGCATTATTTCTAGCTGTAACAAAATGGAGGGATCACTCCCTAGGATTTAAATGATCACATCCACATTTCCTCCCCTTGGAGTAGATGCAGTGCCCTGTGTCCTTTCAAACATTTTCTTAGGGTTTTTCTCAATTTCTTAAAAAAACAACCTACCTAAAATCTCTGGATGCAATGAATTATCACTACTATTATTATTAGTGTGTGGTAGCTGGCTAGCAAGAGACATGTTTTATAATCTTATTACCCACACCAAGCCTATGAACCACAGTTCGACCAACAGCCACAGACTTGGCTCTGCAAAGAATATGCTGTGTATTAATCGCTGAAGAAATCTAAAAGCTTTTGGTTTTGTTTTATTAAACTGTTTAGAATACACACTGCAGTAAATCTGAAACATAAGGTTTCCTTTTTATAGAGCTCAGCAGTTCTATTTTACAGTAACAATAAAAAAACAACCAGTTGTAAAAATTCTTGACCTTAGCACTGCATTAAAAAGGGGTCTTAGGAGATCACTACCCCAAGAGAAGGGGCATTTCCTCTGTATTAACTCCTGCAGCTCTGGACAGTCCTTGCACATTTTTGGGTGCCAGAAAGGGAGATAAAACAGCCATTGCGAGGCCATGAAATATTTGTATTATTTCTAAATCAGGGCAAATCAGCTTTCCAAATGTTGCAGCCAGGTGCCAGGTCCTTCCCTGGGTCTTGTCCTGGAGGAACACTGCAGTCATGCAGGGATCACAGGAGGAGATGCCTGGCCCTCTGGTGTCTCCTCCTGCTTCCCTTGCCCTTTCCAGCCCTACAGCAAGGCCAAGACAGGTAGGGGATGGGATGGTCCCACAAACCTCTCTGGTTTGTATCACTGCAAGCTACACACCAGAAGAACAAGGCATATTTTAGGTAAGGAAGTGCTGTGGAGGGGAAGGGCATGCACTTGCTCTTTGCAGACAGCAAGTTGAGCTCCGGAGTTGAACTCTGAACTGCTTACTTACAGTGCATCCCTGTCCAGCCACACATCGCTCGTGCCCTGCCCCAGGAGCAGGACTGATTCACCAAGTACCTCACTGACTTCAGTGGGAGAAACACATGTGGCCTATACAACATTTACAGGTTCCCCTAAACTTTACAACACAGTGCACACTCAGTAACTTCTTACAGGATGTACTTCAAGCAACAGTGGCATGCGTAGAACTCATCAGCAAATTAACATGGCTTGATTAAAAGACCATGCATGCAGCAAAAATTCTTTCTCCGTTCCCTTGAAAAGCCAATACGAGGAATCATAGAGGCAGCTACAGCTTGTCTGCAAACATGCAAGCTGGGAGCAGCATTTTCCCATCACTACAGCAGTGCCCAACAGTGACAAAATACATAGCAAAAGACAGGGAAGTACAAAGAAAAGAGAATGCTCTTGCATCAGTTCAGACCATTCCCACAAAAAAGCTTTCTCAAGAGGTGGTGGAAAAGCAACGTAAAGCTCCTCCTCTCCAAGCTCCTGGCAGCATCTGCATAACCTCTACATACCTTCTTCATGGAGGAAGAGCCGGGGAGGCAGGCACAAAGCTCTCCTTCCAGCTCTGAAGACTAGAAAACAGTCCTGCCCTTCCCAGGTGATTTAGTCAGACAAAATACCTCCCAGGTAGTTCTTTCATTTTCAGAAGCTGCCAGCTGCAATCTCCTTGCAAGCAAGCCAGCGTTACTCTTAGCAGTACATTCACATTTTGCAGTAGATCCGGACCATGTGGTGAATTCCCAAACACGACAAGTAGGAGGAGGTTGCAGATGCTAATCCTGGGTGAAAACGGCTGCGAAGAATTCAAAGCAAAGAAGAGATCAAAGTACTATCCTATGACTCTGCCACTGGGGTGCCCTATGGTCTGGGCCAAACCACTTCACCCAGGCTTTCCATCCTTCTGTCTCACCCATGACTCACCAACAGATGCTTAAACCAATACCAGTAACTATGGAAACATCAGAGAAACTCTGTTAAAAGTTTTAACAAAGCCTGCTCCTTCTGCCTTGATCTTAACAATAAAGCCAGCTTTAGGGGGCATAAAATTACATTTTGCATTTATGTGTCACTGACTGCAAACAACAGAATTCACAGGTCATTTTTTTTTGACATGAGGTGATAAGGCATCCACTGGGCACCAGAGTGTGAATCCACACATCAGAAATCTCCACTGTCATCTGCAGGCAGTGTGATGGTGGGCAAGTTATTTAACACTTCCCTGCCTCAGTTTCCCCAGCTGTAAACCAGGGTTGCCACTACTTTCCCACCTTGCGATGCTGCTGCCCATGAGCTGACCCCGTACAACTACTGCTGCACTCACGCTGCCCAAGGTGGCTTTGTTTCATTCCTAAAACCAGCTAAGCACATTTTCTACCATGAGCTGAAAATGAGTCTATAACACCCTGCCTTGACTTACTTTGATTCTAGCACAGAAAATACAAGAGACATCTATATCTGTCCCTCCTTGATAGACAAACTTAATTAACCTTTGCTATTCTGTTCCAACCTATTCTTTTAGACAAAGGCAGTGACCCATAAACAATATGTTACCATCAGAATCTCAACTGCGGTGACACCTAGAGATATAGCCCTATCAGCAGTATCGGAAAATAAACAGCTTAGATTAGCTCCTCCAAGAAATATGGATTGCATTCATGTCACACATGAGCTGTCAGAAACATTAGGATACTTTTAGCATAAATCTGTAGTGTGAAGGGTATGTTATGAATACAGTATATAATACACTACTTACACATAAAATTGGGATTGTGTCAGGTGACTTGTGTATATATGTATGTGTATATATTTACACAAACAAACATTTTACACCTATTTCTGGAGAGTTACACCACACAACAGATCTGTAAGAAGTCCAGGCTTATTGGAGGCAAAAATATGCCCAAAGCTAGAAATAGGTTGTGGAAGTTGAAAAAATTAATCTTTTTTTACTAGCAAACGGCTATTCCTAAGAATTCAAACTGCTAGCTGCCTATCACAGCCACACTCTTCCGGATCTAGTAAAAGACAGGTTTTTATGTTTGCTGCTTTTAAAGAAATCCTTCAAAAAAAGAGTTTTCTACCCCAGCAATGCTAACTCTTTCACTGCTAAATGGTGAAGAAAATTCTCGTATTAGAAAATATGTTAAAATTTTTCAAAATTTCTCAGTCTGACTCTCACAAATACTTATTTCAGTTGTTTGCTCTAAATTGGTTTAGGAACGAGAATACTGGTTTGTCAGGCTGCATTAAAAAAAAAAAAAAAAAAAAGTAAAAAACCCACCTCAGAGCATGAAACAGAAATCTCATGAAATTCTGAAATTCAAAACCTTTTGGCCAGCCTTAATCTTTCTCCGAAGCAGGATGCCTGGAGTTACCAAACTAACAAAGAAAACACAGATACTGGTCCCCAGGTGTGGGGCACATTCTGTATCTTGCAGGTTTTTAATGGTCATAAGAGTTTTAACATTTTTTGGGTAGGTCACGGGACTCACAAGGAGTCACAGTAATCCTTATGCTGTGAGTCACATGCCAGCAGTTTCATGGCCAGCTTGGAGAATGAAACCTGATTAGACTCGGGTATGTGCATCCAGGTTTCACTTCTGTTGTGGTAGAAAAGACTGCAGTCATCCCATCATTTTGCAGTTGCTGCCCCTAAAGTGGGTTGCAGTGAGACTGATTTCAGAAGACTGTATACCACAGTGCTCTGAGACTTGCAGTACTAATGTTGGTGAACCCATTTAACTGTTAATTGGACTGAATGCACAATTATGAAAGCTTCAAGGGAGGGTCCAGACACTCACACAGAACTTGAGTGAAAGGAGATGCAGAGTAATCACCACATCTGCTGCATTTCCTCTGCGACAGAGGATTGCCTTTTCTTCAGGTGTTAACACTAGATGTATCTGATTACCTGCTTTACAGCTGGCAAAAGCAGCAGGATATAAATGACTGAAGGGTTCTTGACCAAAAGTATTGTCTTCATTATGCTTACAAATCACAATGGATAGAATTTCCAGGATAATTGTATACCAATGAACAAAACTTACACACAAATGAAGTTGCACCTCTATGAATCTACTCAAATACACAAGCCTCAGCAAAGAACAAAGACTAATGAAATCTGACATTAATCTACATTAAAGATTAAGTGATTCCGTTTATTTGCCAAGGCTCAATGATGTATTAATCCTCATTCCATCCTTCACACACACACACATTTCCTCTCTCTCTCCCTTGCTCCCTGAGTTCTGAAACAGCAGACAGCTGGGTTGATTAAGGCCTCTGTCTGCATCCCCAAGTTATCTTACTTTATGCAATTCTCCTTGTCTGCTTAAAGTTACTCCAGGACAAGTGAACCTCTACCAAAAGAGCCTGGAAAAGGCAGAGGTCTTGTCTACCTGCCTTCAACTAGGATACCTTCCAGTGAGCACATGGGTAGCTTATGCAAAGAAACCCTCCTGTGACTCACAGCTTAGCCAACTACCCTGATTTGGTTATAGCAAACATTGTACAGCTACAATTTTGGTAAAGAAGCAAAAATCAAAAACCTCAATGAAAACAGTTACAGCACTACTGCTCACATGAGGAGATTCTCTTGTCCTGGAAGACTGGTTAAGAAATCCCATGCATATAAAAAAAAATAAACCCAGCCAGTACAAGCACTCCAACAAAAATCCCTGTGTAGATACACCTACATGTTTCCTTTGGAGAATCAGCCTGCATGGGTTTGCCACTAAAGCCCCCTGAAGGTGTAAGCAAGGTCTGATTCCTCTTTGTGGATCATTCTCTGTAACTACTTACTGTGCTTGACAGACAAACTGATTCATCCTTCTCCATTTAACACTCTATTTCTGTGATCATCTGTTGCTGGTAAACTTCCATGTGCAGAATTCATGTTTAACCACGTGCAGCAGCTAAGAGCTCGTTCCCCTTACAACACACCATCTTCAGTGCCACTCTGGTTTTACAACCTCGGCACCATTGCATCTTCAAACATTATCTAGCCTGGCTCTCACTAGAACTTTTTACGATTACTTGTGCAATGTAATGCTGTCATAATAATACGCAAACCCCATGATTTGTAACTCTTCCAACAACAACGATCTTTCTTGCCCATCAGCATGTGAGAAACAGTCTAGTTACACAACACCTTGAGCTACACTCTCTCTCTGAACAGGAGAGGCACATCCTGGTTTTAGGCTATTTAGAACCTTGGGGAGATATCACACTGAAGCCAGAAAGCCCTACCCTTAGTCTCTCTGCACAAACACCTCATCAGAACAGCACTGAGAGATGCCAAAAGGTTTGGCCAGGAGAAATTAAAATCTCAGGTGAGGCAAATCACTACATTCACTCAGAGGTGAATACTCTGTGATACATTCCACAAGGTATGACAGAACAAACAGCACTTGGAGCCTGATGGTGCAAGGGAAATGGTCCTTTTTGAGAACATTTTTTCCCTTAATTACCTTTTTGGTATCCCACTAATTTGAGTGGCACTTAAGCAGAAGATTCTGCCAGATTCTTACAGATTCTGCAGGGACTGAAGAGAAAAAATCCATGGAAAACAGACTATAGCTTTTATTTCTTTAATGCCTGTCAAAGGTCCCACAAGAAACAGGCGATCTCACAGTGAAACAATGGACCCTCTAGCCCCAAACTTCATACATATACAGTCTAGTTTCAAAACACAGACAGGAGATGACAACAGAACTGAGAGGACACCATCTTCATTCCAAGGTTTAACATCTTTTTAACATACCCTCACATCTCTCTTCCTCAAACACTATGTTCTAGGATAGTAATACCTTCAATTTACTTTTCTTTTTCTCAAGCAAGTAAAATCACAGACATCTCTACTGGCTGGAGGAATGGTGAAGTGTGGGACTACACGCCCACAAGAACATCAATTTCACAAGACAAATGTTGCTGCCCCTCATTTGTGTTGTGACAGTGTCTCCAAGCATCAGCTCTGCAGTAGTGCTTTCCAAGTTAGGTACCGCAAAAACTGCAGAAATAACTTCTCATCTGAAACACTCTGCTATGACGTGCCAAGTTAACCCAAACAGCCAAAACGAAAAAGCTGAAACAGCACTGGCACCTCACCTTATTATCACACACAAAATCCCATCTCAAGCTTGCCTTGACTAACTCTCACCCTGGTCTAATGATCAAATTCAGCAGCTACAGAGGATGCCTCTGCATTTTCAGAAGGACCTTTCCATGAAAAAAGTGTCTAATGATATGAAAACCTCACTGAAGGTGATGTGGACTGCTGCAGTACTTGTAATCACCCTGGTCTTAGTTCCAGCTCCTTGGTATCAGAAGTTAAAATGCTCTTTCAGTGTTGGTCCCTGTGCCAGAACTGCTAGAGGAATGCTCTGTCAGCAAAGGGGCCATCCCATCTGTTCCCTTCAGAAAGGACGTTTTGGTGGACATTTAATCTTTCATTGTTGAGTGATTTCGTAACAGCCTTTGTAGAAGGCAGCCTGCCTTCTCCTGCCCTGGACAAGGGATATGGGGCATACAGATTCTCAGACAGTGCACCCTCCCTGAGCTCAATCTCAGACAAAGAAGCAGCACCACTGCAGCCCAAGACCAACCAGCCTTAGGGTGATGGGAAATGGCTCCAGTTACTTTGACAAGAATCCCATTTCTTGGCAGATTTCCACTTTTTCCAGTCTCCAACTAGTAATAAGTTGGAAGCTACAATTATCAAGTGTTAGAGTAAGACAGCTCAGTTGGTTTTATACCCTAACTAATGAAGTTAGTTACAGGCACAGCCTGTAAACTGAGCTCCCCAAGTTGAAATCACAAGCCCTTGAGCTGACACTATCACAACACAACATGCCATGTCACATTCAACTGACAATGACCAGCCCACTGCACAACAGCATAGACTCCTGGCTCACTTCAGGACTTGGATAAGAATGACAGAAAAGAACAGGTTCCTGAAGAGGAAAGTCTCTCAGAAATGACACCTGAAGCTTCCAGGATGCTATTTTGGGTAATTCAGTTGGACTCCTTCTCCAGAAAACAGCTCATAATCTCCCATGTCATAACTCGAAAGACAAAATTAAGTGGGTGGCCTTTATCTGTGCTTGTGGCAACCTATCCATACCTGTATCATTGCTTTCATTGTGCTCCATCATAATTGCCACAGCTAATTCTCCTAACATGGGTCCTAATCCCACCCAGAAATCTGGTTTTGGTTTTGCACTGCCATTAAACCAGCAAACAGGAGGTTAGAATCAGGTCCGAGAAAGAGGTTATCATCCACCTCACTCTTCCCCGTAACACCTCTGTAACATCATACCTGCCACTGTTTTCCCGACTGGCTTGGCATGTAAGTTGCTGGGAGGCTTCGAAGGCTGTTTTTCATGGCCGACCCTACAATTGTACCCCCATTCTCACTTGAGGAAGGCTCACTGGCCACTGCCATTTGGTACTGGGAGTAGTTGTACAGGTTGTTATAGTAAGGATACAGGGACGGCTGGTAAAAACTGCTGTAGTAGGTGGAGTCCACAACCAAATCAGACGTGCTCTCCAAGTGCCCTCTGCTGGGGATGGAAGGGATGTCCTGAATGAGCATCCGCCCCTCTGGAAAAGAAAAGAAGAAGCCATTATGAGACAAGAGGCTCCATGTAGACCATTACATTTCACCTGCTGATGAGCTACTACTCCTGAAGGCTGGACAGAGAGTAGTAAATAGGAAGAGGTGGGAGCGGAAAGGGAAACACGGCTGGATGTTTCATAGAAACCCACATGGACTGACTTCCACACAAAGCCTGATACCACCACCTATATACACCAGGGACGGCAAAACAGGACACAAAGCCAACTGCAGGTTAAGATGACGTTGTGAGTCCTCAAGCGGCATCAGGTGACCTGGTGATGATTCACACCAGCTAAGGCTGCAGCCCCTATTATTCTTATATTGTAACAGTGTGCCAACTCTCTTTTAACCTCCTGGAAGTAGAAAGACTCTAGCTACAAAACCCCTCTCCAGCCAGCTTCCTGCAGGTGCGAAGACACTTTCTGAACATGCCTCTGGAAAAGGACAAACAGCCACAAAGCCAAAAGAAGCTGCAGTAGGGAAAGCAACCCATGATCAGCCAAGGTGTCTCAAAAACCCACATGCTACCTCTGAGTGAGCAGAGCAAGGCCCTGCCCAGCCTTCATACCCAAATTTAGCTTCTGTTTACCTACAGAAGCACAGAGCAGAACAAGTTCCCACACCACTGGCAAAAGAGGAGGAGGAGGGGATTGCTCACGACTTGCTGCCTGCCCTCTGGAGTGCCTCCAGACTGCAGGCCAGCCGTCTGCACTCCCCACAGGCTGTCCCCACAAATGTCTGTTTCTGTGCTGTTCCCTAGGGGGAGGGGGCTTCTCAGTGGATGTTTTAAGTCCGATTTTCCTCACTCTAGTGTCTAGAGCGACACTTGTGAGGATGAAAAAGGAAGATGCTTGTCGGTACCGCGTCACAGCCAAGCTCTCTCTGGCATGCTGCATCAGCTGCCTGGCTGAGCCAGCCACAGCAATAAACGGCCACAACCTCGGAAAGTCTAACTACATGGTGAATACACATTTACATATTTAACATGGGAGCAACTGTAAATCCTGCCATCCTTGCAGCTCTGGTTCTACCTCACATCCCTGTTACCCTGCCCTGCACCAACCCTCACACAGTGTTCGCAGCATAATGATCCCTTCTGCAAGGAGCTCCTGCTCTTCCTATGTTGTTGTTTAACTCTACCATGGAGAAGTAGAGGATGTGGCCTAAAGCATACTTGTTAGTTCTCAAAGGTTATCATGTGGAGATGAAGCAGCATGGACAATAGGCACATATGAAATAACACACCCCTAACAGGGATGCCAGGCAGGCATTGCCTGGTTTGTCTTGCATCTTTTGGTTTATCTGTACCTTGGTTACATACCTGAAAAATGAATACAGGCATTTACCAGCTTCTCAAGAGTCATGGTAACAGCTTCCAGTGTACTACACACTAGATCAAATGATCGGTTTTACCAGTTACTACCATTTACAATGCAATTCTGTTTCACTTCTGCAGCTGTAATGAAAGCTGCCTGCAATCACGGATCCTTCCAGGTCACTAAATTATGCAGTGCCCCCATTCAGCTCTTGCTGACATTTTGTTGACATCAATGAACTATACCCATTTATTATTAGCAGAATGTTTTAGGCCTCCTGCATCTGATTTTTCTGCCCCACAGCCCTATCTGAACGAGAAACAATCCAGCTGGCCTTTTTCATTGGGAGCACCTCTTAGATTTGTACATAGGAGTCCACAATGCCACAAAAAAACCTTCACAGTTTTTGAACTTCCATATTTTTACGAGATTTTATGATTGCTATTATTCTGCTTCTGGGCAGGCCTCTCTTCAAATCCTTTTGTCAGTGTCTTTGATAAAACCAGAACGTAGACCACTGGCACTGAAAAGCCAGCAGTTCTGATAAATCATAGCCCAAGCCTGACCCATCCCCAGACTTAGCTCCCAAATAAAGCTGCAGTCTAATTGTTCTGCTTTTCATAATGTAAAATAGAAGCGAAATGCAAAATACTCCAGCACAGATTTCACATGAGACAGAAATACACAAGACAGCCAGCCACAGAACTTTTGCAAGGACTGTGTTATGCTGCACAGATGTGCAATTTCTTCTGAAACCTCTGCAGTGTCTTTCCACTTGCAGTGCATCATAAGAAGTGGTAACACTTTCCGCTAAGAATGCTAGCACCAGGAACATCTACACACAAAAAGTGAGCCACCTTGAGGTGCGAGCAGCTCAGCTGAAGAGGAGAATGTAGCAGGTTCTGCTGCAACTTTTGGAAAGGTCTCATGCACTACACTTCCTAACATGGGACAAGATGGGCTAGGATGTAACAGAGACCTGCCCATAGCTACCCACAAAATCGTGAAAACATCCTTGATGTGTCTGTGATGTTCCAGTGGCTGGTAGTCCCACAGCTCCTTCCCAAAGAGCAAGCAGCAGCGACAGTCTTCTGCTGCATTAAATAGGTGCAAAAAAAAAAACCAACCAAAAACAAAAAACCTTTTTGCTCTTTCTTTTCCACTTCTACCTCTTATCTGTGGCTGGGGCTACCATGATTTGCCATGGATGTGCAAAGCAGTTGACCTGTTGCAACCCACTTCTCCTTTATCTAGCTACACAACAGCTACCAGCAGTTCAGTGATCAATGTTGTTATGAATCCACCAGAATGGTCCTCTGCTTTCCTTCTGCTGTCTCTCCGCTCTCCAATACCTTCTACAGTACTATCAGCTGCCCTCTCAAAACTCAACATTGAGTTTGTAGCGCCATTCACCTGTTCATTCAGACACCCATGCAGCCATACACATAAATCTCCAGGTGTCAGCAGGCTTGGGCATTTTCCTCTTACATACACAGAATTATGGAATCCATGGTCCTCGTAACATCCCTGTCACACAGTCCTCTGAGCTGCAGCCACACCACAGGGATGTGCCCCAGCAGATTAGCAATAAAAACAGGAGCCATGGGAAAAGGGAAAGTTCAAGTGAAAGGATAGACACAACCAACTCCATACAGAACAAGGACTCTTGCCACAGTGATAAAAAGACAGCCAGAAGAGTTAATCTTCCCTAAATCTCAAGCCACATCATGCTTCTGAAGATGGAAGGACTGGCAGCACCTGACAAAGAACAGGAGAAAGCTGCCACATGCTTCAACTCACACTTTCCCCTGCATTTAGAGGATGAGATTTTCTTTGATGTCACAGTTTGGGACAAGTCTCTGCTATTTTTCTGTGGCATCTGGAGATTTGGTGCTTCACTCGGGAGAAGACAGACGCCTCACACAAGACATACCCTTGTGCCATCTGGACTTTGGGCAGATGTCAGGTCAGACCAGGTCAAAGCACCTCAAAGGTTACTCTAAACTCCTTGCAGTCTTTCACCAGCCAGCCTGAGGGAAGGATGCCTCTGGAGAGCTGAGCAAGTCTTTGGTGATTCCAGCACACAACGGGTCAAGGGCAGGTCTGCAGACCTGCAGCTCTTACGCCATCCAGCCTGGCTTATCGTGTCACCTCTTACTACTAATGCATACACCATACCTATACAACACACATAAAATATACACAACTGTAAATACATGAAGGGCAAAGAGTTTTGCTATTAATGGAGAAAGCCCTGAAAGTCTTGACTTTTTTTTCTGAGCAATGAAAGCTGAGGAAGAAAAACATGTCCGACCAGCCAGTACCTACACAGAGTACCTTCAAAGAAGTGCTAACTGCCAATGGGAGCAGAATTAAAGGCCAAAGAACATGGATAAACTCTCCTAGCAATAAAGCAAGGCACTTGGAGATCTGCCCAGAGAAGACTTCATGTTTACTGTATGCCCAGGGGAATTTTTGCCCTATCTATGCCAGCTCTCTCCAGATGAAGTGTGACAGTCAGGTGATGTGCAAGCACACCACTCCTAGGCAGCAGCATCCTCAGGCACGATCACCATTTGCAGAACACGGCAGATCTATTGAAAGCTGTGGCTGTAACTAAATTTTAATTAGCTGGGGTTCCTCTCACCTCCTTTTGGAGTAATTCTTGACTCCTTCCTACAGGCTGAACCTTTCCACAGCCTCACCCCTGGTCACTCAGCAAGCAAGGTGTCCTCCTTAACGGAGGCTGTCAGTCTTTTTCAACCGCCAAAGAGAGAACACCAAGGTTAAGAAAGCAGCTTTCAGCTGCTGCTGTGGTTTGTTGCTTGGGTTGGTTGGTTGGTTGGTTTTCCCGTTAAGAAAGCAGCTTTCAGCTGTTGCTGTGGTTTGTTGCTTGGGTTGGTTGGTTGGTTGGTTTTCCCAAATGTAATTCAACACAGCTACATGGCTCTCCTGGCAAGGAGAGGGTCCTCCCCTGCCTCAGAACTTGCCAAGTTACAACACCTGCACATGGCAGGCAGCCCTGAGGTTCACTGCTCTAAGGGAAGCAATTTCCGAGAGGAATTAAGCTGTCAACAAGGCAACTGCTGCTGTACCATCAGGCTCCCACTCTGTCCCTCCACCTGCCTTTTAAAACCAGAGGGCTGCTGCAGGAGCCGGCTCATGCCTTAACTGTCTTGACCCTTTACATGGAAAAACTGGGAAAAGCTCCTGGGTCCTTCCCCTGCCACTACACACAAACTTTAACATTCTGCAAGTTGCAAACAGGACACAAAAATATGGGACTGAATATGTACAAGAAGGAACAGAATTAGAAGTGCAAAAAAAAAAAAGAACCGTTAAAATTCTCACTTGGTTTCTCTAACACCCGATCTACAATCTAGGGCCATCAGAGGCTCTCCATGTGTGAGCAATGCTCTTGCAGTGAAACAGTTGTGCCCTTGGATCTCTAAGCTCTTTCCTATGTCTTTACCAACTCCTGTAGAGAACCGATGCTACTTTTTTTGCACTATGTACATAGTGTGAAATATGTCCCACTCTTTCATAGAAGATCAATATGATGCACGACAAATACTGTTATTGATCTTGCAGTGTTGTAGATGACTCTCCAGCTCTATGGCATATTAATAGTAGTTAACCAGTAATTCGTTTCAGGATGGCTGGGATTTTCTTCTAAGGTGAGTTCTTGGGGTCAGTTACACACATAGGTCTTACACATTCAGTAACCTATGAGGAGCTCCTGTCTTCACTTAGCAGAACATGGTGAAAAACAAGTGGTCCAGTCCTCACTTAATGTAAACCAGTCTCAGACCATTTACTTCAATAAAGCTACAGCGATTTACATGAATTGCAGATACGCATGGCAAAATCAGTGCAGAAGCCAGTATATAGATCATTCTTTCCCTTCCTAGTTTTTGGGAGGAGAGGGGAAATGTCAGGGAATTTACAGGAATTTCCATCATCATCTCCATTTCACGATGCAAATGTGTTTTTAAGCATACGCACTAAGAAATGCAAACACTGAAGTCCTGTCTCTAACATTCACTCGCTCTGTATATAAGCATGTAGTATTTTCTATTCCTACTGGTACTGTTAAGGGCCAGTTACACATTTTATTATTTGTTGGTAACAGTAATTTAAACATTTAAATATCCCTGGGCAAGCCTCTAGTGCTAAGGTCCAATGGTACAGAGTCCGCATTATCAGACCTTCTCAGCATCTAAAACAGGGTGGTAGCATGCAACTGCCTACTCAGAATGCTTACTGGACCCCACTTGGCAATCTGGGGGAGAGTATTAGTCAGCTTAGGATGCACACACACCAGGAACAGTTGTAAGAATCAGGATAGCACATACAATCATGTATCAATGTCTGGGAGTATGCAGTGGCACAGCTCTATTTACTTGTGTGCCCGTAACAACTGATTAGTCTCCATGTGATTGTATATTTTAGGAAAGGAATTGTATATGCAGTGTGGCAATTAGGAGAATTTCACTGCCTGCATATACTGACTTGAGTTCTTATATGCACCTATGATTAGCAGTTTCCATTTCTTCTATGCCTACAGAGACTCTACATGTACACAGACAGACCATTGAAAATGCAGGAGAACTGTAACTATTTGAAGTAACACGTTTTCTCAAGGAGCAGGAAGGCATAGCCATTGCCCAGTGAGCAGTGTTCAGCTCCTGGTAGTTTACATTTCCTGTAGTTTTCAATTCAGAGTGACTGTTTTTATCACTGTAGTGTTAATATTTTCCTGCAAGCCAGCCTCTGTGGCAGGAGACATTAAAAATTAATTAATCAGTCAGGAAACACTTGTCTTCAGACCTCAAGAGTTTTGGATCTGTACCTGACAATTTCCCCTTGCTCAGTATGTAAAGCATCAGTACACTCGCATTAACTGGTCTGGCAATACTAAGTCTCACAATGTGTTAGTTCAATTTGTAGCTGGCTTCGACGCTGGACAATAGCCTTGAATGAGGCTGGTGTGAAATCACTCCCTAACACCATAATCAGAAACACTGGAACAATACGTTTCTCCCACCAGACAATCATGACAGAGCTATTTAAGATGTCAAAGAAAGCTGGCACCATTACTTACTTTCTGCTGAGACACTTTGCCTCCCAAGGAACAAAACCTGAATGCTTGCTCTGCCTTTGAGAGGAGTATTTCTGTTCTCTTCCTGTTAGAAGTTGCAGGTTATCTTCAGTTCCAGCATTGAACTTTTAGCTTGCTATAAAGTTAATGTGCTAGACAATGTTCATTCCAGGCAAGACTGTAGGGCTGTGTATTTTCTGCCACCCCCAAAAAAGGCCATTATCTGTAATTACCCATTACCATGCATAATTATTTCTTCTATTCTGGTCTACGGTCCCCAGGACTTTATGCTGTTACAGCTCACTGCACTATCTTATCAAATTTGTTAAGGAAGCTTTTTTGACCTTTTGAGCACTTGTCACCACACATACAAAAGCCAGCAGTAAATTGTCTAAGCATGTAGTGTTCGATTTATTTTTTGCACCCTGCATAGTGATACTGCACAAAATATTACACACTAGCACCTTCCTAATTCCTTCCCCAGAGGGTGGTCAGGCATTGGAACAGGCTGTCCAGGGCAGTAGTGGAGTCACAGTCCCTGGAAGTGTTCACAAACAGTGTAGATGAGGACCTCAGTGACATAGTTTAGTGGTGGCCCTGGCAGTGCTGGGGAACTGTTGGATTTGATGATCTGAAAGGTCTTTTCCAACCTGGTTGATTCTATGATTCTGTTCCCACTTCCTGCTTTAGCTAAAATGAGAAAAGGAAGGAAACCTCTTTAGTGAAAGAACAAAGGGAATGGGAAGAGGTTGGAGAATCTCAACAGTAATTTGAGGAACAGGACAGCAACACTTGGCTGAGCCTGAACATCAGGCTCTGGAGAAGGTCTCAGCTGCTCTTCTCTCCAATGCCACCTTTCATCTTTCTTCTCTCCCTCTCCAGAGTCTGATTCCACCATTTCAGCCGATTCCACCATTTTGTACCTGTGTAACTCTGCTGGAACATACTCTTTCACACAGAAGCCCAGTTACTGCTCCTTCAGAAAGCAGAGAGCGAGCTTTAAACACCTTCCCCTATCAATTTACAGCTTCTGCCACTGCAGTGCAAGTTCCTAAAAGGCACATTTGGTCCAATATGAGATTCACAGGGATTGCGCTTTATGGATACAGATGCGAGTGCACAAAGGACCAGGTTTTCATTTACGCTGCTCTCTGTCCCTCTGTGAAGGACCAGACACTGACTCTGCATCCCAGTACTATTTGTTTCAGCCTCACCGTACTACAAGTCCACACACTTATGTCCCTCTTCTTCAAACAGACATGTGATGTGTCAGACAGTAGCTGTAGCATCTGATTCCTTCTCAAGAAAACAAGAGCTGACTCCCTGAATCCTGATTTTCATTTTCTCCTTAGTCCTCTTTTTATCAATATTCTCCCAAAGGTGCTTTATCTTAAAACCTCTCTTTTGGACGTTTCTGTGTACAAAACTCTTAACCCACATCACTACCTGAAGAAATGTAAGATGTTACTGTTTACCAAATTCAATTAAAATTAAATTTTAATGCTTTTGAACTGTGTGATTAAAAAACTTTCCCAAACACAAGAAAATCTGAGATAACTTTCTTGCCATCATGACAAATAAAGGTACTCACTTTGGACTACAAGTGCGCAGTATAAATTACTATAGCACAAGGTATGCAGAATCAGGCCTTTCAGATCTGCCAGTAAAAGCCTTCTCCCTAAAAGCAGAGTGAAAAAACATGGACCCTATATTCCTGAAAGCATCCCTGAATTCAGACCCTAAGAGATGGCTACCTGAGCCACTGCTGTGAAGACAAACCCTTCCTCCATGTTTCTCTATTTTGCAGACCTTGGGCCATCAGTCCGGGGACAGCGGGGAGGTGGAAACCTTAACAGTGGTACAAGGAAGAGTCAGTCTGCAATTAGTCAGCTGAACCAGCAAGTAAAAGTGAAGAGCAGAGTCTGCAGAGAAGGGAAGCTTGCATTCATACCCCTGTCCCAGAGCCCCATTTCTGAGACATAACGGGGATGTCCTACTTGAACTCACCTATGGAAAACCATCTCTGCAGTCCTTTCAATTGTTTTGACTAGAAAGTTTTTGAGAAACGTATGTTTCTTCCTCCCTTCCCCAGCTGCCAACAACCCCATCTCAAGCTCAAAAACCAAATCCAGCAGTTCTTTTTCTTCCTTGTTTGAGACTGCCTGAACAACCTTGGATGCCCAGCTGTGCTCTGACTAACATCTATTAGAGGGAGAGGTCGAAAAATCTGTTATCAGCCATATCAATGCGTGGGCTAAAAGCAGCTGTGTCTCCAGGCTAAAGAGAATAAATCATAGCCAAAACAGCTTACTGCTACCACAGTCCACAAGTATGTCTCTGACCACACCCAGGGAACACAGCTGCTCAGCAGATATATGCCTTTCTTTTCAAAGCAGAAAGACATTTCTTTTTTCTAAAAAAAAAAAAAAAAAAAAAAAGGAAATAAAAAAGGAAAAACATGGAGTGCAGCAACTCTGATCCTCTTGCAGGCTCCTGGCCTCTTCCTTGCAGCTGAAGTGCACAAAGACTGATCTACCCCTCACCTTATCACAGCTAAGCCTCACCCAGGCACCTGCCATGTGCCAACTCTTACAACTCTTCCCACCTCTTCTCAGCACCTCAAGACAAAACAAGCAGTCATTGCACCTTTCCTGCAGCAGCTCTCTGACAGCCAGGGCAGAGTCCCCGTGCCTCCAACACCCCTCACCTGACACAGCTGCTGGACCATGAGTTCAGCTGGCATCATCGGGAAGGAGCAGGCATAATGGCAGCAGTGTCTGCAGGCACATGGCATGTGTCCTGGGGCAGAAGATGGCTTGTATCCACCAAGACACCAATGGCTGTGCTGTCCTGCTTCTTAGGGATTACTCCACTGCCAGAACAATACCCATTTTTACCCCAAAGGAACAGTATTACTCTTTTCTCCCCTCTAGGAATAACTCTGGAGTGGTCATGTGAGCAAAGCGGAAAAAGCCTTTCTAGTTCCACCTGCGAAGGGCTAAACTAGTCCTATGTGGGACAGCACGTGTTACCAAGAACAACATGTGACAGAAGGAGGCACTCTAGGATAAAAGTTACGCAGCACGGACTTCACATTTCAAGAAAATCTGTGAGACACTGGAATTAAAGTTATTGTTACCATCTTGCTTGAGCTCCACAGTGGATGCACCCAACACCCAAGCTTTCCACAGGATTCTGCATCTGCATGCCGCTTCTGCTCACATCAGAACCTATCCCACAAAATGACACAGAAAATTCAACTTGAGCTGACAGAAGCACAATCAATCATACTGGGCATTAATTAAATCTTAGATAAGCAGGTCACTAAAGGACAAAATAAACTGCTGTCTCTCACTCCAGGACATGTTTTCTGGTTTTCTAATAATTCGTGTGTCTCCTGCCTGAGCCCTTCAAAGATAAAGCCTAGGTGTGCAGGTCCAGACCATGGCTAAAGCCCCACCACTAGCTATAAAGAGAAACGTAGGGAATAGTATGAATGGGGCAAACAGATGCAATGCCTCCTTTGTCCCCTCTCCCAGCCTTCAATTGCTTTTTGGTTCAGTGATGCTCCAGAGCCTGGTGTGGCATGCCTACTTAATAACCACCAAGTCTCCTGTCCAATATCCATTTTGAGCCCACTCTCTGGTATGCACAATGTTCCCAGGGAAGAAGTCCCACAAGCACCTCAGCAGTTTCAGCCACAGACACCAAACCTCTTTCCCATCACCATAGATCTGCATGGAAGGGCTGTACCAGTCCTTGGTCATCCTATTCCACAGTCAGCATAGTGCCCTCCATGGATACCAGCTTCTCTGCAGTGACAGCGTTTCCTGGGGACAGACTCCTCTGTTTTTCACTTCTGGTATGCATTAAAGTGGCTCTTGTTTGCCCATGAGTGATCCTCCAACCAAACCTTCCTGCAGTGTACTTTTGTTTTCTGCACTGCTTGCCAGTCCATGCACCTTTCTATCACCTAGCAAGATGATCTGTGCCAATTCCAGGCTTGCTTCCAAGATACCAGTGGGAAGACCACACAGTTTACAGCCAAAAGCAGGTCCCTGTGAGATGTCTCCAAAAACACCATGTTGATTCTCCACTCAGACAGATAGGATCATCCTTCTTAAAACCATGTAACACATATCATATTGATTTTCTGTCAGTTCAGTTTCCTAAGCAAGATGTCAAGGGATACAAAAATCAAATGCTTCACGTAATCTGACTGCATCAATATGTCACTTTGTCAAGCAATTTTTGTAATGATTACTAACTTGGCAGAATCTTTTACCAATAAACTTCCATTAATTCACATTGTATGAGCATCCTTTAACAGCTGCATTTCTCCCCCTCCTGCACATTTCAGTTTGCTGTGCACTGTTCCACTGTTTTCATGAAAGCTGATGTCAGGCTGATGGATTTATAGCCACCCATCCTACCACACTCACTTTTCTTAAATACTGGCATACATTAGCTTTCCAGGCCTTGGGAATTTCTCCAGTGTTAAATGACTTAGTGGAAATCAGCATTAATGGACCAGAGAGATTCTCAGCCAGTTCTTCTGTTGGGTTTGGTTTGGGTTGGGTTTTGTTGGTTTTTTAATACTGCATTAACCGCATAAGTGCAAGTTATCCAATCCTGCTGATTTCAGTTAATGCTGGAAATGAAAGCAGAATGTCATCATCCCCTTTTTTTTCAAAGTAAAGGAAAAAAAAAACTAAGCATTTCTCCCTTTTCCTCACGTATAATTTTTTCCACATGAGGTCAAATTACTGTTAACTCTGTGTATATGTGCTTCCTAATAAAATTCCAAACCCTCCCAATTTTAAGATTTTTAGTTAATTATAAGCTTCATACAAAACACTATTTTTTTAAAGAAAAAATGTGATTTGGAAGGAAAAAAAAAAAGGAAGGAGAAAGCCCATCCCGAAGACTGAAGCTTGGCATAGTAAGTTTCACAGTTATACACACAATCCCAATCCAGCTCTAGCTAAGAAGCACTGAAAAACCACCCATTTCAGTGGAACTGGAGAAGGCGTATTTTGTTCACATTTAGCATACACTTAATAAAAATGATCTGCTGCAAACATCTAGCATGCAACTTAAAAATCGTCCTAATATGTCTGAAGAATAAAACTTGCAGAAAGTAATTTTTATTTCCACAATTACTGCAAGCTTCAGGCCCTCAATAACATGTCTACAGCAGCAAATTCCACTTTCAACATCTTCTGCCAGTGACTAGGGCAAAGTAGTTGATCCTTTTATATGAGCTGGGGAGTAATGCTTATTCTTTCCTTGCTTGCACTTTTGGTCTTTATTATACAGCTTTAGAGAACATACAAAAATATCAGCAAAAAAAGAATGGCTTTAGTAAAGAAAAAGCACTCAAAATCTTTGAACATGGCTTTGTATCTGTGAAGATGCAAGGTACTATTTCAGTGCTCTCGCATATGTTTGTCCATGCTGAACGGAGACAGCAGGATTATTTACATATCTAAAATTATTAGCATGCATTAACAGTTAATGGAATCAGAACCAATAAAATTAGTGCTTCAGAAAATTATAAGCATGAGAAACAAGTGCCATTTTCAATCTTCAGTATAACAGCTGGGAGTATGTCTACTATGTGTGCACATATATATACGTATACAAGTTATCTTTCATCTTGAGATAGAAATTTACAAACATTTAACTCCCTGCATTCAGACATCCAACATGCTACTCAAATGTGCAATGGGAGCAAAACTCAAAATCAACTTTGAACAAAAAAGTGGAAGAAATTAAAAGAGAAAGGAAATTACGAAAGGAACCAAATTTCTAGACAGTGATGGAAAACAGCTCAGACACCTGCAGGCGCAAGGAAGCAAACTGAGAGGAGGAGAAAGAAACTCAGTGTGGATTAAATGTAAGGAGTTTTAAGTCATTAACAAGAGATCAAAGAGAACACTACAAGGGAGGGAAGGCTTTACAAGTGTCTGAGATAGGAGACCTTGAAGGAAATATGACTGGGTTAAAATCAGTATGGCTTACACTAAAAATAATAGAGGGAGTAGGATGATGGTTGGAATTAGCTGGAGTCCCTGCTTGGTTATAAGCTCTATGATGACAGAAATCCAAAAGGTTTCTAAAAAAGACCAACTAGAAATAACAGGAGGGCTTTTCACTCATCTAACACATGATGGAAAAATGAGTATCAGGAGTGGTAAAGAACTGCTGCAGACATCCACTGGGTCTTGGCAAGTAAGCAAAAATTACATGCATTTGCATCACTTTTGTACACAATAGCCAGTGCTGCACGGATGCAACAGTATTTGCACTCATAAAATCTGCTTCCATGCAAATGCAAATTGATCACTAATGTATTTTTTTTCATGCACAGCTGACAGAAATGCACAGCAACCAGAAAAACAGTGGCTTACGTCAGCTGAGGTTCAGTTGTGACCAGAACTATAGGCATCCAAGTCAGCAAATTGTGGCCTATCCTGTAAACAATAGAAATAGTATGAATAATGACTACCGGCAGGAACTGAGAAAATATTAAATCATAAAAGTAATTAAGCATCCAGTCTCACCACAAACGAAGAGAAGCTCAGTGCTTAACTGACTCCACAAGCTCTTCAACAAAACACAGGAGAGAAGTGCATGAACGATGTTTGCACTTAAGTAACTGAGCTATTCACAACTATGACTTAGACTAGCAGTTACTAAAACTAAGGAGAAAGTTTAGCAAAGAAAGAAAAATAACAAAAAAAAAAACAAAAAAAACAAAAAAAAAAAAAAAAAAGAGGAATTAGAAGCAGCACGTGATAAGCATTCCTACAAAACAAACCTTCAAAACTGCACTTTAGCTACCACGTCATTAAGTGACAAATCTACTGAAAATGGAAAATGGGCCAACAGGCTGAATTAGGAAGTTATTTGATGGATAAAGTGAATGAAAGCAATATTCAAGGTATAAGAAAGCATGTGAAAAAAAGAAAACCCAAGAAATCATGTTAGTTAAGGAAGCATGCAGTACTCCTTCACTCCCCACACATCTTTTCTAAAAACAAAAAGAAAGCCCCACACATTCAGATAAGTCATAATAACTGTTTCAAGGACACAGAAGGAACAAGAGTTTAGCCGCAGATAGTGTAATAATGTGCCCACGGAGAGAAAATTCTTAGTACATCTTCTGTTCCTGCTCCATTCCTTATCTCAGTGTTCATAATGACAAATGGAAAGCACAATCCAGCACAGATAGCTCTCCAAACTTGAATGCCCATAGGCAAATGTCAGTGTGACGGAAGAAGAGCTTCCAAGGCACAAAGAACAATGGGGGCTGCCCACCAACTCCACTGGCCTTTGGTGGGAAGAGAAGCCCAAGCAGCTGGGTGCCAGGACAGTGTACACTGTGAAGTCCAGTCAGCACACAGCAAACACCACTCAGCAGGAACCTTGCTTAACCATTAGCTGTATGTCTGGAAATCAAACCTGGTGTGAAAAAAGTTGCACAGAATGATGCTGCGATCATGCAAAGCCCCAGGGTGGTTTTTTTTTTTTGAGGGGGGAACAAAATCTATTCTCAATTCTTTAGGAGAAAAAAGCTCTTCTGAAATGTGAATGGAGATACCTGCTGAGCTACCCGTGGGTTTTCACCTCCACCCCTCTGGCCAAAAGGTGGTCAGAGAAGCGCTGGGGCTGAGCAGCCCTTCTCTCTCACAGTATGCAGGTCTAAGTAGGTCACAGCTGGTCCCACAGCACCCCTGCTTCCCTGGTAACACTGCAGAAAGCTCTCCCCAGACACTGCATGAGCCTCGCACACTGCTTGCACAGAAAAAGAAAAGCAATCTTCTCTGAAGTTTTCCAAATCTCTTTTACACTAGGATTTTATTTTTAAAGTTCCACTGAAGCTCCAGACAGAACTGAAATCCTGAAAGGGAGAAAAACCACCTTCTTCATTAACTCTGGACTTAACTCTGAAAACTGCCACCAGTCCTACCTGCTTCACCAGCACAACAGAAATACCACACTTTTGGCAGAGTCTGTGCCCCACTGAATAAACACCTACAGCACTTCAGACATTAGTTCAGTTAGAACACAAACACCTACACACACACATACACACACATACATACACACATGAAGCTGCCAAGACAATGGATGAATATTGCCTGAAAGGAGGAGTAGGAAAATTGCAAGCTTTGCAAGCTGCAGGCCCCAGAACTACTGAAGAATTAACTGGAAACATTTAGCCAGGGATGCAGAACCCTGTAACATTATGATTTATTTAACAGTCCAACAATGGCCAAATGCAATGAATCACAGAGGAGATGACAAAGCTGCAGGAGATTTCTGTCATCTAGTTTAATCTGCACATTGATCAGAGTTTACCCCCATATTAATCACTCGAGATCATAATCTAACACACTCTTAAACACCTCTCCTGATTATGCTTCACTCACCCCCTTGTCCTTATACAGGTCACTCCATTGCTAATTGCACTTCTAGTTAGGAGAAAAAGTGTCTACTGTCTAATTTAATTTTGTATTTTAGTTTCAAGCCGTTGCTCCTTGTTATGCTGTCTCAAGCACTGTAAATAATCCCTCCCCCTCCTCCATATTATTACCTCTCAAATATTTATAGACTGTTATATCCACCCTTAGTCTCCTTTTCTACAAGCCGTACATCATTTTTGTCACCCTTCCCTCTATCCTTTCAGATTTATCTATGTCCTTTTATAATGAGATGCTCAAAACTCCTTTGCAGCGTTCCCAAGTACGGCAAAACCAAAGCAGCAGAGAGAGGCAGAAACAGCCTCTTTGCTTCTCAAGCAATGCCTTTTTAAACACCTCTGAGCAAAACTCAGGTGATTTCAGTAGGAACTGAAAATGACAAAGCCATGGCCGTTACACTGCAGAGTGCTTTGTTCATCACATAGCTATTACAGTTCAGAAATTAAAAAAGCCTGTTAGGAGAGAGTTTTATTCTAAACCAAGGAAGAACAGTTCAAAACGAAACACTCCCTGAATATTTACTTAGTCCAGCTGGAACAGATTTAACAACGGAGAAACCTGCCATACAGGCAGAAGACCATCTCCAGCAATGACTTCCCAATACAAAGTCTAACTTGTGCTGTGGAAATAGTGACAATGCAAGGGAAGTGAGGTTGCTCACAAACTCTTACAAGAAGCATATGCAAATGTGATTCTTCTGTCATTTTAACTGCAACCAACTGAAGAAAAACAGAGGATCATGAATGGAAAGGCATTATTCATTCACAGGTGAAGGATACAAAACTTGTTCCTTTGTCAGCTCTATAATCCAGTAAAGAAACCATGTTTGACTATGCTCTTTATTTTGAACAGAGATTTGTTGGCTGTGGATGAAGCTCGGGAAAAGTACCACGAAGCAATGGATGGGGCTGCTTGGCTCTTGGTATTGGAGGAGAGCTGGCAGGATGAGGAGGCAGCCAGCAACTTAAATCTGGTGAAGAAGCAGCAGTGGCACAGCAAAACAAAATCATCATTAGAAAGTAACAAGGAGACAAAGACAAAACGAATAAGCAGGATAATGGACTAGTAGCCACTGCAGACCCACCAAGAGCTCCAAGGACATGCAGCCTTCATGTTACTCCTGGCACAGGCAGGTAAAGCAGTTACCTTACTTGTTCTTACAAGTTCTCCTTACTTGTGCTCAGGCCTTCTGAAGCTGCTGCCACCTGAACTAGCAATCCTCTCCACCACCTGTTAACCCCCACGATGCTAATTTTCTGTTGAAATCTACTGCAGATGTAGCCATCAAGTGCTTTTAGACAAAAGAGTCAGGATTCCTTTCCCAGGCTTGCAAATACTGAGCAGCACTGAGTCTGGCTGAACTTCAAATTTCAATCTGCTGACTTAGTATCAATACAAAAATGCAGGAATTTCACAGATTCTCAGAAAAGTTTAGTTTGGAAAAGACCTCTGGAAGCTAGCTGGCCTGAACTCCTCACAGCAGGGTTGGGTCATGTTGCTTCCCAGTTGGGTCATCTTGCTTGGGGACCATCCGGCTGAAGTTTTGAGTCTCCCCAGCCTCTCTGGGCACACCATTCCAATGCTAAAGCACTCTCACACCAAAACGTCCATGGCAGATTCCTCATGTTGTCTATCAGTTGACTAAAATTAGACTTTTCTGACAAAACTGAGATTCTCATAGGACGTAACAGTATACTGTAAAGATTTAAAAGGGCTTCCTTTCAAAAAGAAAATTTATCCCCTTCTGAAAAACAGGTCATAGTTTATTCCAGTTATAGCAACTTTCTTTTTTGTACCTCATTAGCTATGCAGCATAACATCTACAAGGTCATGGCATCCATTTCTGAAATCACAATACAGTGTCACAGAAAAGGTCAATGCAAAAGGTTAACACCAAAAAAGCAAAGAAGAGTAAAGAAGGCAAGGTATAGTTTTCAGAGGCATCCAGGGCATTGCAAGTTCAAAGGGATCTCAGTACCATCACTCGTTAGGCATAGTTATTACTGCTTACCCCCGTATAGTCTGTATTTATAAGCAGATTAAAACCCCATCTGTTCCTCAAGGAGTTTCAAAGTGAAAGCAGCATCCACTTAAAGAAATGTAAGAAGAACACTATTTTGTTTCCATCACACATAATAAATGTAGCAAAGGGAAATAACAAGTGCAAGCTTATTACTCACAACTGCTGACAATGGTATGTTTACTTTGTCAACCAGTGTTACTACAAAGGCACTTTAATAACACCATTACTAATGGTCATTTCAAAGCCAATGGGAAATTGACCACTGCAGAGCATAGGAGCAGGAGCTGGCATTTAGCATCAAACAGTAATCCTGCCTATATGGGATGCTTCTAAATTAGGCCAACATGAGTGCAGAGCAGCAAGAAGACATTGAGGTGCTGGAGCGGGTCCAGAAACAGGCAACGAAGCTGGTGTTGGGTCTGGAGAACAAGTCTTACGAGGAACAGAGAAGAACCCAGGTTTTATAAACCTCGTATGTCTGAAAGGCATGTTTTAAATGCCTCACCATAGTCTTTTTCTGAGTTTTACACACTAGTTAACCTAACAAGATGTACTTACCCTACAAAAGGAAAAGCAATTACTTTAGATGCCCTGGGATCATGATTTTTTGCTGCTCTGTACAATTAAATGGCCTTTGTTCTCAGTAACCCACAAACTTTTACAAGCGTAAATGTGCAGGAACTGCAAAATCTGATTGGAAGAGTTTTTCTGGTAATGCCCTGTGATCATGATCTGCTCCCTTCCAAACAGCTTGCAAACTCCCAATTTGCTTTTGAGCATGGAAGATACGCTCCATCCAAAGTACAGATAGTTTCCAAGTTTTACATGGTAAATGCACAAACCCCTACACTGTGACAATGATAATTCACTTTTCCCCTTTTCGAAAACAGCATGTCATGAAGGGATCTGAAAAATTGTCTCTGGCTTCTCCAGGTGTCACAGTATTTCTGATCTGCCAATAAAAAGGATACAGTGAGGAAAGACTCTGTCTGGCACTATGTCTGATTTGTGTGACTCCTTCACACATTACTCCTCTGCTGGCAAACAATGCTCTGCATGATGGGAGTCCAAAAGAAAAACTGCTCTTGTGAAGCTAAAAGCTTACAGGAGGAACAGAATTACCACTGTCAAAACCATCTCTTGCACAGTTTAATGCATGTTGTACAAGAGATGCTGCACTCCCAGGAGCCACCAGTTCCCCTGGGGCTTGCAGGGAGCTGCTGACCTCCCTACCACAAAGGGTTTTGCTCTCTGCCTGCCTTAATGATTACTGTGAACTCTTGCAAAATCAGCACCTCTGCCTAACAAACTGAGACACTGTGATATTTGCTCCCATAGGGTCTCTTGCTTTGCTTGCTGAGGGTACCAGTAAAATGATAAAAACAATGATACAAGAATCCTTTGAGTACCTGGTCCTGAAACAACTTGACACCTAAACCAAGAACTTCATGTCACATCACACCCGGCAGTTTCCTATCTAACAAAGACCTTTATATGATAAATAAACCAAAAGCATCAGAATACTTAAGTAGTATTCCTCACTGAAAAATCAGACTTTCCAGCATTTTCTGTAGTTCATTACACCTGGACAGAACACACAGAAGTACCACATAAAGTCATGTAAGGTAGGCAGATCTCTGCTGCCGGGGTCAATCCTATTACCTACATACTTGGCTCCTGTACAGCGCTGAAAACTCCAGTTTTCAAGAGGATACACAGCCAGACGACTGTGGAAGGAGCACATGTTTTGGGAGAAAGGAGAAAAGCTCCTCATAAATCTCCACCTGCAAGTACACACCTTATTAAAGTCACTTACAGTGCCAGTCTGTACCAAACTAATTTTTAAGTAATCAGTTAAGATATGAAAGACTTATCCTGCATTATACCCTTTGGCTAACCCTACCAACACTGCAACACCACTTTTGGAGAGGGACTCTCCATAACATCAATGCTGCAGAGAGGGAAAAAAAGCAGGCATAAGCAGCATCAACCCTTGCCTGCAGCAGTGACCATCGCTCTCCCAGCACTTTACCTGATGGTGTGCTAGCTGCCGTCATGGATGTACTTGTGGAGTGCGCAGGGTTGCTGCTTTCCAACAAGAGACAAGAGCTGCCTCCACTGTTCTTCTTCACGAATGTCTCAGGAGCACTGGGCAGGGGCACTGGGTGGCTGATGCCCAGTTCCTCTTCCTGAGCTTGCTGCCTTCTCAACGCAACCTGAGAACAAGAAGATAAGACATAGCGCATGTTCTATGGCTTGAGCACAATTTATAATGACAACAACACATGACTCAAACTCAAGGCTGTTTTTAACTCTTGGTACTCTGTATGGTGTTAATGTTATTGCCAGTGGGTAGAGGAAGATATAAGGAGGTTAAAATCACCTGTTTTGGTTCCCAAACATACATGAACAAACCTATGAAATGTTAGTGTCATATACATTTTCCTCCAGTGACACCACATGAAGATGTATTAAAGCTGATTGCACTCATGCAATGCAAGTTGCTCTTGGGCAAAGCATACTGTGAAAAATGCAGAATTCACCAGCTTTCAGCACTCCACTGTGCCTCCTCACCAATATAAAGCAGCTCTTCGTGAGAGCTTACACCTGCAATCTACTGCTCTGTACAAGCCTGCTTGTCTTCCTCACTGGCCCTCTGCTAGAAATCTATGTGCATAGACAGACACCATGGAAGAAGCACAGCAAACATGGGGAACCATTCTGCAAGCATCTCAGCCAGCGTCACACATATTGCAGTTAATTGGCTGGTCCTGGAGCAGCGGGAGCTCCTCATTTCTTTCTTTCTCAGCACTGGTGATGTTCCAAAGCCTAGCAAGCACTGGCCAAGCTCACAGGCACCATGCAGCCTGGACACGGGTGCAGAGAAACCATATTGGTTGCTTACTGAATATGCAGAGGACCCCTTCTGCCTCATGTGAACTGGCAGATTAGTTTTGCACACCTGCAAGTTGTGATACATGTCCAGGGGGTGTACAGACTATGATAAGGGCCTTACAGCTACCTAACCTGCAACTTGCCAGGTGACTGATTTGCATGAGTATCTGAACATTGGAAATCTGTCCCAGATTACAGACTGGGATCATGTGCTTTTCTTGCTCGAAATTCTCCTGGGTAACTTGGACTTTCCTGCATTTCTGTGTTCAACAGCAACATCCTTCTAATACACATGTGCAATAAATACCATTACAAAAATTAATAATAGCTCTTGCAATAGAGACATCCCAAACACGAGGTGTAGACTTGCAAATACCATGGGTAACTTTGACTTCACAAGCCAATAACCTTGACCTGTAAAATTCCACCAGTGCCAAGGGGCTTACTGCAGAAATATATCAGAAGGGGGAAGACAGACTTTCAGTGTGTAACTCCTACAAAGATAAGGTTTAGCTAGGGAGGTTTTCAAAGACACTTTCAAATACAAGGCAGGGAAGAGAAACCCCCCAGTAGGTCCACCTCCAGAACCCACTAGCAGGAGGCAGTCACCACCTGACAGAAGCCGCTGGGCAGCAGCAGAACAGTCTGTGCAGAAGAGGGCACTTGTGTGGTGAACACCCCATTTTGTGCTCCCTCCCCCAATGCAGGCAGCAGAAGGATCCATGTTTATTATTCCCTGGTTTGCAGCAGGCAGAGAAGGTGCATGTAACTTGGGATATAATATCAGTTTCTGGGCTGCCATGAAACCGTCAAGGAGGAATTATTTAAATGAATGAAAGCTCCCAGTGGGTTCAGAGGACATTTAGCATACCTGCACTGAATAACTAAATAAAAAAGTACGGGAGGATTTAATGCAACGTTTCTAAAGGTTTTAAAGTCTGCCAGTGGGACACTGATTTTATGTGGGATCTCAAACTCTGAGCACACATTAACTGCAAACTGGTGGTGGGTCTGATACCACGCTTTCGCTCGCACAAGCAGTCCTAACGCCTTGCACTTCGTTTGCAAGGGGACTGACTATTCGCACGAACGAGAACGCCCAACCCCACTCCCAGAAGTCAAGCACACTGGTAGCCATTACAGTCCCGGGACTCCTCCTAATGAAGATTTCCAGATAAGGATCGTGAGGATTAATACAGCCGTCTTCTACCCTGCCCGGAAGAGTTGTGGCTTCAGCGGGACTACCTAACAAAAAAGTTATTCCTACACAGAACTGGATGCAGCTTGGTTTCTTGGCGAATGCTATTACGTCCTGAGTTGTAAGACCACCCAGCTACACAGCTGTTTACAGAGCCGCTCTATGCAAAACAAGAACAACGCCGTTAAAAGTAAAAAACAAAAACAAAACCAGCCAACCAACCAAACAAAAAAAACCCAAACAGTAATTTTATAGACGTATTCAACTAACGGATCACGAAAAAGCAGGTACACCGAATCTGAAACCACCACTGGAAAACACTCTGGCTAACCAATTATTTGGCTAGATTGTTCGTTATCTACTTAAGTTGAAAACCGGCAATTTAACGTTAGCACCAAGTTTTGCATGGCAGGAGCGCGGACACGCGGCCAGGCGTGCTCCCAGGTGAGCCTCACACGCCCGCCGCGGCCGCTATTAGCTCACCGTGACTTAACCCTACCCGCCTTCACCGCACCTCCTGTTTTTATTTAAAAACCCAATAAATACATGAACATTTTACTCCAATAACTGAGGAAGGCGGCAGTGTACCTCCGCCCGGCCGCGCCGCCCCGCCGCCGGTCTCCTGCGGGCGCCAGACCCCGCCGGCCGCGGAAGAGTCGACCCGCCACCGGCACCCTCCGGGCGTACAGCCCACCCCGGCCCGGGCAGACCTTGCCGAGGCGGCCGCCCCGCCGGGCTCACCTGCGCTGCCATCACCCGCTGCCGCTCGGCGATCAGGCTGCACTTCTTGCACTGGCAGTCCCGCCACATGCAGAACCGCTTGTGCCCCTTCAGCGGCGAGGAGTAGCCGTGGTTGCGGCAGCGGGCACACTTGGGCAGACGCGGCGGCTTCTTCCCCACCGCGGTGGCGACCCTATCCGCTGGGGCGGCCGCCATGAGGGCCGCCGACTTCCCGAAGCCACCCGCCTTGTCCCCCGGCCCCGCGGCGTCCGAGGGCTTGCTGAAGGACGGGGAGTCACTGGACATCGCGGCGGGCTCGGGGTCGGCGCGCCTCTCCCCTGCCTCGTCCCTTCCCGCCACCCCGCGCGTTTCGACGGGCGGCAGTAGCCCGGCGTTTCCCCTCCCGCCGCGCCCCCCACCCCACTGCTGATCGGTGCGGCCGCGAAGCCCTCTCTCCCCCGCGGGGCAGGCGCTGGGGTGGGGGAGCGGCCACCCGCATCTCCCCGCTCCTCCCTCCGGCCAGACCGGCCTGCGCGGCCCCACGGCGGGAACAGGCAGCTCGTGGCCTAGCCGGGCGGTGCACAGCGGGACGGTGCAGGTGCCCGCGGGGCCCGGCTCAGCCGCGCTGCTCCGCATGACGAATCGTCACCGGTTGGAAGCGGCTCCCCGGCCGCCCTGCGGCCCCACAGCCGTCCTCCCGCCTTGCCGGGGCAGGGGTAGACCTGGGCCCTGTCTATGGCGGTGGCAGAGCAAGCCGGGGTCCGTAGCGGCCACGTTTAAACCCTGTGTTGGCCTGGGTTGGGCAGGCTGCGTTCACATGGCGTGGCTCGGGGAGAGGTGTGACCCCCAAGTGAAACACCCGAGTCGCCGCAGCTCAGCTGCTGTCCTTCGTGCGACATCTGCCTCCTCGCTGAAGCGGGTTACCGTGCACTCGTGCCCCTATTCGGGTTTAACACACTGCGATAGATAACCTGGGTGGGCAGGTGATCCCAGCAAATACAGGCAGTGACACCGCGGTGACAACTCGGTAACCAGCTCCTCTGGAGCAGGCCTGGGTGGCTGGAGCAGCCATGATCTGCAGAGGAAGACAGGGGAAGATGCTTTTTCTTTTCTTGCTTATGTAGGCTCTCTTTCCAACTTAGCACTGTGTGATTTATAGACCCATGCAGCTCTACAGATATTATTTACAGTATTAATATTTTCTCTGTTACACCTTTAAATCTTTCCAGGCTCAACTTCAGATGATGCTATCTTCATGCTGAAATGAAACTATTAAATTACATCGCAATCTAAGATGAATGACAACTGTCAAATGAGTGACTCAACAGAGATGAAGCAGAAAGCGCCTGAGATTATGTGAGGCTGATTTATAAAGATTGCATAAAGATTTCTATAAGCCTAGCTTCATGACTCAGCATATCAGATGGTAATAAGTTACAGTAGGTAGAAATTTATTTCTGCTGGAAAAAGCCAAGGAAAGCTTCTCCCTTCTTGAGATCAGCTATCTCCCAGCTAATTCTGCTCAGACTGAGCCTCCTTGCCAGAAACAATCAGCGCCTATCCCAGCCTGAAGAAAGCTCCAGGTCCTTGCTGCCTGATGCTTTGTGTTAGCATTCAGTAAGTTACATTTAAAGAACTTTTTCCTTCATTACAGCTTTGGAGACATTTGTGGCACTTTCCATCCTCCAGAGAGACTGCATTAAAATTCTCCTGTTAAAGCCCAGTCTCAAGCTGTCAGATGGTCCTCAAGTGAGGTTTGGCACAGTGTTACAACAATCATTCAACTCGCAGAAACTGAAAATCTTCCTTTGCATTGCTTTGCTGGGATTGACATTTCTGCTGTCCATGCCTGCACGTTTATCTGCAGAAGGGGAGAAGATGAATACAGTATTTAGTGGGGGAAAAAAAATGTGATTTGCGTATACACTTAACGGTGCATATCACTGATACGTAAGGTAGTGAACAATGCAGACTGGCATGCTTATCTTCCTCTATAGAAACATGAAATCCCTCACTGAATGAAACCAGTTGAGATTCTTGCAACTCAGAGGGGCGTTGATCAGGTGCTGAAGTTGTCTAGGAGTGAGTCTTGAAAGTGAAACTCTAGTTTGTGCAGTTCTGTGTGTGGTTGAGCACACACACAGGGATGTTTTCAAGTGCTCGCATGCAAAATGTCTTGAAGACAACTGAAAATGCAAATTAAAATGGAAGTGAAAGGAAGCTAAATGGAAAGAGTAAGAAGGGGAAAGTAAAATAAAAACCAACAAACAGGTATGAAAAAGTGAAAGAGAAAGCACATCAGAAATGGCTTGAGGAGGAGGAAGAGAAAAACTGGAAGGAGTGAAAAAAGAGAGAAGAGAAACACAGTGCATAAAGCAGGCAGAGACAGACAGAGGAGAAACAGTAGCAGTCACCAGCTGGTTATATGGTTTTTCACTAGAAACTAAATGGGACAGGCAAGCTCAGAGATGAAGCACAAGGTGCAAAAAATGCAACGTTTCTGAGAAGAACATTAATTCAGCTCTCTTTTACATAACTAGTATTTTCTACTTCTACTTTTCAGGCTAACTGCACCGACCCGCATTATCCATAATGCAGGGAACCTGTTGGTGAGGAACACAATATTAATGTTGTTAGTACCTATCTAGTATTTTGTGTTGTGGATGAATACCACCAAAATACCTAAATGCCTAATGAATACAAGTACATGATCAATCCTTTAATAATTAATTGCTTTGGTTTTGCTAGCTTAAGTTGTACTTCAGGTGTGCTTTTAGTGTGTAATGTTTGTCTCATTTTTTTTAATGGATATTTTGTGAGGATAGCAACACATTACTGGATTTGACATCCACTGGAGTCACAAAGGGATAGGAGATGGTTATAAACTTCCAGCAATTCTAACAGGAATCAGAGCAATCTCACTGCAAGTCTTCAGGAAATCATAGTAATTAATTTAATGTAAATCTGGGCATCTCTGAGTTGAATCCAGTGACGATGTCAGTGAAAACTGTACTGCAGTTTGCTGACGCCTTTGGAAATAACTGTAATTAATGTTTCTGATTAAAAAAAAAAAAAGAATAATATTTTTACTTTCTTCCTGGGTAGCTGATACTTATTCTTTACCTTTGGCTTTTTGCACGACTCTTTAAAGTACACAATGTCATCCGTTAGTGACAGTCTGTTCTTTGCCAATGCATGCCTGTGGCTCATCCCTTGAACCTTGCAAAGATGTTTTGTTGGCTAAAGAGATCATTGTTTTGAGGGACAGATGTGAGCAAGCTGTGTCCCCACCACGTTTGGCATGACTGAGCATCTCAGTAGAGAGGTCACATAATAAAGAGGGTTTGGTTCTGACACCATTGCCTGGAAAGCAAAGACCTTTAGCTTCACAGAAGTCCGCAGGGTTGAGTGCATTTAGTAAGTCCGTTTTAGAGATCTGTTATGTATGATTCTGGTTTGTTGGCTTTTTTTTTTTTTTTTTTTTTTTTGGGGGGGTGGAGTGTTTTGGGTTTGTGTTTTGTTTTTGTGGTTTTCCTGTTTGTTTTTTGTTTGTTTGGGTTTTTCGGGGAGTTGTTTGGGTTTGTGAGTTTTTTTGGTTTGGTTTGTTTTCTGTTTGGTTTGGGTTGCTTTTTTTTCTGTCAGTGGGTAAAGCTGGAGGGTTTTTTGCCCCTCTGTTCACAGAAGATTTTTTTTACTCTCCCAGGTGATTTTACAGACTGTATCACCAAGGCTGGTTGTGGATTCCCAGCAGAGCCTCAGCTGCAGGAGTAGTGAGGGACAGAAAATAAAGCATTCACACTGCAAGCCTGCATTGTTTGAAAACATCAACATGTCCATAAACACTCTGGACATTTAGAACTAAATATCAAATACAGCCAGAGGAAGTCAAGCAGAAGAGGGAAACGGTGCCAGCATGTTCCCCTGAGGTACTGACAGGGGCTGGGAGACTCCTCTGTGCTGGTCTTGAGTGCTTGCCTGCAGCTTTGGGTGTCTTGGCTGCCCTACAGCCAGCAAGTTAGCAGAATAAACAGGTATGCAGCTGACCCCATCTACCCCATCTCCAGTCCTGGAGCTACGTTAGTCCGCACATGTCATTTACTGATGTTAAGTCATCAGACTGATAATCAGCTAGTCTGGTTGTGCTAGTAGCCTCCCATGCGAACGTAGGTGTTTACTGGAGTGACAGGCATGATCGTGACAGCTAAAGGGATTGAACGATACTTCAGGAAAAATCCAGTAGGTGGCATAAATAAGCCGTGCATTTTTTGCAGTTTCACTTGTGCAGTTCTCTTTCATTCCTTCCTTATTTTAAACTTCCTTTAATTTACATGAAAGCTGAAGCTTTGTCCACTGACTCTTAAAACAGCTCCACAGGCAAAAATCTGTATCACAGAATGAGAATTTTTCTCAACATTTTTTGGCAGCATATAGTTAGGATGGTTTTTGTTTGTTGGTTGTGGTGGGGTTTTTTGGGGTTTTTTTGGGTTTTTTTTTCTTTTTGTGTGTGTGTGTGTGTGTTTCTCGTTCAATATTAACGTTTTTACACTTTGCGTTTCCAGGTTATACCTCTAGAACTGCCTGCACCGCAACAAAAGTTAAGGGTTTCTTCTTAGGACAGATAGATTTGAACCCAAACCTTGCCTTGAAATGCCCAATATTTGCAAGAGTTTAAAGTCAGTCCTAGAGTTGCTGTCTCAGTCACTTCTCTTTGATACTATAATAGAGTATTGGCACCAGCGGCATTATTCAAGATCAATAAAATCTGATAAGCTACTCATGACTTTTGCTAAAAGGCCATTCAATCAAGCTGAATCTTTCATTCAGACATAAGATTTCAAGTGCTTTATTCTTCCTTACTCAAAAATATGTTTCCAGGGCATGGTACCTTCAGGTGTAGGGAGCCTTGATATGCTACTTGGTTCTCTTCTCCTCAAACTCCTTTTTCCTTTGCTGTCTTGGGCTCAGGGGCTCATTTTCATTAAACAACCGAACAACTGAACAACTGAAGCGGTTTATAGTGCTGCCACCACTTGGCTGTTTGCTGGTTTTCCTCGGTAAGTGTTAGGAAGGGGGACTCACAGCCTCTCACCAGTGGGCTCCGAGATGTCTTTCTCTGTTAGCCTGCAAAGATCCTGTGCCCAGCTCTGCTTGCAAAGACCACTGATTGTTTGCAAGATGGGTTAAAACGTGTATCCTCTTCAGCACCCTCAGTACAGGTTCTCTTGATGCAAATCCACACCCACTGGGAAAATAAGGTGTGACACTCCATCCAGGGGACCCTTCAAAGGATGTGAGAAGGGATGTTGTCAGGAGTGGAGAGAAGCGTCAGCTGTACACCAAACTAGAGAACAGGCTGCCACAGCAGGTAACATGCCTTAATGACCATTGAAATAGGAGTTTCATTCACACTCTGCTTGCTGGTGTTCTCCTAATAAAAGCAAAGGAAGAATGGGAGCCTCCACATCGGTTAACTGCAGATGACCTACAGCTGAGAAAAGCCACCAGAGATTCCTGCCTGAGCAAATGCACGTAACACCCTAGTCAGATACGCTTAGCAAGATGCGCACTAGTCAGAATCTAGAGTTTAATGGTCCAAATGTCCAGGTTATGGTAAAAATTATTTATGTAAAACTCAAGGAAAGCCTCCCTGTGACAACAGGCAGCTCTTCCTCTTCAGAGTTGTGAGCTAGCCAGTATGAACCCAACCCACAGTGCTCAATAAACCCATGATTCACCAGAAACAAAATTCATTCTGTTACATCGTGCCAAGTACAGTACAAAACCAAAGCAGTTTTCAAGTACAATGATGCAAATAGAATGGAGATATTTAAACCAAATGCATATATTTGCCTTATCACCACTGTAACTGTTTTTACTAGTGAAAGACATAAACAAAACAATAAATTGCCATTTTTATCACTAACACCTATGTTCTCTTTTTCCCCATTGGTTCATCCAAGTTGTAGTCATTTCATTGCACATTCAAAGGCCTAAGAGAAAACACTATCAGCCCCTTGGAAATTTCAATCATAGTTAGTAATTTACTTGAATAGCTATTTGGAAGCATTATTAGGTCTGACTTATAAAATAGAAGTAACAAAGTGGCTATGGGGAAAACCACTGGACTGCTTCTTCTCAGTCTTCATTGTTCATTTTAGGCACACTTACAAATTAATTGGATCCAGTGACTTAGAACATTGAAGACTCTTGCATGACTCATTAAGCTGACATTTCCAACATTTGTAAGAATAATAGAATCACATCAGCCATCTATATGTTCGAGCTCCTTCATCAGTGTAGGACTAGTGAAGAGAATGCCCTCAGTTTTGAATATCCTCATCAATTGAGCTCTGAGACATCTGTAATGGAGCTGAGTTTGATAAACTATCAGAGTGTGAAAAACTAAGCTCCAACCTCTTAAAAATAGGCAACACAAGTAATTGCTACTTTTTTGTTTATAGTATTTAATCTTTTAATGAATACAGTTAAATTTCCACCTCATTGAGCAAGCTGATTGGTATTTAAAGGAACAAACGGATCACTTCAAATTATGAAGCACTTGCTTTATTACCTACACTTTCTTTTAAATTGTGCAAGTTTTCATCGTTTTGCATTCTTGAACTTCAGTAACTTAAAACTGCTGGAGGTCCATGATTGTGAGGCATGTTTCAACTGAGGTTAACAGAAGGGGCAGGTTTTGTTGTGGAAATTTATTGGCTGCCCAATTTATTTAATTATTTGTGCATTATTATTTGTTGGTCCTAATCCCAGTGCTTGACAGAATCAAAGGTATTGTTACAACAGCTCCTTCTGGCTTTATTTCCTTATTTTTTGTCTTTAGGCCTATGTAAATAGGAAGCAGTTTTTCACATAATATTCTGCTGTCAAGTGAGCACATTTCATCCTGTGGGATTTCCATCAAAATCAGTCAATGTAGCACCTGTATTTAGGAGCAAAGTGTTGTGCTGCTGGTTCTGTATTTTTTCCTGTTTCCCGCATGAAGTCTTTCAAATCCACTGAGGAGCTGCAGGGCAAAGGGGACAGGGATGTTAGAATTGCCTCCAGCCACAGCTGAGCTCTTCCAAATATTTTAATTGAAGTCAAATGACTGTTATTTAATCAGCCATGCTGTGAAATGACTTGATGTGAGCCGCTGACCTTTCTCATATCCCAAGCTGAGAAAGAGCATTTCTTCTTCCCTGTCGATCTGATTCTTTTCCTGCAGCCTCTATCTCCACTCAGTGCCTCAAAGCAATTGGGCAGTTTAGAGGCAGTTCCCAAATGCTGCTGACAGTGTATTGAGTCCCCCCATTTTCAAGGGCTCATGGGCTCTTCCTTTCTCCATGCCAGGAATCCAATTCAAAGGAAGGGCCTGGAGATCTGAGTCTCAGGAGACCTATACCTCTTAAGTAAGGCTTTGCTTAGTGCTATCAAGATATGGATAATCAGATCACTTAGTTGGCTTCCTTAGATAAGAATTTTCTTCTATCACTTTTGTGTCGGTCAGCAGTGTTGGGGTTGATGATCTCGGTACACCTTATATGCACATTGTATATATATGCACATATGCACTAATTAGGAGTAATTGAATTTCTCTAATTCTATTGGCTAGAAGGTGCTAAGGAAGATGACACATTATTACAAATAATTTCAACTGTCAGGCTATTAATTCTGATTAGGTTGGCTTTGTCTATACACAGAGATGCCTTGTCAGATGATGGGAACATTGTATGGAAATTAATTAGTCAGACATCTTAATTTTCTGTCATCTGTATGCAAACAGTGTATCTCACAGATGCCAGAAAAAAAGTGTTCTGAGCCCACCTTAGCCATTCCAGCTAAGTGCATGCAGATACTCAAATTGCCTGAGTAAAATATATAAATACCCTCAGATTTTGAAGTTATAACAGATAACACGCAGTAAGGTTGAGAATGAAAACTAGATTTGCTTCATAGTTGTTTAAGTTATTATTTTCTCTTACCTGTCTTTAAGAAACTAAGGCATGGAGATTGTCTTTTTACTACTGAAAGGCAGCTTCTGTGAATTCACAGTAGCAGTGTCTTAGGAGATTGTTCATTAGGCATGTGAAAATAAGTAGGGCACACATCTAAAATTGCTCAAGTATCTATTTAAACAATAGGCCATAATTCTTCTTTGTAGGATTCACAGTGTTCCACCAGCTGAATTGTACATACCTTGAACACCTGCCCAGATGTTCACTTTACTTGATAGCCCATCAGCCTGTTGATGTTTTGGTCCACTGGATGAAGAACACATGCCTTAAACAACTTCCAGTAGCTATTTATTCAATGAGATTCCCTCCTATCATTTTTTCAAAGCATACGTTAGGAATAAAATGAAAATTACACACACACAACCTTTTTTTAAAAAATATAATTGTACTCATCTGGTCACATCATGACACCCCTTTTGTTAAAATAGGAGTTGTTATGGAGCCTGGCAGTGATGTTACAAGGAATGTCTTGCACTTACCTTTTCTCCCTATTCGAAGAAGATGTCTAAAATCATTGCTGTTATCATTGCTACAAAGTTCTAAGGGGCACCGCTTGGCCACTCATGAAAGATAGTAAAAATAACTGAAGTACCAGACTAAGCCATATGAGTTTGCACTGTTAATTATAGTTTGTAAGTGGGCCAGTGAAGGTGATGGTGGGTAGAGGAAGACAGTGTTAGTTCTAGGACTTGATCCTCAGCTGTTGCAAGTTAGGGCAAGTGTCCCTTTTGGTCTTGCTGCTGGCCGGGGGCAGGGGTTGACATATTTGTGTGTTTATCGCACTTTAGCCGTAAAAGGCACTCCTGGACACCAGAAACAGCAGGTTGCATGACAGGTAATTTTTCTGTTAGCATCCTCAAGAAAATCATCCTGTAATTTGAGGGAAGCCTTAAATTCTGGAGCAGAGGCGGATCTCAGAGGCTGAGTGGCCATCCTCACACCTCTTGCTCCTGGGTAGACCAGTTCCTCACAAGCCAAAAAATGCCACCTCTAGAGATTTCCTAGAAGGTTCCGTGCTGACCTTGTAGAAGAGCTGTTGTGGTTTTGCAGTTTAGCACAGGGTGACATGGCAAGGTTCTTTTCTGTCTGTGGAGCTTACATTTCTGTTAGTAGTTGTTTTGCAGCACTTGCCACTCCTTCTGAAGGCAGTGCAGGTGTACAGACCACAGCATTTTTCTGTCTTCTGACCCCAGATCTCAGGAGAATGCTGCTGGACCTCCTTGCACTCACAAAACTTGTGTAGGAAGCAGTGGTCTACTGAGTGATGTTAGAGAAAATGATTATCAAAGATGAAGACTAGCATATGTTGGCTTGTATGTCAGCAGTTGAAAGGGAGTTATTAAAAGGGGAAGAAAATGAGTGAAACAATACCAGAACAAATACCAGAACACTAAAAACCCCAAACCAAACCAACCAAACACAAAAAACCCCAACCCACCAACCCAGCAAACCCCAGTAACTAACTGCTCTGTCAGAGTCTGGTTATTTTCCTCTGCATGCTTGCAGCAGTGCTGGGTTCATTCTGGCTGTAGAGGTCTCCCAGCTCCACAGAGAAGCCACCGGGAAGGCCTGGGTGATGAAAGAAGGATGGCCACCGTGCTGCTGCGGTGCTGCTGGGCTCTCCACCAGATCAATGGGGCACATCAGCAGGGCACAGGGGGAAGGCACTGGGTGATTTTCTTCACACAGCTTCAAGGAGAGATTGACAGTCTTATCTGTGGCATGTCTGCAGAAACTCACACACATGCTTTCCATTTCATATATCTACATGTGTCTCCTTTCCCACCAATTCTTGACACAATTCTGACCAAATAGGAATTGTTGTAGAAAGGCTAGAGTGGGCAGTTATCTTGTGACACAGTGGATGGAAATGGTGACCAACTCATGTTCACTTAAAAACTCACCCAGGCTTCCCAAGAACTAAAACTTTGTTTTCTGCAGAGCTAACCTGGAGGACTTTCTCACCTACAGCGTCTCTTTTTCTGCCCCTTTGCAAATCATTTGTGCAGCTTATTATTTGTCACATACTGTGGGATGTTTTAAGTTCCTTATTTACAGGATTTGTCTCTTAGCAAAACAAAACTATCCTCTTAAACTTACTATTTTCAACTTCCAATTTGTTAACAGATGTTGTTTAACAGGGTTGATGGTCGCAGCCTTTGGAGCTGTGTGCCTGGGGACACATTGACCGTCAGTGGTGTCAAGTTGTATTATGTCTTCCAGTTTCGAGTGCCTCTCTTCCATCTGAAGTGGACAAAAACCCACACAGACCATTTTTGCTCTCATCACACTTCCAACCTTGATCTGGTTTTTCTCTCCTTGCACTGCCAACTCTTATTTGCTCAGTCTCTGGCAACTTCTCTTTCAGCATTACAGATTTCTAACTTCCACTCCCACAAACATGTATAATTTTTCTCCAGTTGTTTCAGTCTAATTTGCCTAAACCAAATCCCATTTTATTATCATACCATGTTTCTAATCTCTCTCAGTCTCTTTGTACAGCTGTTCTGCTCACACTTCTCCGAGATCAGCTTATACTGCAGAAGGCATTAACATGCTTCTTGCTCCTCCTGCCATGCCAGTGATGCAGATTAAACCACCACAATAAAGGGCCTATGAGCAGATATTTGTGGTTTTGCTGGAAAATTCCTATGACAGATTTGCAAGAATAAGTGCACAGTGAGGGGGAAGCCTTTTCCTGGGCCAGACCCTGCCCGTTCACACCTCCCCACTACCAAGGGGTTATAACTGGCTGGCTCTAAGTATCACTCACCCCTAGGATGGGAGAAAAGTTGCTCTTCTGGCCCCAGAAAATGCCCAAGAGCACCACAGGGACACTGCAGGATGGCTGCCAGAGACAGGAGGTGGCTTTTCATGCCTCAAAGAAAGGTGTGATACCATGGCCAGGAAGTGCAGAAGGATGTTTATTAATCTTGGTCTTCACCATGGTATGCAAATGAAATGGCATATCTCCATCTCTGTGATGTTAATGTGGCTGAATGAGAAAGGACAGTATTACTGGGGGAGCATGAGCTACCCTTTCACACAAAGTCTGTTTCTGCAACAGCAGCTAACGCCATTAAGTGAAAAGCTGAAGAAAAAGATTACCAAAATATCTCCTAGAAATATCTTTTTGCTACTTCATTCAGATAAGCACAAAAATACATGCACTGCTTTGAAGAAATGTTACCCCTTATGTTTCTAAGTCATAATCCTGCAAATGGCAGTAGTGGTGTTCAGAGGACATGGAGATTGATGTCTGCAAATCATAGCTGAATGTATTTAATAATACCCTGCTAAGAGTATAATGACGCCTTTATTTACAGGTCTCTACTGTAGAGGTCTTTGAAGGGCAGTTTTGTATAGCAAGAGTTATTTAAAAGGCAATTTATCTTTGCTGGTGCTGGCTGTGTTGGCTAACCAAACAGAAAATAGACAGGCATGCTTACCAGTGAGAACTGGCCAACGGGAAGGACTACCATTCACCCAGTGGCACCAGGTGAAGGAAGAAAGCACAGGTTAGTAGAATAGTAGAGGGGAAAAAGAATCTGCACTAAGCTTGTCTCCTGTGCCCCTTGCCACTTCCTTTAAGGCTCCTAAAGCTGAAGTGCACACAGCAGGTACCAAACGCCTGAATGCTCCCATTTTCCCTGACAGTGTGATTCCTGAGATCTCTTTAAGGATTGTGCATGGTGTGGGTGCATGGAAACATGCTTAACTTTTTCTTTCAATAGGAAAACTTAACGTGTGTATCATTAAGGAAGCAGAACACTTACATCAGAGGTTTTGGAGCACTGATTTGTATTGGGTTTGCATGGCACTTCTGTTCAGTGTGTGCAGTCACAGAGACGCAACAACCAAAGTGAAATGGGCAGGAATTTTTTAATTGGCTTCCCTAGACATTGCATTGGGCTGTGAGTAGGGAAGGCTAATACTCCTGCAGTTCCCAAGTGAAATATGAAACAAACCAGAGCCTGGGTACCCCTTTCCTCCAGTCTCATGGTGGCTATTTCTATGAGTGTTTAATGCAAAATCCAACTTGTGTGTCTTCCAGCATCACTTCTTAAGCTCCTGCCTCAGTCCCTTGCACCACACTGGGCTCTCAGTGGCAGCCTCAAGCATCCCCATGTGAACGGAACATCTGAAAGCATCTTTTTTTTAGCGAGGAGATGCTTGTGGTTAAGCTTTCAGTTGATGTACCTGGATGCAGGCACAAGAGCAAAAAGAGATGAAATTTACAGACCTGCGTGCACACAGAGCCCACTGAAGAGGGTTGCTTGCAGCTGCAGTAAGAGCGTGAGCACTGTTTTGGCCAGATCTACTTTCAAAGGCAGGAGAATGTCTGTCGCATTTGGGCCGCTTCCATCACAGCAAACAGAGCCAGTCCTGTGTGTCAGGGATTGATGCCAAGGCTTGCATTATGCACACCATGGCTGAAATGGACTTTGCAACCGGACTTTGCAGCCAGTCTTTGCAGCCAGAAGTATGAGACACCAGGAGAAACAGATATAAAAGCTATTTCTGGCATAACTTGAGTTCTTCCAGCTGTATCAAGATGAAACCTCTGAAAGTGCATCTTGCAAGAATGACTTCGTCAGTCATTGTTGTTCAGATTAATATTGTGTTAGTTAATTTCCATCATTTTAAAATGTGCCACGAAGGTTACCAGTAACACTTGCCTTCTATCTCTTCAGGTGATTCTAAGTGGCAGCTTCACTTAATGTATGACGGTGTAACTGGAAAAAGACAGTGTTATATTTTACAGTCTTGAAAAGGTGCCAGAGCTTTTATATATTCACTGACAGTCAGAGTTCAAAGGTGATGACAACATTTACCTGCTTGAACATACTGAGTCAATCAGCATCTGATCTGAACTGAAAAACAAATGCCGGGGAGTGAGTAGGGGGAAGCTCAGTTCAAAGCTGGTATGCATGGTATACCTCTTAATCCCAGCACCTGTGATAAATCCTATCCAGCATTAGCAGATGGAATTAAACTTGGCTTGCAGGGGGCATCAGTGGATACAAATGCTTTTGAGAACCTCTTAAGTATTTCCTAAGGAAGGGCCTGATTTCCAATGAATAAACTGCTACAGGTGTCAGCCTCTTGGAAACAGAAAGGCCATCCAAGATAATAAAATGCCAAGGGGAGTAATTTATGTTTCTCCTTTTCTTTTACATTTTTTTTTTTTTTTTTTTTTTACAGCTCAATCCACGAAATCTCTAATAAGATTTTAGGCCAGAAATTACATTGACGGACTCCAGTAAAGTAGTCAGTTTCTGTACTTTTCATCTATATCCACCAACACATCCAAGGATTTGGTTGCTTTTGGCAATCTTCCTGACTTGGCATACCACAATGCCCTACTTTACCATACAGCTAAAACTGGGGGCACTTTGCTTGAGCATTTTAACGGAAGACAATGAGCCTTCAGGAATAAACTGAACCTTGCACAAAAATGCAGAATCCATAGCTTCATATAACATTTTGTAAAGCTCTAGGAGGTGAGTTCTGGGCCAAGCCTTTTGCTTACCAGGAAAGCAGCACCTAAATAAATCCAGGAACTTCAAGTTGCGTAACCTGACTCTTGCATGCTTTTGGAAACGTCAGATTCCTCCCCAGAATTGTGCCAGTCAGAGCTGTTAGAAATCAGTGCAATCACATAGAAAAGTTTAACCCCTTATGTGCTGGGGTTTGATATACCAATTCTCTATAGGGGGGAGGGAAAAAAAGAAGTATTAAAGTACATCTTTACCTAACTCTTCTTGTGTTGTTAGTCACCTTAACCACTGGACCACTTTTTAAACCCTTCTATGATGGTTGTGTGCCCAGGCCTTCCATCACACCCAGAGCTCCCATTGACTTGTGGAGGGAGAGACAGGGTCCTGTACTAACCCAAAAAATACCAGTCACGGCTCTCTGACCTCAAGATGGAGGAATGCTTGTGTGCAACTATGCTAAGACATGTGCCACCCAGCAGTTAGACTTCACCTGCCCTTTGCTTTGGGACACTCCCAAGCACTGTCAGAGCTCACGGAAACTTCATGCAGTACAAGCCATCAAGTCCATGTAGGCCAAATGGGATGGGGATGGCTTCAGTGGCCCCCTATTTCAAAGGGACTATGTAGGAAAAACTGTTTGGTAAGGACATAGAGAGGGAAAGAAAAAGGACATAAAAGAACAGAAGTGTTTTGGTCCCTTGAAGGAAGGCATTGCGGTGTGTTTCTCTGTCTAGTCTGGTAGGTCTGAACTGACAAGGATACAGACTAGCTTAGGACTTGCTCTAATGCCATGTAAAAAGCATCCCCTTCACCAAGCTGCCATGATTGTTTGCAAGGTAAAGCTCAAAGGTTTTTACTGCAATTCAAGCAAGCTGCCTGAACACAATCCTTCAGTGGCTTCCTATGATCCTCACAGCCAAGAGAGAAGCCACTTCTCTCCCAAACAGGAAAGGGTCCAACCTTTGCATCACGTGCAAGACTAGCGAATGCAGATCATCTTGGGCAAAGCTTTTTACTCTGCCAGTCAGCAGGAAAAACCTAGTTTGGGCACTGATGCTGCTCATATCAGCAGCCCCGAAGGCTTGAACCGCCCGGTCCTCCCTTCCCTGCCTTAGCAATCTACCTCGTTTTGCTGCTGTAGTTGTTAATTTGCAGCATTTCTGGATGGTGACAAATCACATGTAAAACAGGAGAGGAGTAAAACAGCATAATGAAATTTTATTCTGAAAATATGGCAAGAGTCTAAGGCACTTCAAACATTTCAATACACATGACTAAAGTGAATGTGACAAGGTAATAGCATTCCATAAATACGCACCAAGAACTACACTCAGTTCAACTCAAGGGGAATATACAGCTGGTACCTCTAATTTTACTTCCCAATAAACATGTATGGAGCTTATAGACTGACACAGTTAATAAAAATATGGTAACAGGACATGTAATTCTTCATGTAGTTTTTAATTATTAAGGAATATAAAATGTTGAAAATACTGTGTGAGTTAATTTTATAGATACTAGTATCTTTCATATAAAAAGTTATACATTATCCCCAATTAGCAACAACTTATTTAATGAACTTCAGACCTGATGAAGGGCGCTATCCCCAACACCTACCCACTCACCCACCAGCTCAAGATCAATGGAGCTGACTATATAAGCAAATGCAACTTCTGAATTTCAGAGTAACTGAAAACATCAAAATAGTGTTGGAATGAAATTTATGAACAGGGTACTGTAATAAAATCTAGGCACAGTAAATACATTTTAGAATGATTAAAAACAAGCCACCGGAACACCCCTGCATGGATAGCTTTAGAAGTCTTAGGTTGCACATAACACAGGAAAGGATAATCTATAGCAAAGAAAACCAGGATTTATGCCAGTGTATAGAAAGACAAGTAGGTGAGCAAAACAACAGTTCTGGCTAAGGTTCTCAGCTGAGCACTACTTAACTTATATGCTTGCTTCAAGTTTACAGTTTTCTACCTTTAGCACTAGATCTCTGCTTTCACTTTGCTGGTGAGTTCAGGCACAAGACAATTACATTCAGTATCTGTCTCAGTAAAACAGTAACATTTAGCAGCTTAAAGACGGCATAGAGATTTTTACAGATACTCATGCACTACTACTCAAACGTGGCTCTGTGGGTGGGACCAGGAGATGTCCTTCTGCTAAGCCTAGGAGTGCCCTAGAAAAGAGGAATGAACAATTAATCAAAGGGAAATTATTTCGGACAGCCAAATAAGTACACTCGCAAGAACTCTGTTCAGTCCCTTGCCTTTAATTGCACAGATTAAGCTTGCTTTCTTTCTTTTTTTCCTTTTTTTCTTTTTTCATTTTAGGACGAACAGTACCAGCTATCATACAGCCTACTAACTGAGACTCGTATGTTGTTTAGACAGTGACATTTAGCAGCAGTTTACAGGAGAGTGATTCAGGGCTCAGAGAGCAGGTAGATAGTTGCCAGAATACCTAGGACAGCTTTACCTCCAGAAACAGCTGTGTTTTGGTGACCAGGTCAATCATTAGCTTTACAGAGATGCAACAGCACCTATGCGTAACAGCCAGAGTCAGTGAACCCTGATAGTGAGCTATATATACCCCCAGATAAAGGGGAGGAGGAGGTATCCTTCAGCCAGGGTTCAGCCTTCTGCAGTGACGTGTATTTAAAAATACACATTTTCACTTACCAGCATAAAAATAATCCTGTGAATAAACTTGAAATTTCACATGCTGTGCTGCTGTACAGCTGCTGAAGGGTTAATTTTTTGTTTATATTTTACTATTATGTTCAGGAGTAGCAAGTTAATACATAAACCGTAGGAGGCTGTGTACTAACCGGTGACTGGGTTTTGGAGAAGTTGACATGGGCGTAAAGGAGAACAGCTATGTCCTTATGTCCAGCTTCCAGGGCTATTGAAAGTGCTGTGCTGCCATCCTGAGAGAAGAAAGGAAGAAGTGAGAGAATTAGTGCACGTGTGCATTAACAGATCTCTTAAAAGCCCCATCAGCCCACAGAGAAGGGAAGTTATGGAGACCCTACTACTCCAACAGAGTTGGGTTAGTTCAGAGTCTTGATTGATTTCTTTTATTAAAATTAAGTGACAGTAAGCCTTGCACTGCTGTTTTATGAGGCAGTCCAAGTGTCAGAGGCCTCATAATTTCTCTTAGCGAGAGAAATGATCTCTCGATCATTGCTGAGAAAGAATGAGAATGCCATTATGACAATACCGATACATGTAGAGATGTGTAAAACCAGTGATATCAGAAGACTAGGCTGTATGAAAGAAACTGCAATGTCAATGAGCAGTGGAAGAGAAGATAAGGGAGGGATAAATACTAATCAAAAATCATTATAATTGCTGTTTTACAATGATAATTGTTGTGTTATAGCTTCCATTAACACTAAGAACGGTTGCATTCATAGTTCCAAATGCTCCTTGATGGAAGTCTCACTACAAACAAATGGACATTCCTTATCAAGTACTGACACTTTTGTTTCTCAAAAGATATTATTGCTTTCAGAAACCATAGTTGTTGAGGCTGCTAGAAACAAAGAGTGTTTTTGCTGAAAGGGTAATTTATTGACCTGTTGTTTTCCCATTATACCATGTTTGGTCCAGGAAGAAGTAGATGTGATAACCTGTGATATGATAACCTGTGATGTGGATCCCTGGCTTGCTGGTCCACAGCCTGACTTTTGCCTCTTACTCACAGAAGTTTCCACAATAATGCCAGTATTTGAAATGCCCTTTCATAGGGATCACCTCTTACATTGTTTGTCTGAATGGAGCACATTTTCTTGCACTGCTGTAGCACTGGTACTGGAGAAGGCAGCACTAGTTTAAGGAAACTGAAAATCCTTTTTCCAGTGCAGGACATGATGGACAGCACTGAAGTGGAAAGTCTTCTTACGAGACTACAGGCACAATTATACATAGTCTCTACTAACCATCCTGAGCAGACAGGGATCTAGAAGAGTTGTTCACTCCAGTGCAATATAATGCACACACAACAAATGCTCCACAGTCAGCACCAGGAAAAGCCAACTTCTTAAAGACAGGTGCTGAATCACTATCAGAGTGGCATACATCAGTAGAACTAAGCTCAGCTTACTACTGATCATGCTGACTGGAAAAGCATCACTGTCACATTCAGAATAGCTAGAGGAATGCTAAAAATCTCATAATCTCACTGCACAGACAAACCCATTATAAAATAAATAAGCAGCAGAGAAGCTGTGCTTGGGAAACAGTATCAAACTGCCTGTAGGAATAATTAAGTGTCACTTCCCATAAAGACTTTAATTATTGACTTGGTGAGTAACAGTGCTAACAGCATCCAGGCTGCAGTAACCTAGAGTGCCCCTAAAAGTATTTGTTATACTGAGGCCTCCTTACATTCAAGCTAGCAGTTACACACTGCTAGAACCACCAGGCAATTGAGCCTCCTCCTGCAGCAGATGATTGAATGAACAGAAATGATGTCTCTGCCCCTCTGCAACAGCTTCAACAAATAACCACCCTCTGCTCTCCCAAATCCCAAACGCAGACTCCATTTCAGTGCTCAGTGAGTAAAGCAGTAGGAAGATGTACCTGAGAAGTCATGTTGTTAATGAGAACATACTACTGGAAGAAATAGGCTAAGTCAGTATTTTGCAGCTTAAGAAGTCTACAGATCAAATTGTCTGCTGGCAGTGTCTGCAAACAAGAAATGTGAGCGTCGCATGTGCCACTGAAGTTACAGCCTGTATCTGTTTACTGTCAGAACAATGTGGCTTCACGACTGAGACCAAACCAGTACTCTAAATAAGTCATGATGAAGATGTTGTGTGAACATCCTATGAAGAGAACTGTAGGGTTGATGTTTGCCATGGACAAGGAAGAGCAACATAGCAAGGTTGTGAAGTCACCAGATAAGGTCCTAACTGAAAATTGGAAGACTTCGGAGAACAGGGGAAGGAATATGAGAAGAAAAGGTGTTTCACCGTGAGCTAGAGAATGTTATTTTCTGTTCCAGTTCCTGCACACCTAGAGCTAACCATAGAAATTGCTACTGGGTAGGTCTGTTAGCAAAGCAAAAATACTAGCCAAATAATCACACCTTTTGCTACCACTAAGCAGACCATTCATGCACTTGGTCCTTTGGCACTGTGAGTCAGAGATTCATGTAACTAGATTTCAGCAATTCTCCACTGAATAAAGAAAACCTGAATTAGAAACACATTCTGGAATGGAGAAGCTGTCTGATGAAGCACCAGCTGGAAAGGTGACTCACATTGTCCTCCAGGGTGCCATTACACCCAGGCTGAGCCAGCAGAAGTTTGACAATCTCTACGTGTCCATGTTCACTAGCACACATCAGAGCTGTCGAGCCCTCGTCGTCCTGGATATTGACGTCTGCACCACAGGCCAGTAAAGCTCTAACCATGTCTATCCGCCCATGACTTACAGCTAGCATCAGTGCAGTCTGACCAGCCTGCGTGGAAAGAAGAGAATGAAATAACTACATAGATAATCAGTGGCAAAGCATGCACACTTATTTTTCGGCAGTGCTTCTTCTGGGGGGAAAAAAAAAAAGATTGTTATTTTATACAGCACAGTCAAGGCCCTGCTTGCTATTATTTAAATACTTTTTATGCACAATCTATCCCATATTCACACAGCTATTTATTAAATTAGTGGAAGATAGCGTATCCTTTTCCAAACATCTGGAGTTCCCTTGAAGAAGCTAAACGGTGCAGAATTTGTAAATGCATCCCAAAACTCAATAATGTTTCTTTCACATAATATTCAATCTTCATTTTTAGAAGAGATCCAGGTCTGAAGCTCAACTGTTTTTCCAAGGCTCCATTTTGTAAACAGGAATCAAAACCATATACACAAACATCAAAGACTGCAGAGGATAAAAGTCGACAAGTACGAAAGCTGAACCAATGGAGCAGGGATGAGAGCATGGAAGGAAAGATATAAAGACACCGGAGTGCGAATGGTGTCTTGTGAACCATTTGACTGACCTGGCTGGCTTTAGCATTCACATCCCCGCAGCTGAACAGTTCCTCCACTATCCTCATGTCCTTCTCCGCTTCCACAGCTGCAAGTGCGGCAAGCATGATGGGGGTATAGCCAGCCTTGTTCTGATGATTTACATTACAGACATCTGCAGAGGGATGAGATAATTTTTTTGGAAAGCAGAAACCCAAAAAGCAGCAATTGTGCTAACAAACTGAATAAACTGTTAGTAGAGAGCCTATAAAAAGAAAAAGGAGCGATTGCTCTCATAATGGAAGCAATTCAAGGGAAAGTGGGGAAGAGAAAATATAAACAGGGGTGCTCTTCAGCCTGAGAAAGAAAAGGGTTCTCTTCTATGCATACAACACAAAGGAGAGCACATAGCCATTTTATACATCATCATTTAGGGCTTTCTTTGTGCATTTTTTTCCTTTCGTATGAGCAAGCGGTCTGAAATTTGACATGAGCAATGGGGTCCCAGGAATACCATCAGGAGAGTCTTAAGCTCCTCTCCTGAGGGGATCCACACTGCAAAACCAAAATGGTCCAGCAACATGGTCAGTGGAAAAAGTTGCTTTTCCTCAGGACAAACATTTTCCTGTCATTGGTGTTGTTTTAAAGATCTACAAATGTACTTCAACACGTTTTAGAGCTGCAGAAAAAACCTTTCAATTAAAGACTGTTTTCAGCTGTACAGAGTATCTGTGAACAAAAGTGCTCCGGGAACAACTACAGTCAAGTCCTCTGACTAGTGCAAGCAACTGACAAGAGTTCTCCTTTTCATTCGAGTCTAACTCCCAGTATGTCTCTGTTCCTAATATTCTGCAGAAATCCAGCAGGGCTTATTAGTTTACCAGGCAGCAGGGCTTTCAGTGTGCTCATCATATTTGAAAGCAAAGACTCAGAACTAAATCAGCATTACCTCTAGACTTGGAGTTAAACTGGACCAGAGATATCTTAACAAGCAAAAATGTTTCAGGAAACTCTTCAAATTTATTGCCAACCACTAGACCAACTTTACTTTCAGAAGTTACTACTGTGAAGCCACTGAAGCCACCAAACATGACACTGCTACATGCATTACTTCATGAGTAATGAGCATTTATTGAAAGTGATTCTCTCCTACCCTGACTAGACTACTTCATCAGAGCTGTGTTTTCTGAGGTCACATTGTGACTCCTTTTCTGTATGGCTAATGAGTGAAGCTGTTTTTCTATATGTCCTCTTGGTAACACTGCATGGTGATACAGAGGAGCATTTTGTTCTTCTCAGTGGACACACAGACACAGAGACCTTGGACCAAGAATCTGCCTGTGATATAACCACACTGCAAACAGTGACTGACCACTTAGACATGGTTCAGAGGAAGACTGTTAAAACCTGAAGGAATTTGCCTGTTCATAAATATTTCCCAAGTACTGTTATGTGCAATGTGCTCCTGCATACCTGGCACTAGTCATGGTTTTGGATTTTACAGTCAAACCCCACTGTGTACATAGGCATATACCAGCTGCTGTAAGCTACAGGCGTCCTGATTTGAAGCAACAGATGAGCATACTCCTGCTACCCTGAGATAGCCAGGGAAGCCCTCCCACCACTGTGCTGCAGAGCCAGCCTGCTGCATTTCACTGCGTTCCTGACATTCCCTGCATTCCCCCGCCATGACTCACTCTTCCCAACTGGCTGCCTTCAAACAGGACCAGAGATTTCAAAGTGCTTGCTTTCCTGCACAGAAGTCTCGGCATGTGCTGGGTTATCAAACTTGAGATTTGTATCATTAATATCCTTGTTTACCTGATGCTACCCTTCTGGATTTATAAATATTGCTAGGCTTACCACTCCAGACATGTCCTTTGCCTAAAGCTTCACGACCTTAGATTAGAGAAAGAGACTTCTGTTAGTGAGCAAAACTAGGCCCACACAGAGCACATCCTGCCTGGGACCAGCTCCGAAGTGTGACACCTTCTGTCTTAGTGCATGTGGGAAAGAGCAGAGACTCTGGAGACTCCCCTCTGCCACTACCCTCTCTGCACCTGTATGGCAAGGTGATTGACAGAAAGATCAACGACAAAAGCAACCACATGAAACATCACCACGTTGCTCATGGATCAGGAAAATGCTCCTATGTGGCAGAATGCCATATTGCTCCAGTTTCAGGAAAGCAGCAGAGACATGTCAAGATGGTGGCCAGAAAAAGCTTCTGTATTGCTTTAGTAAGATAAAGCTAGTCTAGTTTGAGTGTTTAACATGGACGTTTATACCTCAGTGTGTCTTCCTCCACCAGTATCCTCCTACCTTTGGCTCAGCAGCAGCTCTGCTGCCTCCAGAGAAAACTGCTGGACACTAGTGCTGCTGAATTTGGACTACAGTGCAAGAATCAGGATCCACCCATCTGTCCCAAACACTGGTCAACTCTGTATATAATTTACGTGAGTGGTTTTGGAAGTTCTTCAAGAGCCATCACCACCACCACCTCCAAAGCTGGCACTAAAACAAGGATTCTAGAGTACACAAGTGAGCCACCATGTAACTGTTAACAGAACAGCTGCTGGAGGAAGCCAAGACTTGACCTCTTGCTTATCAAGAATTTCACCCACGAGGATTGAAAACCCCAAAAATAATAATAAAAAACCTATGCAAACGAGTCAACCTACTTGCATCCAGAAGCAACTTTACAACTTCAAAGTTAGAATGTGAGACGCTGTAATGCAGAGCTGTGTTTCCATTTCCATCTGCCATATTGATAATATGTCTGAGGACAGCAGGAGAAATCTCTTCAAAAGCGGTTATGTAGTCTCCAACCATTTCAGGGACAGCTGACTTCTGACTTGAGACACGAAACCACTCATGCTGGATAGTATTTAAACAAAACCTCTGCCAAAACCAAGACAGAAAAATTTACATATGGGCAATCTATTTAAAGGATTTTCCATCCCACAAGTCGGCCATACAGCAGGTCAAGCCTTTTTTAGTCAAATGTGGGAAGAAAGCATTCAGCTCACAAACAAGTTGTACAGATTGAAGCTAAACCCTCTGACTAAACCCCTCTTTTAAAACACCAGTTGTTTAACTCCTCTCATTTAATCTCATTTTCAAGAATGGTTCACCTCTGAGGACACAGTATTTTAGGATGAGATTACTCCCAGGGCACCAAATACTGGTGAACTATCTCCATGAAATACTTGACTAAGTTTATAAATCACTGATAAACCAAGGCTAATAGCAGTGGGAATGCATATTTCTTGGGGTCTTAAACCAGCACCATGCTAAGTCAATTAGGACCAATTCCAAAGCATGAATTATCAAATGCATGAAGAACTATCTGGACTGCAGTTCCGAAGAAGAGCTGGGCAATACAGAAGATCACAAGCTGAAGCAGAGCCAACATCACGTTGTAGTGAAAAAGGCAAATACTGTTTTAAGCTGAATAAACAGATCTGTAAGTTCCATTGCATGTGATGCAGTCCCTTCTCACTGCCCAGCACCATGAAGGAAAGAGCTGGACAAGGTTGTCTGGCCTAATACTGAATGACATGAAAGACTGGGCTGAAATTGTTTCAAACATGAGCAGTGAGAACAATTACAAGTCAAGGAAATCTGACCTATGGGACATACAGGAAGGACTGGAGATGCTCTGCTGAAAGAACAGCTGTGGAAAGGAACCCCATAGCATTTTCACAGGGCAAAAGGCTGTTGCAGTAAGAAAAGAAATAACCTGTTCTTCAACTGCAGGAGGGATGGCTGTAATAGTGAGGGATTTCAGCTGCAATGAGAAGATGCAGGCTAGACATTCAGGAAAAACTTTCCCATTGGTATGGACAGGAGAACTGGCTACCCTGGATTTGGAGAAGGCTGAGGTTCTTAATGACTTCTTTGCCTCAGTTTTCACTGGCAAATGCTCTGCCCATGCCACTCAAGTCTTGGAAGGCAGAGGCAGGGACTGTGAGGATGGAGATCTTAGGCCCACTGTAGGAGAGGATCAGGTTCGAGACTATCTTAAGAACCTGAACATGCACAAGTCCATGGGATCTGATGAAATCCATCCGCAGGGCCTGAAGGAGCTGGCAAATGAAGTTGCTAAGCCACTGGCGGTCATATTTGAAAAATCATGGCAGTCATGACTTTTTCCCCGATGACTGGAAAAAGGGAACTTCCATTTTCAAGAAGGGGGAAATGGATGACCCGGGGAATTACAGACCAGTCAGTCTCACCTCTGTGCCTGGCAAAATCTTGGAGCAGATTCTCCTCGAAATCATGTCAGGGCACATAAAAAACAATGAGGTGGTTGGTGGCAGCCAGCATGGCTTCACTAAGGGGAAAGCCTGCCTGACCAATTTGGTGGCCTTCAGTGATGGGGCCACAGAACTGATGGACAGGCGCAAAGCCTCAATGTCATCTTCCTGGACTTGTGCAAAGCGTTCAACACTGTCACAGTATCACAGTATGCTAGAGATTGGAAGGTACCTCAAAGATCATCTAGTCCAGTCCCCCTGCTGGAGCAGGAACACCTAGATGAGGTTACATAGGAATGTGTCCAGGCGGGTTTTGAATGTCTCCAGAGAAGGAGACTCCACAACCCCCCTGGGCAGCCTGTTCCAGTGTTCCGTCACCCTCACTGAGAAGAAGTTTCTTCTCAAGTTTAAGTGGAACCTCTTGTGTTCCAGTTTGTGCCCATTACCCCTTGTCCTATCATTGTTTGCCACTGAGAAGAGCCTGGCTCCATCCTCGTGACACTCCCCCTTTACATATTTAGATACACTAATAAGGTCACCCCTCAGTCTCCTCCAAACTATAAAGACCCAGCTCCCTCAGCCTTTCCTCATAAGGGAGATGCTCCACTCCCTTAATCATCTTTGTCGCCCTGCGCTGGACTCTCTCCAGCAGGTCCCTGTCCTTCTTGAACTGAGGGGCCCAGAACTGGACACAATATTCCAGATGCGGTCTCACCAGGGCAGAGTAGAGGGGAAGGAGGACCTCTCTCGACCTACTGACCACCCCCCTTCTAATACACCCCAGGATGCCATTGGCCTTCTTGGCCACAAGGGCACAGTGTTGGCTCATGGTCATCCTGCCGTCCACTAGGACCCCCAGGTCCCTCTCCCCTACACTGCTCTCTAACAGGTCGTTCCCCAACCTATACTGGAACCTGGGGTTGTTCCTGCCCAGATGCAGGACTCTACACTTTCCCTTGTTATATTTCATCAAGTTTCTCCCTGCCCAACTCTCCAGCCTGTCCAGGTCCCGCTGGATGGCAGCACAGCCTTCTGGCGTGTCAGCCACTCCTCCCAGCTTAGTGTCATCAGCGAACTTGCTGACAGTACACTCAATTCCCTCAGCTAAATCATTGATGAATATATTAAACAATACTGGTCCCAGTACTGACCCTTGAGGCACTCCACTAGATACAGGCCTCCAACTAGACTCTGCCCCATAGACTACAACTCTCTGGCTTCTCTCCTTCAGCCAGTTCACAGTCCACCTCACTACCTGATCATCCAGACCACACTTCCTCAGTTTAGCTATAAGGATGCTGTGGGAGACTGTCCTGCATGACATCCTTGTCTCTAAACTGGAGAGACATGGATTTGATGGATGGCCCACTCGATGGATTAAGAATTAGCTGGATGGCTGCAGAGAGTTGTCCCCATGGAGACTGGTGATGAGTGGTGTCTCTCAGTGGTCAGTGTTGGGACAGATCCTGTTCAACATCTTTGTCGGTGACTTGGACAGTGGGATTGATGCTCCCTCAGCAAGTCTGCCAATGACACCAAGCTGTGTGGTGCAGTTGACACACTGGAGGGAAGGGATGTCATCCAGAGGGACCTCGACACGCTTGTGAGGTCATGCCAATGACAATCTCATGAAGTTCAACAATGTGAAGTGCAAGGTCCTACACCTGGGTCGGAGCAATCCCAGGCACAGCTACAGGTAGGGCAGAAGTGATTCAGAGCAGCCCTGTGGGGAAGGACTTGGGGGTGCTGGTCAATGAGAAATTTAACATGAGCCAGCTACAGTGTGTACTGGCAGCCCAGAAAGCCAACTGTATCCTGGGCTGCATCAAGAGGAGCGTGACCAGCAGGTCAAAGGAGGTGATCCTGCCCCTCTGCTCTGCTCTCCTGAGACCTCACTTGGAGTATTGTGTGCAGTTCTGGTGTTCTCAACATGAAAAGGACATGGAACTGTTGGAACAAGTCCAGAGGAGGGCCACGAGGATGATCAGGGGACTGGAGCACCTCCCGTATGAAGACAGGCTGAGAAAGTTGGGGCTGTTCAGCCTGGAGAAGAGAAGGCTGCGTGGAGACCTCATAGCAGCCTTCCAGTGTCTGAAGGGGGCATACAAGGATACCAGAGTGGGACTCTTCATTAGGGACTGTAGTGACAAGACAAGAGATAATGGGTTTAAACTTAAATAAGGGAAGTTCAGGTTAGATATAAGGAAGAAGTTCTTTTCTTCAAACTTAAACAGGGGAAGTTTAGATTGGGTATAAGGAGGAATTTCTTTACTGTAAGGGTGGTGAGGCACTGGAATGGGTTGCACAAAAAAGTGGTAAATGCTCCATCCCTGGCAGGTTGGACAAAGCCTTGGGTGGCATGGATTAGTGTGAGGTGTCCCTGCCCACGGCAGGGGGGGTTGGAAATTGATGATCTTAAGGTCCTTTCCAAACCTAACTATTCTATGATTCTGTGATTCTATCACTGAGTGTGAACGGGTAAGAGCCTCTTTGGCCAGGTAACTGCCTGTTGGGAGTGGATTTAGCTGTGAGCCAAGGAAGCTCCTGCAGTCACTGTTAGTTCTGACCTTCTGAGACAATTTCTCTAACCTGGAGGGACCACCATGTCTGCCTTCTCTTCTCATAAACCCCTACCTGCAAAGTGGCTAGTAAGTTCAACGACAATTTTGCAAAGAAGACAGCACATTTCTCTAGCCTTTGGGGAAAGCATAGAGGACCTGTACCAGTAGCTCTAGAGGGGGCCCATGTCTGCTAAAAGAAGAATATACTACATACGTCAGTACTACATATATATCTGTACTATATACATATACAGAGAATAGTCTACATCAGTACTACTATAATAAAAACTCACAAGGTCCGACCATTTGAGTTAAGAGACCACGTGTCTTGCAATCATACAGAGTTGAAACACGAAAGTGGTCATAAAATGGCACAGTATAAATATAGTTTTTATTTTAGGCACTACTAAGTGCCTAAGAAATTATTTACCAAGAAATTATTTTTACAGTCACAGCATCACATGTGTTATTAAGTAAATGGTACACTTTTTTAATCCAAGAAATCCATCACATCCCAAAAAAAGCAGTCTGCAGCCCCTTCTGATGTAAACAGCAGCTACAAGAGCTGAGTATGTTGGAAGAAGTTGGGACAATTTATACAGATCCCTAGCTTTTTTGGACAAGACTTGTTTATCACAGACAGAGAACAAGAGGTGATTAGTCTGCAGTTTCCAGTTACAAAGCACCACTTGCGCTAGCAAACATTTTAAGCACAAGAAAGAAAAATGTATATTCAAATTACACTTCCAAGTCAGAGATTATCAGATGGTTATACCATTTTTGACACTATCAACTCCAACTGGACCTGAAGTGTTAGTTGTTTAAATGCCTAAACTACACTCCCAAAGCACTGAAACAGGATTAAAACTACCTATCACAACCGTATTAAACAACCTTTCAAAACATTCCCTGGACCACAAATGTCAGAACTGGACTCAGACAATATTATTGTCTGTGTGTTACAGACAATATTATTGTCTTTAAGAAGCTGCAGATGCTTATGGTAAAGGAGACTGGCGCTGGATTGTTGCCACATCACCACACAACTGTAACAAATACAGAATCCAATTTCATATCAATAAGCAGTGTTCCTTTGATTTCAGATTGCCCTCACAAAGTAGCACAGGTAAGTCCTATATGAGGTATACAGGCAACTCCTACATGAAGCAAACCCAACCTTATTTCTTGAGACTGAATATAACACCTAATCCTCCTTACTCCCTGCTGCACTGATAAAAGCTGCCAGTGTAGTGAGACAGAAACAGTATTCCTGTGCTCAGGAGACAGAGCACTTTCAGTTTAAGAACAGACTCTTGAGCTTTTGTCATAGGAATAAACAGGCTCTTCACCCCCATACAGTCTCTTAATGAGAGCTGCCCAGACCCGTGCTAAAGCAGCACTTACAAAAATAACACAGGAATGCACAGATGTTTTGAAACTGCACTTCTATGTTATTATTTTTACATGTGTGCCGCAGGATGACAACACCCCAGCACACAAAGCACAAGTATGCTTTTGGGAAAGAAGTCTCCTGACAGAAAAAGCACTTTATGACTTTTCCAGGAAAGATGAAATGCTCTTCTGCCTAGACACTGCAGTGCTGGTCCTGCAAAACCACAAGTTAAGCTCCTTGAAGTCTTCCTGTTAAAGCTCAGAGAGAATTTTGCCTTGCATTGCTTACCACATCTTTGTTGGTCAATGCCTTGGGGTCGTCAATGTTGTTTCTCAGCAGGTGACAGGCAGAAAGCATCTTTTCACTTAGTTCGTATCTGAGAAAGACAGCAAAATACATGTCACGTTTCAATTTTTCTCTTGATGTTTCAGCATAGAAACATTCACTCTTCTGAAAGTTGTGTGGGAATGAATGTTTCCAGGCAAGCCATCAGCTGCTGCAATGCAGAAGCTGCTCTGGCAGCTCTTCACAGGGACTAATTCCACAGTGAGCAGAGATGTACCCAAGAGCAGCAGTGGGAATGGAGAGAAGGCGACACATCACTTCTATGCTTTAGACTTGGCAACGCTTCTAGTGGAAATTCTCACCTACTGCTGTATGACTGCAGAGCATGTATTACATACCCAGTGCTTTGATTATCTGATTAACTTCAGGAAATAATGATAGTTCTGATGGAAACTAACTGGTGGGAAAGGGCACAGTCAGTGCCTCCTGCCAGCTCCTGCTCACCAGAACCAGCCTTTTTCATCCCTTCCACTCTGGAAATTCAATCTCTTTCCTCAGTCCTCTTTCATGTTTTCACTTCTGCCCCCTTTCTATCACAAATTTGAAAACTCAAGGAAAAGCTGAAAATGAGAAGGCCCATGCCCATGCCAGTACCAGGCTGCGGCCAACCATTTCTGCCTACAACCAGCCATAAATAATGGCAACCTTCCTGGAAAAATCTCCCAAGAAACAGAGAGGCTAACATACTCATGTGTGGATGGCAGGCATTTTAGCCCTCCAGCGTTACAAGCCAGCTGCTAGTGCTTCCAGAGCAATGAAATGCTCCACTGTTTCATGGATCACACTCAGTCCCACGTGGCCATGCGCCCTGCCTCCTCCCCTTGGAAGGCAATGCCGGGGCAGCCAGCTTGCAAAGAACATGCTCCCCAGGTATACATGGCTATCTAAGCTGTCCTGCTGCTCCTCCTCACACTCACCTCTTTCTAAGATAAATACAGAGAGCTCCTCTGAGAAATTGACCATCTTTTTATGTCACCTGTAAAATAACAGGCCATCCTACAGTACTGTACAAATAAAGCTCAGAGCACTTCAAAACTCAGAGCTCCAAGGCCTATGAATGGCTCTTAATTATTAATTTCTGCGTCTCTTTTATTTAGCAGTTGATAATTACAGATAAGTTTGATAAGTTTATGTCCAGTGAAACATGACATATTAATTTTGTCCTAGCTATTTTACTGCTATAATTCCACTTACATAATTTTCTAAGCTAACACACTTGTAAACATTTAGCAAACCCAGTATAATATCCCTTCATTATCTTTCTTCATACTTTCTTTAGTCCGTTCTCTAATCAAGAATCAGTAAAAACTCACCACACTACTGCTTTCCATGCACAAAAAGGAAAATGCCTGTCATATGCTACCCTACACAGATCATTACCATCAATGTGAAAAGTAACTTAGACATGAAAAGCTGAACCAGTGGTAGGACAGCAGCCCCAAAGTGTACCATAGTATATGATCTTGTATGAAGTATATGACCTCAAGTGTTGGATGAGCTCCTTGCGACTGGTACCCCACTGTCTTATCGAGCAGCACCAGCCATGTGGAAGGTGCAAATGCAAGATGCACTTTCAGCAGGCTGCTGACCTGGTGTGCATGGTTCAAGGCCCATTTGCTTACTTGTTGTTTTACAGACCAGGCATTGCCTGCTTCCAGACGAGTGCTGTTCGTGATCTGTGACAGCCTCTGCTGGAGGGAGCCATCTGGATCTCCCTATAAATGGGCCATTTAAAGCTGCTAGGGCCAGCCACTGGAAAGGACACGCTTTGACACCTTCTCCCTGCTCACACATGGTTGTTCTAGCACGAAACTACATCTGGTTACCTGTCTAAGGAGGAGGGAAGCAGGCAGCAGACAAGCAGTGATGGGGCTGGTGCTTTCTCAGCCAGTATTGGCACACCCCATGGTTTGCCCCAAGCAATGAGGCATCGTAACAGCCTCAGAGGCACTCGGGAGATGGTTAGCAGCCTACCTCTCTCTGATTTCCACCTCTTCGGGCTCACACTCTTGGGAGGTGCTCTCCTCCTCTGGCCCCATGGTGCAAACCTCGGGAGCACGGGGCGCAAGCTGCCCCTCCTCTGTGTGCTGGCTGTGTGGATACTCGTGGCCCTCGCACTCCTCCTCTGAATCTGAGGAGGAGCTCTCCTCGGAGCTGGAGTCATCGCTGGACGTCGTCTCGTACCTGGGGGGAGATTGGGTAGGGGCAGGGTGTTTGCTCAGTGGCATTCAGCAGTGGTTGGTACCCACTTGCGCTGGTGCAAGTTGAAAAACATCTTGCCAAGGCTTAGTCCTGCTATTTTCTACTCAAGAGACCTTTTCTACTTACTGAACTCAGTGTCAGTGCCAGCTAACACTGATTTTTACGTGCACAGTGTGTAGTGAGAGAACAACCTTTTTTAAACAGAACTCTGAACATTCTGTACCACCTTGCCTTAGCTCCAAAATAATATTACTTTGTTCAGAGTAATTGTGTTTTGCCTTACTAGGCAGATAAAAGCAGGGAAGCTAGCAGACCTATCTAAAGGTAACAGCCACAATTTTAACATGTTTTCCTGCGACCATCCAAATCACGTTGGTATTTTAGGTCAATGTAAGTGATCTGGACAATGCTGATTCTAACGAATTGTCTTACATCACCAACCTCAGCAGCTGATGAATTAATGAACTAAGCTTATTCTTCTCATATACAACTGTGATTTATATGAATGATAACATTCCCCCATTGTAAGTAATAATACTTTTAGTCACTATGTATGAAATGAAGTAATTGTGGTATTTAGGCTATATACTGCACAATGCATTTGTACTAAAGACAATCTAATCTGAGTAAAGGGCTTGAAAAGCTATGTAAAAACAATTTGGTGACACCATTTTTGAGTTACGTGCAACATTCCTTAAAGGTAAGTAACATTTTAAATAAGATAATTTTCCCTACTGTTTTCTGTATTTGTGTAGCAAAGTTTCTGTATTTATCTAGCGGAAATCTAGAAAAGGCAGAAGCTATCCATACGATCCTGGGTTCCTCCTATCCTTCCCACTGTGAAAAGGCTACTGCAACAGATATTCTGGAAGCATGACTCTTACCCGCCATTAATGCCAACGAACTGGAGGTTCTTCTTGGTGTTGCTCAAATCCTTCTTCCCATCCCTTTTCTTCATGATAGATTTGAGTGTGTTTTCAGTATTAGTACATACTGTTAAAAAGGGAGACAAAGCACATATACCAGTAGAAATCTGTAGCTGGCTTTGACTGCAGCAGCATTAGACAAACAAGCAGGTTTCTGTTTAATTTATGCACTGAAGCTGGGATTTCCGACCTTTTTATACATGCAGTCACGTTATGAGATGCACATTAGAAACACAGAAGAACACTTCCAAAACCAACTCCAGAAACAGAAAACTAGTCTTTCAACATGCTGCTAATCTTTATGCTTTAGAAAACTCTAAGAAAACACATGTTCATTTGTTTTGTGGGTTTGGGGTTTTTTCTTTGTTATTTGTGAAAAGCTTCTAATGTTGAAATGGGTTACTCTGCTCTGTTAAAATCTTAATTCTTGGTGTTAGATGACAGCAGCTCATTGCCAGAACTAACGCATTAGTACAGACGGTGTATTTAACAATAACCTACTCAACAGCATGGGAAGGTTCAATCAATGCTGGTCTTTTAGACTTTAGTATTCACTGAAACAACTGTTAAACCAATCTTTAAGCATCAGAAATGTATAACATTCATATGAATTTAAGTTTTAAAAAATTATTAACCCTTTCTCTCTCAGTACAGTTTTCTCATGAAGACACTAAATGGCACTTCACTGATGCGCTACAATCTGCCATTTAAAAACTAATCATGGTCTTGCACTGTGAATTTCCTCATAGCCACATCTTTCCCTGATTTCACAATTTTGAGAACCCCGAAAACCTCTTTTAACTGTATTTCATACTCAAACTCCATCAGCATGATGAAAGGTGAATGCGAGCCAGTTATTACCATAGAGGCCAGAGGCAAGCTGGTCATCTGTCAGGTTAATTGGAGTGAGAGTTTTATCCTGAGAAGAAAAGGACTTCCTCCCACGAACAGCCTCCACCAGGGGAGTCTTCTTTTCCTCCTGTGCGAGCACAGTGTCCTGCTCCAGCTTCAGTGTTCTCAAACTGGAAGTTAAGTGGGAGTTTGCAAGTTGGCCGTGAGGGATGTACTCCAAAGTAGCACCTGCCAGAGAAGGCATCACGGAAGAGTCAGACCAAAACACATCCGTCAATGGTGTAATACCAGGGCTAATAAACAAACTGGAAAGAAAAGGGCTACACTTGTGCTTTACAATACTCTTTTCTAAGGATCCAATAGGAAAAGGGTGTGATCGCCTTCAGAAAATAAGAAAAAACCCCTGTGAGTTTTTCTTTCCATGAAAACATACAATACAAGGAAAAACCATAACGATATTTGCTTTAAAATGGATGAAATGAATGGTCTTTCCTTTTCCTTCTCTTTTGGTTTGTTCAGTGACCCCAGGTCCTGCCACCCTGGCTCAGTGCGGACTCACTGACGTGCTTGAAGAGCACGTTCATGGGCTCCACAGGTTCCTTCTGCCAAGCACTTTTTATCTCTAATTGTTTTTACGAAACTGCATTTCCTGAGAGCAGAAACTTTTCAGGAAACTTTCCTTTTTGTCAGCATTCCACTAATTTTGCAAGTTACACACTTTATGCAGTTACTGAGACAACTGCAATAAACTACCACTCACTTTAGTTCTTTTTATTTTCTTCTCTCCTTTTTCCCTTTTTTACAGGATTGTACTGAGCTAGTAGTTGTTTTTAAATCAAATTCCAATGTTTGGGTTATTTTTTTTTTTTCTCCTTTACTGGCGTCCACTCATTTCTTCCCATTTTATGTTTAAAACGCAGTGCTAATTACGCACAGACTTGTACACATTCCCCTGGAGTTCCTCCAGCTGTGCTATTACAACTGCTCTACAAAGCTGCACGAATGCTTTTGTTTGTGGAACACAGTGGGGATTTTTTTCACACACACATCTTCCTCAAGTGCTAGCATTTCAAGGATAAAAAAAGATAATGTCTAAATTTAAACACTATCACTTCTTTCTTTCAAAGCTGGCTTCAATCACTTGTCCCTCCATAGGTTGGGTTTTTTTTTCCCTTTGTATTTATCAAGAACTAAGCCACACATATTCAAATAGACGAGTGGCACTGCACAGGATGCTAACACAGCGTAGTAAGGTAAATTGCAAATATTCACATTTAGAAATACAGCTGACATCTTTACTGCTCTTGCTAGACTGCCTTTCTCCCTTCTTGCTTCACCTCAGTACTTCTTTTTTCCTATAATAGGACATGATGAAGCTGATTTTTCCAAATGTTGCCACTTCCCAGCAGCTTCCTCCTCTTTCCTCCTGTTCCCACCCAAGTATCCAAGTTTCCACCTGCGTCTCACCCCACATCCATTTCCAAGTCGCTTTCTCCAGCAATGAGACCTATTGCTCACTTCCACCATTACTTATAGCTTCTCCAAGCTACAGGGGGAAGCTGCCTGCTGGGAAAGGCACACAGCAGGGTACTGACAGACATGTCACTGTAGATACAGCCAAAACCTTCCTCTCAGAGAAGCAGAGGGTGAAGGCAGCAGCCACCCCAGTGCCTCCCATGCAGAAGCAACCCCTCTAGAGAAAACCTGGGATGAAACATGCACCCCTGGAAATCAAGAGAGAAGTCCTGCCCTTGCTCCCCCATCTCTCCTTGCTTCACAGCAGTGACCGATTTCAGTCGGTCTCTTCCCAACTGCGAGTGCCCTCCCTCATCCGCCAGCCAAGGAGTAGAGGGCTGCCAAGGTGATGGAGTGCCGAGCCAAGAACAATGATTTTTAAACTCCCTTAGCTGAAAAACAAGGAAACCGCCTCTCCCTCCACTTGCGTGAAGTGGTGACAGCTACAATTAAGGAGTACCAAATGGAGTAACTGCTTCCAACTGCAGCTGGTGGTGCCTGCCTCAGCTGGTTTTACCAGGTCACCTCTTCTATTCCTGCCTTGCCACTGTGGACATGGGGAGAGAGCAGAGGAAACCTGCTCTGGAGGAGCAGAGACATACCAAGCCACCAAAGCTGCCTGGGTTTATGGTCAGCTTTACAGTCTGTCTGTCCTCTGCCAGGTATCACAGCCCTCCTCTGAAGGAGCTGCAATAACCACAGTGTGCCCTGGGGACAGGAATGGCGTTGTGTGAGGCAGCAGGGCAGAGTGCCGGTCCTGCCTCACTTGAACTGACAGTACCATCATCCCCTGCCTTCAGCAATGCTCAGCCACCCAGAGCCAGAGTCTGAAACTCCTCAGGTGTCTCCCTTTTGCCCTGGGACACAGCTGGGGAAGGAGCTGCAAGGCAGGACAAAGGAAAGAGCAGCACTTTTCTTCCCTGCCTCACACCTCTCTCCTAGCTAAACCTGCCACCAATGTGAGAAGATGCCATCTCAACAGGTTATCTCTCCGGGTTCATCCAACACACTGAGTTCAGGGTCTGGGGCATGTGGTCCCTGCCTTCAAAGAAAGAAAAGGTGTGCCTTCCTCAGCCCCCAGAACCTGACAGAAGAGGATAACTCCTCTTGTCAGGGCTTGAGAACCAGCACGCAACAAACAACTGTGCCTTAGACAAACTGGCCAGTACTCTCATTCTCCCAGTACAGCTGTTAGATACTCCCATTTGCTGTGTCTACAGCACCTGAGGTTCAAGGAAAGACAGCTTTGATCCCAATACAGCTTGTGGCATTAATGCTGTGATTAGCATTTAACATCAGTTCTCAGGCATTCCCTTTTACAAGACAGTCAACATAAAGATGCTTGGGGAGCAGCAACCTACTGCAAATCACTTGGAAAAGCGGATGAAGGAAGCAGCTGTGCTACCCAACACTATGTTCAGTGATTGAGCAGGTACATCAGCTGCTGCCCAATCCAAAACCCTGGAGGAGCCAAGTCCTCACATCCTTCAACAAGGCTGCAAGGCTGCTGTCAGGGCTGAGGTGCTGCATGCTTCTCAAGTGTGGAAATGAAACCCTGGCTGAAGATCACCACCAGTCTACACAGACCTTAAAATAGTCTCTTCATCTCACTTCACACAGATCTCAAGTATGCTTGCACAGGATCCTTCTCAGTGACACCAGGTTATGGGGCACAACACCAACACTAAATCAGCCAACAGGTTCAGCACTTAGCCAGCCACTGCCTCCAAACAGATCCACTTGGGTAGACTCACCCTGCTGATTTTTGTTAGTTTACTCCTGCAGGCAAATAATGCAGGCTTCTAAGTATTGATACAGTGTAGTTTAGCACAAGGTGGAGCTGCAGAATTTCTACATGTGTTTTGCAATATAGAAGGGGATCTTGGAAAAGTTTATTAGTAATTTAGAAGCAGGAGTACGGTAAGACAAAACAAAAAACTTACAGGCTTAACTGTTCATAAATCCTTATGCAGAAGGCTACTTTCCTCAATTTCAGAGTGAAACAAGTGACTGGAGCATCTTCAGTAGCTTAGCCCCAGTGGCTTGAGGGAAGGAGAGCATCTGGTTTTAATTTTTTAGAAGGAAGCTCCTCTCCTAAATCGCTTGTGTTTCTTTTGAAATCTCACCAGTTTAAAACGGTGACAGCAAAGCTAGTGTACACCAGCAGCAGATTACCCATGCCATTTGTGGCACCTATTAAATCCATTCATTGCTATTAAGATGCTATTACTCTTCCCAACCGCAAACTTTCCCTCCCATTTATGAGTGCATGAGTAGTCATGTAAATTCACTGGGCAAGTTTTAAGCAGTATTTTCTTCCCTCGAATTTCTGCTGAACTCGTGATAACAGAAGCCTGGCGTTTTTTACCTGCTTTTGAAAAATGCCATTAATCTGATAGAAGCAAACCTAAGCATACTCTAAAAATTATTTAGCTTGACAATACTTTTAAACCACTGGAAACAGAGAAGTGAAAACAATGTCAGAGGAATTAAATACCATCAGGATGAGAACCTAGCTCTCTGGCTGGAACATCACAGGCTTCTAGCTAAAAAAAGGGCACAAGATCGCTGCCCACGTGCTAGCTACACAAAGATTTTATTTTTAACCTCTTGATCAATGCAAGCATTTATTTGCACAATATGTTCATAACAGCGAACGATACAGTTTATACACTCCTTATTAAAGACAGTGCATCAATGTTGTCTGGAGCATATACAGCAAGGAAATACTTCTTTCACATTGAATGGTAGCAACAAGCTCCCTAGAAATTGCTGTAATTGAAAAACACAAACTGTTCTTCAGTGGTCTTAAATCTTGCTAAGTTGCTTTACCCTTAAAAACTTATCTTCTTCATCTAGATAATTTTTAGTCCACTTTCCATTTGGTCTACACATCAGAAGTATTAAAGGAAAAAAAAAAACCACATTCTACCAAGGTAAATAAAAAGGCAGCGATGAGCAAACATGTTAAGTTTAAACATTTACAACAATTGATATTAACCCATCCACCTGACAAATGTGTCACTTGCAAAAGACTAAGCATAGTTTCATTTTCAAACGTACTTTTGAACAATTCCAGGTCAGAAGACAGTGAATTTAAAATTTCAGAAAAAAAACCTGCCACACACAAACCCTTTATATGATAAGCTGACAGAAGCCAGATTCACTTGGCTGTTTGGCTCCAGGGAAAATGCTCCTTCTAGCAGGACGGCTCCTTTAATCGGATTGCAAGAATAATCTCAATTTGATTTTCACTCTTTCTTTAACCGATTTCTTTGTGTTGAGAAGCTGCTTTCAATCCCCAAACTAGCTTCTGAAGCCAGTTTATTGAAACTGGAAGTCAAAACTAATTCCTCCAATTGAACAAGACTGAATAAAAAAAATTACATTTCTGTGAAGCACTTATTCATCTTATTTATGAAATGTTCTCCTTTCCAAGACAACTGCGTGTGAAGCTCAGTGAAAGCCATCCTTAATTTCCCTGATGAGTGATGGATCAAAGCAACTCATGGTGCTGGGCAGAGCAGGAAGGTCATCTCAGAGCTTTTCTTTCTTTCTCATTTACGAGGAGTTGATCTCAACTGATGCTTCGTTGTTGCTGCAATACGACAACACTTCCATTGAAAAATGGGAATCTCCTGACATTAAATATTCATAGATGTGCCTATTACCATGGGAGCTGAACTCTGAACAAAGCTCAGTGCCTGAACGTCATGTCTCTGTGCCATAGCACTGGGAAAGAACTGGGGTTTTACTAAAGCCACTCTAACAGAGAGGCTAGCAGGCTGCAGCTCACCATCCTAAGCACCAATAGATTTGAAACAAAAAATGATTTAAACTGTGGCAAACAATGCTCTTTATTAACCTAAGTAGAAGTGAGAAGATAGGTGGCATTCCATACAGTGCTGCCACAAAATGAAAGCAGCATATATTCCAATGATAATAGTGATAATAGTAATAAGCTTGTGTTAACATATGGAAGGTATGTCAAACTTTTTTGAATAGGTTTATTGAGTTTCACTTCAATAATGTCTTTATAGAACAATTACTGATGAGGATTCTGCTTCTCTTTTGATATAACTGGATGGGTATTTAAAACTGAACACCCTCTTCTCCCCCAAACACCTCAGCTCCTAATACAGAGGTTGCTGCCATTTTTGAATGACATAAGCGTTTGAGATTTGTAAGATGTCACAAATAGCAGGTCAACAAATACCACCTGCCATTAGAAAAACAGAGATGAGGCACTGTATTCTTTGATGCCAGCCAGTCATGTGCATGAACAAAATCTGGCACACAGATGGGACCATCTGCATGACCGTTCTGCATCAGGCACTACCTTCCAGGAAGTATGAAAAATGCTTCACATATGCCAGCCACTAACGGATCCTGTTTGTTACACAAACGAGCACATCTGTACAGAAACTTAACCTGGTGATTAAAGCATACATCTGGGGCAGAGCTGAAGCTGAGGGCTTCATTCACGCGCCTGGATGTAGACAACCAGTGTGATTTCTAGCAGCCCAGAGCTCTACAGGGTCCACCACCTCAAACAGCACTGGCACTGAACATCAGGCAAGCCTCAACTCTGAAGAGGCACTAACATGGTCCACGTTGCCAGGTGAGGGGCCAACCCACCAAGCAAACAGTCTTTGAGAGAAGAGGCTACAAATTTCATAACATAGAAGAGCTCTAAAGAAAAAAAGAGCTTTCTCCAATTCCCTGCTAGTTTTGCATTATGAGTGACAACACAGAGAGAGACAACCATGGCCACAATATCTCATTAGTCTCACACACCACCAGTGGACAACCAGGGGCTCCTGGGATGACCATGATTCCTTCGGTCAGTCCATTGTCCCTCAGCCTGCCATCCCAGATTGAAAATTGAAAACCTTGAAAGATCTTTCCACCACATCGCACATCATGTTTTTCTAACCCATGAGACTTTCCTACACCACTTGCTTCCCACTTCCTTTCACTTCCTCAAGTCTTAATTCAGTAAGTTGCCTCCTTCCTCATGATGATTAGTGTAATGCTTCCACTGGGGTGCTCAGTCAGGATTGCTCCAAAAGTGGCTGTAAAACTGATACTCCAAAGATCCCTGAGGCCAAATAACCATGAGTTTTCAGGTCAAACATGCTCAGGTAATTTTTCAGGGCAACAGCAGAGGAATTGCTTCTAAATACCACCCTTGCAAACTCCTTGCCTATGAAAGGCATCCATCTACAAGACTCGTGAAAAGTCCATGTAAGGAAAACCCCTACCAGTGACATTAGGCCTCTGGCTGATACTTTGCAAAACATATCACACGTGCACTCAGCTGTAACTTTATGAAACTTCCCAAAAATTCTGTGATGATAAATGAAGAATCTGAATACACTTGCCTCTCTTAGTCCTCCTATATGCTGTCTGGTCTGAAAATAAGGATTGGTTAGCATCTAGGTTTGTTGCCCACATCCATACAATCCAGCTGGACACAGACAGGGTGCCAGTGCTGGCAAACATGACTTTGCAGATCGGAAACTGGCCTGTCTGACAAGCAGAGTTGATTTCCCTGACATCACTAGGGCTTCTGAAAGACAGTGCTTATGTAAATAGGAGTTGCTTAGTTACCTAAGTGAAAGTGTTTATTTTTCAACAAGCAATATACTCATTGCTGACGGACCCAGTAGAGAGATCATCTCAGAGGTCCACTTGGCTTGCACCTAGGGATGTCAGCGGCAGAGCCTGTCCACATCCTATGCAGCAGGCTCCAGCTCTCATGCCTGTGTTTCCATCGCCTGACACAAGCTGCACTGGGGCTGTGAGATACCCCTGCAGCATGCCTCCATCTCCTCAGCATAGGCAGGGATTTCAACCTGTAAAGCTGAGAATGTGACTGATGCGCTACCTCAAGTACCAGAAGCAGCATGGACCACTAACCTTTTAACACAGCAAACTGGTACCCCAATCACACGCCTCCAAGCCAACTCAGGTATTTTTGCTCTAAAATGACCTGACCTATAAGAGGCACTTCCTAAGGGTGCTGTTTGAATAAAATATTAAAGACAACACTACTGCTGCCAACCTGAAACCAGACACTTCTGCATCTATTTTCAGCCTGTTTTTCTAAGAAATCGAGGGCTGTGCGAGGTCATGTTTCTTTCAATAACTTAAACCCAATTGTTCATTTTAACCATACCAGAGCTATCATGAGGCACTGATCCATGGAATAAAAGCTCTTTATTAGTTCCAGTGCTTACAGACTTATTTAAGTTAGTGCTTCATTCAGCAAACATCTTTCTACAGAATAAAAGTAACACATCATCTGTAAAACCACAGGAACAGTCAGCACGACCAGCAGATAAATGCAGTAAAGACAATAATTTTGAGATTAACAGAAAAAGAAGGAGAAACATTTCATGCTTATGACCTCCTTCCCACTCCAGTTCTCTATGGGTCTAAACTGTCATAGCCTAGAGCTTGATTTATGCACACAGTCCTGGCATGCAGTTCTCACCAGGGCCTAAAAATAAAGAGATTTTACACTCAGCATCCACAGCTAAAGAGAATGGCATTACAAGTTAAAATAAAATTATTCTAGAATAATTTTATCAAGAATGTGAAATCTGAATCCAAGTAAGAATGTTTTTATAAAATATGATCCGCTGCTCCACCTGTGTCTAAATACTTTAAGATCTCTAGACTACACATTTGATACTGTGTAGTAAAAGCAGGGAAAGGAATTGAGAATTTACAGCTAGTAAAATATCTGATTGACTGTTTTTAAGGACATTTCTGGTGTCAGCTAGATACTCTTTATTATTATAGTACCATTACTTGTAAGGAGCCCAAAACACAAAGTGCATACCAGAAAGATAATAATATTGCATAAATAGTATCACACTGCATGTATGCAGACAGGACGTCATCTGTTTTCTTTATCACTACATAAATGTTGCTTATTGCTTTACTATGGGAAGCTAAACTTTTTACTTCAGCTTATTTAACGGATGGTTCCATTTAGGGCATGAACATTGAAAAGAATCAGATTTACCAAGCTGCCTTTTAACAAAACCAGGTAAAATTTAAGACCGTAAACAATCTGCAAGAGCTTTCATATAGCAGCTCATTAGCAAATAATATTATAATGACATTAAATGGTATTTACTCAGGATTTTTTTTTCCCAATTCAGCACCCATGACACAGATGAATTTGCACAAGTTTTTCACATTTCCTTAATCTCTTGTTTCAGTCACTGTATGGCAGGACCAAGAAGCCAGTATCTAACATTCACGGCTCGAGCATTATATATTGGTGTCCACTAAGCCAACATTTCTACATTTAACAGTAATGTGCTTGGATTCACCAATAAGGTATTAGAAAACATTGCTAAGTTTTGAACTAGACCATCAGACACCCAAAATTAGTAGTAATTAAAAAAAAAAAAAAAGTAAGCAACTTTACCCCAGGGAATAAAGAAATCCCTCAAATTAATTGTATTAAAAAAAATTAAAGTTAATAAATAAATGCAAGGAGTACTTAAATCTCAATTCTTGCCTTTTCTGACTGTCACCAAAACCTCCAGTAGTAATTACAGCTCATGCCTTTCAAACATAAGGCTGTAATTAGGCATTAGGACAGTTATTGGAACAGAGAAGATGCAAGATGTGGTTTCTGTGAAGTGCTCTGGAGTTGCCCATTATAAAGCAATCAGACCTGCTGGAATGGGGAAAGCACTCCACAGGTCTCTGGCACAAAGAACGAAGGTAGTGGAAGAAACATTACAAGACCCAGGGAAATGTCTGTGGAAACAAGTCAGTTTGATAGAGATGCTGCATGCGACTTTCAACTCTGTCAAATCTGACACTGTAGATTTAAAAATTGCATGCCAAGTTTAAAGGAAGGACAAAATTCCAAACCAACAGGCATTAACCTTGAATATTCTTGAAGTTATAAGTGAAGTCAACATCTTACACAGTGGTCAGACCCTGCATACTTTTAGATACCTCTCTTGCACAGTCAGAGCCACCATCATCATCATCATCATCATCATCATCATCAGGTCACTCAGAGTCTGCTGGACTGGGAGAGATTAAACCACTTGTGTTTTCCTCAGTTACCAGTGGTGGGCTGGACACAATACCCAAACAGACACATCCAGCAATGACGTTATGTTCTGCATTTCACTAGGGATGATCACACACCTGCTTCTATTTCAAGCGAGAGCCGAGGAGGCGACTGATCTGTGGCTCTGGCAAGGAGCTGACCGAATGCCTGCCCAGACGCTGAGCTTACCTGACGTGGTGCTTCTCTCCATGCACTGCTTCTGAAGGTCCAGGCTCCGCAGCTCCTCTGTGCTGGCGTATTTCATGACGGAGTTGATGGAGCTGAGGGTGCTGATGAGCTGCGAATTGAGAGATCCAATCTGGGAGTGGGGCTCGCCAAAGGCTTCTGCCAATTCACTGTAATTTTCAGCAAGCAGCATCTGCTGTTCCTGCAGCAACTTCTGCACACGCTCGATGTAGTGATCCAAGCCTGTCCTCAGCTCAGGTGGAGGCAGAGGGCTTTCCAACAGACCACTCACCGGCTCGCACACAGACTCCCCACCAACTCCAATGCTCCTGGTGCCAGCCGGCACAACTGGCAATGGAGGGGGTCCGCAGGCAATGCTCCTCATCTTAAGGCCAACCAAGTAGTTCTCATGAATGTTTATCTGCCCAACGCCACAGTCTTTGGTTTTTACTGTACAGGGTTTTTCAGAGCCAGGGTAGCTAGAGAGCAAGGTGCCCACTCCGACCGAACGTGTTTTAGCAGATGTGTGTATGTCCTTCACCCGGCCATCTCCTACTGCCACGCTCCGTGTCTCCATGCTGTCTGTGTTGGTCTGTTTATCACAGCTGCTCAGAGCAGTGTTTGTCCCACAGTCCGCCAAGGAGGCTACCTCTGTGCTGGTGCACTGGCTCACCATCTCCAAAGCAGTGCTGGTTTCTTGGCTAGCCATAGAAGGCACGGCCATCACTGTTGCCTCCATGCTGAGCACAGCCTCTGTGGCCGTTTCACGGGACACGTGCTCCTTGGGGGTGCAAACCACCACGTCCACCGAGCAATCCCCGCAGCCCACAGACGTCACCGCTGCGGCTGCCTCTGCCACCCAGTGGGGACTCGGCATGCCTGCTGGCTCCTCTGTGTTGATGCCGATCTCACAGACACTTGTCTCTACTCCCACCGCCTTATGGCACAGCTCAGTGGAGTTCCCTGTGCCCTGGTCTCTCACCTCTGCCCTCTCTCTCACCAGCCACCGGCTCATCAGGAGCTCGGGGCCCGCAGCCACACTCTGCATGGCAGGTCTGCAGGAGGTGCCAATGCTGCTCATCTGAAGGTGGTCTCCCACTGATGAATTGGCAAAGTCCACATGGTCTCCCACCATTTGGTCTCTTGTTTGTACAACGGCCTCCACCATCCTGCTGATGACATGGGGCTGAGCCGTCACGGCTTTATCTACTTTTTTCCTAGACCCGGCCGCCTGCAGCTCCTGTTTCAATTTGGTCATTTCTCTGTCATGGGTTGTTTCCTTTAACTGAACCTCTAGCCTGTATATCTTCTCCTTAAGGGCTTCGATGGTCTGCTGCTGAAGCTCTATCTCCTTCTCGACCTCCGTAGACAAGCCAAGCATAGCCTCCGTCACCCCAACCCCACACTCTCTCATTTCTTTCTCTGTCCCCACAGCTATGTCTTTGTGTTGCCTTGCAGATCTGTTGTATATAACCACATCATTCATGTTCTCATCAGCACCTACAGCAACAGATCGGGCTTCTTTTGTCAGGCTTTCTCTGTTAACCTGAAAGGTTGCTGGACTTTCATAGTTGCTATCCTGTATTTTTTTCTGCAGAGCTTGCATCTCAGCAGTCAGCTGTCTGAACTCCTCTATTCTTTGAGAGCTCTGCTCCACACTCTCCACCTCTTCCTCACAATCTATATACAGTTCTCCACCTCTTCTCACCTGAGACATGTGTTCCCACTGCTCTGCATTTCCTGCGCTGTAGGATCGCTTTCTGAAACCATACGTGTCATTCTGAGTGGCTTTCCTGTGGTTTTTGAGCTCAGCCATCATGTGCCTCTTCTCTTCCTGTAACACTGAAATTTTGACCTGCAGCACAGGAATGGTCTTGACTTGCTCCTCAAGCTCCTTGAGACGCTTGAGGGCAACTGCCATTTGCTCCCTGATGTGCTGCAGATGCACTGGGCTCACGTTGGTGACCGGCGTGGATATTCCCGAGCTCATGGGGCTGTGACGAATGGAACTGCCCAAGGAGGAGCTGAAGCAGGCACCGTAGTCACCATTCCCCTGATACCCATTCTGCAACTGCTGAGATACGTGACTGTACCCGCTGGATCCCACAAAAGAGGGGAGGGAGCTTGTGGAGCCCATGCCTCCAAAGCTGGAAAGCCGGGGCCTGCGGACATCTCCAGGTATGACCTGCATCATCCTCTCCTGTTCAAGTCTCCTCCGCGTCTCCATGAGCGTTTTTGTTACAAGGAGGTTATGCCGAGGAGGCTGGGGGGAGGGAGGAGGAAGCTGCTTAATGTCGGGAACAGTTAAGTAGGAAGGAGATGCTTCAAAGGAAACTGAGGGTCTTGCAGAGACAGATAAGGTTACTTGACGCTTCGTTGTCAAACAAGACTGCTTATTCTCATCACTATTTGATGAAGAAAGAGACTCTGTGGAGGTCCAGCCACTGCACTGGCTACCAGAGTTCTTGGTACCTGCCAAGGCTGGTATGGCTTTCCTCTTCTTCCGGATGTTTAGTTTCTTAATGGTATTCCCCTTTTGTATATCATCCACATACTTCAGAAAATCCAAGTCTAGCTGGTAACCGTAAGGTGTTTCCACAAAATAGGGGTCCTTCCGTTCTTTTTCATCTTCTCCATTAATAACAACTTCCTCTTTTTCTGGAAAAGAAGAAACAAAAATCATCATTGGGAAAGAAACTATGTACCAGTAAACTGCACGGTGAAACAGGGCAGAAAGATGGGCGCTCACAGCCAACTGGAGGCAGAAACTGCTGCTGCAGCTCAGCAAGCAGACCAGCTTTCTGCTGACATTAAATCCCGACCAACTTAAAAAGTTAATCAGTAGGTTTTCAAATGCTGAAAAGCGCATACACACATAGATGTGTCCACAAGAATACACAGAGAACTGTTAGCAAAAGGGCACAAAAGTGGCACAGCTAGTAGCTCAAAGCTGTCCTTCCCCGAGTATTTCCACTCTTCTGTGTCATACCAAGCTTTCATACACACTATGCTGGCACACAACGACCACAGGATTACAACGAACCTCAACAAATCACCAGGAGACCAAGTTCTCTAGAGGGTGCATTGGAGCAGTCGAGGGGAACTCCTACTCTGCTTCTTATGCAACCAGTGCCCTTAGACTGTATACAGCTCTGCAACTGGTTTATGGCGCAGGGAACTGCTGCTTCAGGAGCAGCGATGCCAGTTCGCTCTCACCCGAGCTCACGTTACTTCCACCAGTGCCTCTGCCTCTGTCATTTTGAACTGCAGGAAACCCCCAGCCCCAAGACAAGCAGCGGGATCCCCTTCCAGCGGGGTCCCAAATCCCCCCCTGCGGAAGGAGACTGTTGCCACACACCTGAGGAACACCCGCCTGCCCTCCAGAAGCGGCACTCGCCTCTCCGCACAGCAATCTGAACAAAACTCCACCGGATCCGCTGGGCTCCCTTGGGCTGAGTATTTATATACAACGCTGCTATACAACCTGCTCCTACCGTCCCACTTAAAGGAAGGAAAAGAAGCCCAACTGTTGCGAGTTATGAGCTGGAAGAATAATAAAAGCCAGCTTTCCGGTTACCTGAATTAGCCACAAGCCTCTGCCCCCACACTGCAAATTTTCCAGCCACGTATGGCTGCCCCAGCTTCATGTGTCACACGCCTCCCGCCCGGCTTTCTCCTTCTTCACCCCATAACGAAGAGCTGCCCGCACCCGCGCAGCCCCGGCCGGCAGCGCACCTCCGACACACTGACCGACCGACCGACCGCCGTCAGTCCGTCCGCTCCCCCCGGCCCGGCCGAGCCCACCGACCGTGCCCGGAGCGTGGCCCGCCTCGCCAGCCGGGCGCTGCCGGCTGCTGCCGTGGCTGGAAGTGAACTTAGCTCTCCGTTTCGTTTTTCAAAGGCGAGTCTGGAACCCGCTCCTCTTAAAGGAATATAAGCCTCGGGAGAGCCGGGAAAGGGAGGGGGCGGGGGCGAGGAGGGGGGAAAGAGAAAAGAGAAACTCTCGATTTACTGCAACTACAGGAAGTGACTTAACGTTGTTCTGAAAAGTTTTAGGAGAAGGGGGACAAATAGCTCCTGTTTTTCCAGTTTCCTTGGCACGCTTAAGAAAAGCTTTGTCTACAGACAGTGTAACTGCTTTCATGGTGATCCTTTATGCTTTTGGCTACCACAGGACACCCGGAGCAGTAGGTAGCAGGAGGATGCTGCCGAGTGAAAACCCACCTTCCCCAGCACGGGAAAGGAATAGGATGGAGACACAGACACAGGCAGATGCATGTGAGAGCCACAGAAGTGGGACCGACCTAAGCACATTGGTATTTTGGTTCTGCAGCATGGACAGTCTGTTGGGCAGACACAAACATAACCCACACGCACCCCTCCCCAACCACATGTTTCTGCTGAAAGACCAGAGTCTCAGTATGCTGTGGTATTTACTTATAGATGTATCCAAAATAGCCATCTAAATGCCGCTGTGGAAGCAAAAATACATGCATACACACACACATATTTAAGCACATAAGCACACAGCTCCTTCCAGCGAGACTGCCTCAATGTCAGGCAGAAAAAATCTCCAGGACTCCCACTGACAGGGAGAGAATGACACAGAGCATGCTGTCTGAATTACTTCTCTTCCTTCCCAAATTCAGTATTCTGTTCCCAGATTCTCATCCTGGCTCCGTTCCCTGCAGGCAGAGAACTCCCTCCCTCACCCCACAGCTCTTTGCCCTAACTTGGTCACTTTCCTGCCCACACCCTAGGTTTGTCCCCACTCTCACACTGGCCCTCTTTCACTGTAGTCTTCTAGTCTCTCTTGGCCTTCTTCCCACATTTTGGATTTCTCACCCATTTTCTATACCTAAATCCATTTTCTTGCTCCACCGATTCTAATCCAAAATCTGGTTATACTCTTGCCCCTCACCTCGGGCTTGCTTTTAGTCACTTCACCTTGTAAATTCAAGGTACATCAATTTTACCTGTTCTCCTCTTTTTCCCAGTTCCTTTCCTTTGCTTCTCTTGGTCCTTCTCTTCTACCCAGCAACATCTCTGATTCTCCCATCACTACACCAGTGAAGTCAGGCAGCTCCTCTAAGCTGTCCTTGGGCACAATGCACAGAAGTTGGATGGGGGAGGGAGGAACAGACTGTTTGGAAGCCCCAGGACTTAGGAATTAATGCATCATTGGAAAAATATTCATAAAACCTCTAAGAAGACATGCAAATCTCATGTTAAGTCATGAGAGCCAAACTGGAAGCTCAGGCATATTTTATTTCTTTTTCATGGGGGAGCATTAAGATTGCTCAACACAAACCTATAAAAAATAAATAATGGTAATAAAATAATCACACTGGCAGTGAATCCCTCACTAAACCTCTCCATAAACACCTGCAGGCAGCTCAGTGTCTTCACAATGAAATCCCTTTGCTCCTCAGCTGAAGCTGGCAGCACTACCACAGAACAGTTCCTATCTGCCACTCCACAAGCATGAGACTGTGTGCGGAGCTGGCTGCCTGCAACTTCCCCTACACCAACACAATCCCAGCATTATGAGTTGCTCTCCGGAGACGTTTCTTGATACGTTAAGACAAACGAGGGTCAGGCATGCAATTTACCAACAACCACACAACACCGATGCAGCGTGTAGGAGCTGCGCCAAGCCTTTGTGCATTTTGCTGTCTCAGAGAAAGGGCCAAAATGGGTGTGCCTGTTGAGCATGGAACAAAGCAAAATGAATCGCTGTTTTCAAGCAGTAAAAATGGTTTTAGTGGTTCCAAAAGGAAAAAAGAAATATATATAATAAAAAGGAAATGAATAAACCCCTGATAAAAGTGTGGCCTTTCTTCTTTTCAAGCCTTAGGTCCTGGATGAACCATGGATGCCTTACTCCCTAGCACTGGTGGGTGAGTACGAAGTGCTACACAAGCAAGTACCTCAGATTAACCTCAGAGGAAGCTGTATCAGTTTACCTGTCAGCCAGAAAGGCAGGCCTTCATCTCCAGAGACCTCAAGTGCGCCAAAGATTCCTACTCCATTCACCCCGGCACACACAGAAGTACTGCAGCAAATCCTGAGCAGTACAAACACTCCCATTGGGCTTCTTGTCTCATCCTTGGCCAGCTGATCATGGGCACTGCTAAAATTAGGAGAATTATTCCCCAGTGTCTGCTGTAGCTCAGGCAAATACTAACCATGGCATTGTGTTGCACCGAAACAGTATATGCAGATGTACAAACACATACACTTTTGCCTGTGAAAATGCTGCAGACACTTCAGTTTTCTTTAAATGTGATGAGACACAAACACATCATGCTTTTAAGCCGGTACGTGTGAAGTAAAACACTCTTGTGAAGCGCAGAGGCCTCGTTGCGGTACTGTCGCTATTAATGAATTTCTCCAGAAGTATAGAAAGACTTAATTTCCCTCTCCCTGCTGCAGGATCACCACGGGCAGGACACAAGCAGCATTTAAAAGATGCACTCTTCAGTTCTCACCTCCTGCGCTGGAGGACCGGCTCTGTCCAAACAATCCAGTCTTGCCAACTTCTACTAAATTATATCCTATCCAATGCACTACACAAGAACATCAGCATATTAACATTTTGAGTCAGTCCTACCTGAGTCCACACTAATCATGTCTGCTCCCAGACCAGGAGAACTGGAAAAAATAGGACATTTAGTTTATGTGCTTCAAGACTTCTGAGTGAGTGAAAAGCAGTGGAAATGTGGGCAGACACAGAGTTGTGGTGCTGCAAGCCAGGACAACTGTATTGTAAAGCTGCTTTGGAGAGTCCAGGAAGCACAGAGAGAAAAAAGTGAAGAGGTATTTCTAAAGCTAGATGTCTAAGGTGCCTTGAAAAATACAGACATCACATCTAAAGCCTTATCTCCCCATCTGGTTATGATATCTGCTCAGAAGCATTTTTATGTTGGATCTGACTGCTATTAAAGAAGTCTTTTGCGCTGAAACAATGGTATGAGTAACAGTCTCCTTCCAGAGTTATGGCACAAGACAATTCATAAAGAATGCTGCAGAGGAAAAACACAGAGGCAATAGCTAGCATAAATGGTGTCAAACCAGTATTTTTATATGCTCAACTTCAGTTTGAAAGGTTTCTGGGGCAGCAAAAGAAGGGATTAAAAAAAAAACCATCAAACCAAACCAACCAAAAGAGAGTACTGGGTTTTGATATTCTACTACAACAGAAGAAATTAATGCTTTTCCCCTTCTCCTTCCACTCCAATACTACTTTTGTTCTTTCCTCTTTCTGTTCTTCAGAACATACAAATGAGAATCACAACCAAAATACATGAGGCTGAGCACTCATTTGAAAAGAAAAAGCAGAATGAAATAATTAACCATTTTTCTTTCATTTTCCTTTTCAGGTGTTGGGAGTTGGATGTAAATTAAAAAAAAAAACAAAAACCAACCACAACAAGACCATTTGGAAAACAGACGTTACCCTTGCAGCACACTCATTTGATCAGCCTTCTTTCAGCTAGCGATATACAGAAGGTGCCATGAAATTACTAGCTCCTCAACAATTCAGCTTGGCTCTCCACTATTTTCAAAGGTGGGGGAAAGCCCAAAATACAGTCAATCAACCTACCAGATTTTTATTTTATTTTTCTCCAAGAACTGAGAGGGGGAAACTTACAGAAACAGAAAGTTGTTTCTGTACTTTGCCAGACCCAGCAAGAGCATCGAGTGTGTTGTTTTTGTATAAGTAATGGCACAACTGCCCAGCACACACTATAGTGTAGACATGGCTGATAACCCTTCCTCTCTTTCTCTGCTATGGAAAAACAACCACTAAATACCACCTTCTAAGAAAGGCCATCTCTTTTGCTATTACTCAGCTACAGCTATGCCTGCAGCTAAACAGGATTTAAGTCTTGATGCACCTAAGGCGGTTGGGTATGGAGTACTACAGTCTAAACCAAAATGCCCTAGCCAGAGAGACAGACCCTGCTACCAACTCTGCATTTACAGGTGTGGAGGATTCTCCTCTTAAAGAGGAATTCCATTTGCTACAGGTTTTACTACATAAATAAATCTCCGATGTTTGCTGCAAATTTAATCTCAAAGAAAAATGAGCAGCAGAAGAATGGTTAAATATCTGTATAAGGTTTTTAGATTCTTTTTAACATTCATATGTCAATACCGCAGCTGGGGAGCTCACTTTTAAACCTGACATCTAAATACTCAGTGCTTTGGGATAGGGGTTGTACTAAAGAAATAGAGGATGGCAACTTCCCTGATATTAATAACAGAGAAAGGCTGAAGCTACAACACTGTGTAATAAATAGGTTTTATTTCAAGATGTAGAAGCTCCCGCTCAGATACCTGTAGTGGTAAACCTCACAGAATTGAATTAAGGACACCACCTTAAGCCAATGAACGTAAGCAGCAGCAGTGTTGAAGAAAGATGGTTCAGAGGGCTGCTGTCCTTTTGTTGCACTTGAGCACAAACACTAGGGCACTAGACTACAACACCACATTTACCAGACAACACTGGTAAAAGAAGGCATTTTAAGAGTGGATCTGCAATCTTAGTACCATGCTCTTTCTAGAAGAAGTAGGACCATTACAGCGATAGAAGAAAACCTCAAAACAACCACAGCCACAATGCAGTTGCCATTGAAAGCATCAAAAGTCTTTCCATTGACTTGATCAATCCACAGTGAAAACAGTCTCTCTAACAGCTATGTTACTCTGAACCTGAAAAATCCTAGTTGCTTTGCACCATGTTAGAATTATCATTATAATAAAAAACATAATAAAAATTTTAATTGTTTAGCATTATAGCAAAACCAATGAACCAGCTCTCACCTTGGTACTGGTGATCAGATGCATGCACTAGTCTGCATGTCCCACTCTCACCTCCTCCTCAAAGGTCAATTCATAAACCACAGAGCCATTTCTTAACCTTATAGACAAGACTGGCTTTTCTTATTCTTTTCCCTTTGCTGCATATTTATTAACTACACACTGACTACTGTTCATAGATACAAAAACCAGAGCATTTTGGTATCACACAGAAAATACTCAGAATGCTTCCCAGCCTGTACCCAAAGGCATATATATAGTAAACAGTCTTTTTGATGTCTGGAAGAGGGTTTTTCAAGGTCACTTTATCTTTTTTTACACCATTAAAGGTCTTCTTTCATATGGTAAAAAAGCTACCTACAGAATTAATCTGAACTTCATATAACCACAACTAAAAATTACTTCTGTGAGCTGAAAGTGAAAACCACATTTCAAAAACCACACCTCCTAACCCTCTGCAGTCTTTTTAGTATCTAAAACTTTTACTTCTAGAATCTCTGAGTGGAAAACTTGCAGCTCAAACAGAAGTTCATTTAAAAGATAAAATACAGACTACAAGCAAGTCATGCAAATTAATTAGCCCTGAATAAAGGATTAATCTTGTTTATGAGAAATACATTCCTGGGGAAAAACAAAAAAAGCACAACCAGCTGTCCTGAGAGTGATTGCAATATGCCCCCTTATCAAAATGCACAAAATCTGCTTTATATTCTTCACACCTCCCTTATTTGAGGCAAACAATAAAGCTCATTTTAAACTGCTCTCATTTTCTGGGAATAGCTCTAGATGTGGAAGTTCCGTGGTGGAGCAGCTTGTATGTGCACCACCCCAAGGCCACTAACCACGGAAACTCAAAACTAGGAGACTAGTCTGTTTTGCCTCCATCCCAGTTTCTGACTCACAGGTCCCAGGGGAAATCAAACTACAGCTGGCAGGAAGCAGGGCATGGGTGGGAAAGGATACAGTCATTACCTTATTCTGCCAACTGCCTCACCAACAGCAAGCAAGAGCAGAGCAGAAACCATAGTGGGGGCTGCTGCTGTTGTCAACAGCGCTGCCACCTCTGGGTAGAAACTACTCTAAAAACAGCGGCCACTTGGGCAGACTGTTGTCACAAGTCAACCTGCGAGTACACTGTGGCTTTAAGTGTGACCAGCAGGTCCACCATCAAGCAAGTCAGAAGCAAGTGGCAGCACTGGTTGCATTGCACTGATGCATTTCCCAAACATCCCATGCCACTTTAACCAATGTGCCACATCAAGAAATGTAACTCAGAAAGAGCAAGCTTGCCCTGCATTGAAAGAAAAGCACTGAAATAGTGATGGGGGCTTAGCAGGCTCAGCCACAGAAAATCCTCTCCGCTGAAAGATGTTCATTTACTCATGGTAAAGTTAGTCTGCTCTCTCAGGTATCCCCAGAAGAGTGACATGATGTCCTTGACTTCTGAACTTGAAATGGGGGGCAGCTCAGTCCTGTTCACTTACATTTGAAAACCAGGTGCCAACAAGGCAAATCCAAATCAGAATGAATTTATTCTTTCCAAGAACCTCATTCCATGTGCATTTTTTATATCTTACAGTATCTGTCCACTTGGGAACTGCCCTTCATCATTCCCTGAAACATGCATTTCATTCACTTTCTACTGTGTGCACACATCCTGGCTCAGGGCACGTTTGTGATAAATTAGGATAAAGATAAATTAATTTAAAGATACTTTCCAAATCAGACTAACTTAAGGCCTGGCAAAATAAGTAATGGCAAACAGTAGATACCAATCACAATCTCGTTGCAGCTGAGGAGAAAGCCATGTGATGCCATTTACTCAACACTATTGTAGAGCAGCTGAGTTTCGAACCACTACAGCCCAACAGATCTGTGCTAACAATGTTGATGACTATGAGGTTGAGCCCCAGCGTGGGTAAGGCACCTTGCTAACCTCTGCTTTGTAGGAGAAACCCTGAAGCTCCCCTACCTCCCTTAACCTTTGAAAATGTGGGATACCTGCCCCACTCTTCCAACAATACGTCACCCCCTGTTACTTTACACCACTGCACTGTCACAAGAAAAATTACAAAGAAAATAAATACAAAGACCAAGGCTTGCATCCACATAGAAGGATGGGCTTCACAACACCCAGACAGAGGGCTAGCAAAGCAGAAGAGGAGTAAATCCACAAATACTTACCTTTTTTCCTCACTCATTTAGATCATCTCCCCACTTCCCATGTGGGCCAAAGGAGTCACGGATGCAAACCTGGTGTTTGCCTGAAAATGCCTTTTAACGCAACTGTGCATCAGAGTTACTTGCTGAAGCCCAAGCAAAGAAGGATATGTTTGCTTTCTAGCCAAGAAAAACTGAATCACAAACCCAAAATATTTAAATTTATTATGTCATTACCCTTCTGTGACTATAAATCTCTGAAGAGGTGAGAAGTGGAGAACAGATACATAGGGCTATTGTAACAGAGGTAACCATCAGGAAAGAACCTGGGCTCCTGGGATATAAACCTGCCATGGAGTATTAAAACTGATTTACACTTTGCTCTTACAGCTGTGCACAGGGTGGAAAAAATGGAAGAATTGTCTTCTGCAAGAACGACTCTACAAATATTTGTATTTATGAATTCTGTAAGGACATTATTTTGTCACACGCTTACCTCCATGAAGAATATGGCTTATGCTGCATAATCAGTATAATATTTCAAATACCAGGAATTGTTGCCTCCTACCCTTTTTTATATTAATTTAGTACTGATTCCTTCTGTGAGATAAGATGTGTGTTGCCTCCAAACTACAAAAGCATAAGCAATTTGCATTATCCAAAAACACTGAAAGCTTTTTCTCAGCACTTAAAAAGAGTTCAGACTGCTGAACTGTTTTCCTTCAGAAAGTTAAAAAAGCAATCATTAAGAGAAAATATGGAAAAGGTCGTTATTAGAATTACCTCTACATGCACATTCTAAATAGCTAAAACCAGTGGTTTATAATTGAAAGTGTATGAAAAATATTCAAAATCAGCAACTTTAAGAATAACAGCTACCTTTCTGCCGTTGAAACGATGCCTTAAAATAAATAGGTGCAGCGCTCCCTTCATTTGAGTGTTCACAACACCGATCTCCCACTAGAAGACCTGCGTTTGTTGAAGGAAGGAAGCTACTCTGTGTGTAACAACAAAACCAAAGAGGCTGCCAGAGGTGCGTGAAGCTGCAAGTGCAAACTCCCGTCGGAAAGCAGCACTTGTGAGGCAGCCCAGCTAACCAGGCACTGCTAAAAAAATAACTAAAACATTAAAAAAATTCCAGCTTAATATCCTGTAAGAACATCGATGGCTGGTTTCAGCTCTGCTACCCCAGGGTGCCCCCATCCCTCTTGACTGGCCTGCAGAGCTAGCAGAGCCAGCCACTTGCATTTCACCTCTCCCCCCAGCCTGTTCAAGGGTGTCACTCACCAATCCACCCAGGAGCAAACCCTCAGATGTCGCTGCATTTAGTTTTTCAGGAAATTAAGTCTGAAGCACACTTTCCTTTGCCTTAAAGGGAGTGCGTATTCCTGACACATCAGCAGGCAGGGAGCCCAGAGGTTGCTACAGAGCATTTATTTATACTCATTCGGAATTTCCTGAGACTGGCCAGCCCAGCACAGTGCCAGCAGTTTCTTTCACAGCACTTCGCATGCTGCCCAACACCTCTAGCTCCCCAAGGGTTAATATGCATTAAATGGGCAGCAGGACAGAAGGAACTGCACCAAATGACACACTAAGAAGGTGTTGGTTTTTTTTTTTTTTCTCTGATGAAGACAGATTTAATTCCCAAAAGTGAATTAAAAGTTCAGGTCACTTCTCTTCCGCCTGCTCCCCCTTCCTCCCCAGCCTCTCTCATTTCTCACTCCCACGTGTGGACTGAGAGTACAGAAAGGTTCATTGATATAATTTGGGCAGAACAATTACCTCTGTTGTAACCACCACCGCTTGCAATTCTGCCTCTGTTACATTCAATCTTGTTTTGTTTACGCTTCTCAAATGCACCTTATAATTTGAAGGATAAAATTAAAAACTTTTAGTATAAAGTTACAGACACAAAGATTTCTTTCTTTCTGAAACACAGCCAAAATACACAAGATATCCTTTATGCTATTATAAGCACTTCCAAACTGATGCACAAACATATTTGACTTTTCCATAATCAACTTTCTGGTTTCCACATAACATCAAGTCTTAACTTATGTAAAGATAACTGGGATTCCAGATACAAAAAGGGTCATTTCTAAGCATCATAAAGAGACCCTCAAAAGCCTGAGCTCCATCTCTCTTCATCTCTGCTTACAGTAACTGTTGCTGTAGTATAGCCAAACAGGGACCCTAAAAAAGAAAATGGGCAAGGGGACAGGCTACGTGAAGAAGGATAATGGTCATTAAGACTTAGCAGGATTGAAGGAAAAGAGTTTTATTACCATGCCTTCCACCCAAATTCCAAAGAGCAGCTAAAAGGATAGAAAAAAAGAGACATGAATTGTTAAAATAATTTCCAAGGTCATTGCAGATCAGAGGAGTTGTGTTTCAAACAGAAGGGGAATCTTGTACTTGAATGACAGGAGAGAGCTCCAAGTCCTCCACAGCGCCTTCAGCTAAAATGGCACAGACTTGCAGTAAGTGTTTCCTGAATGTGTCTAGTGGCTTCAGTGGTATAAGATAACGCAAAATAATATTTCATACTTACAGGCATCAGCTCTTGGACTATAGACTATGTCCTGCCCTCTAGGTAATTTTACATTTATTTCCTTGAATTACAAGTCATTGATGTGTAACACTATAAAACATGAGCTCACAAAAAAACCCTAAAAAGGTTTCTAGATGTAGCCAACTCATTGCATCTATGGACCATGAAGGTACTGAATTTTAAGTGAACTTAATTTGTTTTGATCTCTGCTCTAATCACCCCATCCATAAAATAAAGCAGCTCTCCATTGAAAACACTTTGGGAACAGCTTCTAACTGTATTTTGAAGTTTCTTCTAGAAGACGGAAAAACTTTAGGGCAACTGAAACCCAACCCACTCTTTCTTTTCAGGGAAACAAAAGCAAAAATTCGGTCCTTGAAAAGGCCCATGGAGCCTGAAGCCACTGCTCTGCGGCCCATCTTTCAACCTGCAGAGCAAGTGACCAGCAAGGGAAGGACAAGCAGTGCACAGCAGCACTGGGTGTTACTAGTGGGCATCTCTAACTCCATCAGTAGAGTCTTCACATACCCTTCTAGTTTTCTGCTGTGAAAATGACTGTGACATCTGGAATGAAGTATTAGGATAGAAAGTATGGCCAAAACATCCTTCTCAAGAGTTAGGATTCTACTCAGAGAAAAAGAAAAAACCTCTAACATTGTAAGATACTAGTCTTCTTCAAAAGACAGCATGATATCCTGTTTAGAGAACAAAAAGTTTTAGCAGCTGTCTCCACATGCTCCATCTGTTTATCATTACTCTAAGGTTTCAAGCACTTGACATCTGAATGAGCCCTGAATCAAGTCACGCACCTTTAGTGGACTCAAAGCTTGGTCAGCTCAGCAGGCTGAAAAAGACCTGCCATGGATGCAAGCAATAACCCATAACATGTACCAGTACTTTGTCCCTTGCCCAGCGAAGCAAACATGGAGGCACACGTCTGGGTTGGCACCAGTAAAACCAAAAGGCAAAGAGCACATGCATATTTGTTCTCTTGGCCTTTGAAACCATTATGGTGCCAAATAAACTCACTCAGCTACTGTTTACAGTAGAAACAAAACTGTGGTCAGAGCACAGCTCCACAGGGACCAGAAAACCTGACTTGTTCCAAAGCAGAGCAAATGTAAGATTTGGTGCATGGGCAGCCATCCAGCAGATAAATTCTTATCTAAAAAGGAGGTTATTTCACACCCCTTTTGAAAACAAAAGGCAGAGAGGGCACAATGGATCTGTGAAGGGTGATGGATGAAACACAGCTCTTTAAAACACATGCCTTCACCATACCATTTCCTCAGCACTGGAGTGGATGTGCTTGGAAAGAATGAAATAAACTGCCCAACTACAGCAGTCTGGTCCAGGGAATCTTGGCCTGACCTACCACTGTCAGGTTTATATTCCTATCCCAAAAACACAGCTCCTGCATTTTGGTGAAGGCTGGATATGGTATTCTTCTTGGGTTTATTTTTGTGTATTTTATTTTGGGAGAAATGGGTTACATTGCTATGGGCTTGTTTTGTTTTGCTTTCTTTAATGTCCCTCAGAATTCGGCAGCCATTTTCTTTCCACAGAATGATTTAAAACCCATATAAAACACAATCAAAAACTAGCCATTCAGGTCAAACCTGAGACTGATCTGGCCTACCCACCTTCTCCTCCCTAGCAGGTGCCTCTGGAAAGGCAGAAGAAAGCAAACATACAGCAACATTACTCCTCTCAGCTCCCAGAAACCTGCAACTCAGAGACTTCCTGATCCAGGGGTGGTCCAGGGTGAAATCACAGTGTCAAATGTATATTTTCAGGGTAATGGGGATGTATTCAATAACTGCATTTAAAATGTAAGACCACAGCTGACGTGATAGTATTGTAAGGAAATCTTTTGGTCAAATGCCTGCAGATACACTTATGGATGATTAATCTGACCAATGACTACGTAACACTCCAAAACCCCATATGAGAGACTTTGCATGTTACAGTTTGGTCCCTCATTAGTTAACATCTCCATGGAGAAAGGATGCAACTGAAAAATGTACCTCCTATTTGTCCAACTAGTTTAGCTTCACATAGAATGAACTTCAACTGCTTGGTATTTCGTGTATCGTGAGGCAAATCATGATCTCTAGTGTTCGGGTTGGAAGGGACCTTAAACCTCATCCAGTTCCAACCCCTTGCTATGGGCAGGCACACCTTCCACTAGACCAGGTTGCTCAAAGCCCCATCCAACCTGGCCGTGAACACTTCCAGGGATGGGGCATGTCTGCTTGGAAAAGCTTATAGTACAAAGTCTTGCTGTGAGAGTGAGTAGGCCATTCAAGCCTTCACATTTGGTGATTTTTTTTTTTTTTTTCTTAGAATCACAGAATCATTTAGGGCTGAAAAGACCTTTAAGATCACTTAGTTCAAACGCTGAACTCAACAGTTAAACTCACTGCCAAGCCCACCACTGAACCATGTCCCTAAGTGCCACATCTACACATCTTTTAAATACCTCCAGGGATGGTGACTCAACCACTTCCCCGGGCAGCCTGTTCCAATGCTGGACAGCCCTTTTGGTGAAGACATTTTTCCCAAGATTCAATCTTAACATCCCTTGGCACAATTTGAAGCCATTTCCTCTTGTCCTATCACTTGTTACTTGGGAGAAGAGACCAGCCACCTTGCTCCATCCTCCTATCAGGTAGTTGTAGAAAGTGATAAGGTCCCTCCAGAGCTTCCTTTTATTCCAGACTAAACAGACCCAGTTCTCTCAGCTGCTCTTCGTAAGATTTATGTTCTAGACCCTTTACCAGCTTTGCTGCCCTTCTCTGGACCCCTGCCAGCACCTCAATGTCTCTCTTGCAGTGAGGGGCCCAGAACTGAACACAGGATTTGAGGTGCAGCCTCACCACTGCCCAGTACAGGGGGATGATCACTGCCCTGGCCCTGCTGGCCACACTACTGCTGATACAGGCCAGGGTGTCGTTGCCTTTCTTGGCTGTGGGGGCACAAACTGGCTCATGTTCAGCTCCATCAATCATCACCCCCAGTTCCTTTTCCACCGAGCAGCTTTCCAGCCACTCTTCCCCAAGTCTGGAGCGTTGCATGGGGGTGTTGTGGTCCAAGTGCTGCACTCAGCACTTCACCTTGTTGAACCTCATATCATTGGCCACAGCCCATTGGTCCAGCCTGTCCATATCCCTCTACAGAGCCTTCATACCCTCCAGCAGATCAACACTCCCACCAAACTTGGTGTTTTCTCCAAATTTACTGGGGGTGCACTTGATCCCCTCATCCCTATCACTAATAAAGATATTAAACAGAAGTGGCCCCAGTGCTGAGCCCTGGCATACACCACTAGTGACCAGCTGCCAACTGGATTTACTCCATTCAGCACCACTCTTTGTGCCCTGCCATCCAGCCAGTTTTATACCCAAGGAAGAGTACATCCAATCCATGAGCAGCCAGTTTCTCCAGAACACTGTGGGAAATGGTGTCAAAGTCTGTACTGAAGTCTAGATAGACAACATCCACAGCCTTTTCCTCATCCACTGCCTGGGTCACCTTGTCATAGAAGGAGATCAGGTTGGTCAAGCAGAACCTGCCTTTCATAAACCCATGCTGACAAGGCCTGATCCCCTGGTTGTCCTGTACATGCCACATGATGGCACACAAGGTGATCTGCTCCATTACCTTCCCTGGCACAGAGGTCAACCTGACAGGCTTTTAGTTTCCCAGGTTCTCCTTTCAGCCCTTCTTGTACAGGGGGGTCACGATTGCCAATCTTCAGTCAACTGGGACCTCCCTGGTTAGCCAGGACTGCTGATAAATGTTGGAAAGTGGCTTGGTGAGCATTTCTGACAGCTCCTTCTGTACCCATCCAGCCCCATAGACTTGTATGTGTGTTAGTGGCGTAGCAGGTTGCTGTCCATTTCCCCTTGGATTCTGGGCTCTTCGTTTTGATCCCTGTCTTTCAGCTCAGGGGACTGGATACCTGGAGAGCTTACTGTTAAAGACTGAGGCAAAGGCATTAAGTACCTCAGCCTTTTCCGAATCCTTTGTCCCTGTGTTTTTCCCCGCATTCAAGAAAGGATCTAGTCTCTCCTTAGCCCTCCTTTTGTGCTAATGTATTTATAGGAACATTTTTTATTGTCTTTTAAGGCAGTAGACAGATTAAGTTCTGGTTGAGCGTTGGCCATTCTAATTTTGTTCCTGTATAACCTCATGACATTTTTCTAGTTCTCCTGAGCTGGCTGTCCCTTCATCCAAAGGTAGTAAACTCTTTTTTTAACCCTGAGTTCCAGCCAAGGCTCTCTGTTCATCTGGGCTGTTCTTCGTAGCCTCCAGCTCATCTTCTAGCACATGGGGATGGCCTGCTCCTGTGCCTGTAGGATTTCCTCTTGATGAATGTCCAGCCTTCCTAAGCCCCTTTGCCCTTCAGGACTGCCTCCCAGGGGACTCTGTCAACCAGTCTCTTAAAAAGGCCAAAGCCTGCCCTCCACAAGTCCAAGGCAGCAGTTCTGCTGATCCCCTCTCCGTACCTCCTGAAGAATTAAAACTCTATCATTTAGTGATCACTATGCCCAAAACAGCCTCCGGCCGTAACATCGCCCACAAGTGCTCCTCTGTTCACAAGCAACAGGTCCAGTGGGGCACCTTCTCTGGGTGGCTCTCTCGCCAGATGAGTTAGGAATTTATCTTCCATACGCTCCAGGAACCTCTCAGACTGTCTCCTGTCTGATGAGTTGTATCTCCAGCAGACATCTGGTAAGTTGAAGGCCCTCACGAGAACAAGGGCTGGTGATTGTGAGAATTCTCCCAGAATTCTCACAATTCATACTTACAGAATGTTCTGTCTGCCTCTTCATCCTGGTTGGGTGGTCTATGAAACACAGAATCACAGAATGGTTTGGGCTGGAAGGGACCATTGCTGCTGAAGTGAGTCAAGTCTGCATATTGGGCCTTCTGTTCCTTTTGCAAGGGAGTCTCCTATGGCAATGACCCATCTTTTTTTCTTTATGGAAGCATTTTTGACGCCGGGCGTAGGCTGACTCAACTTCGGAGATGAACCATCATCCTAATTATTGTTCAGTTCCACTTGCAGAGCCTTGTACCTGTTGTGCATGGGCACCTGGGCAAGTGGGGTAGTAACAGAGGAGACATGCCCACTGTACTGGGCAGGAACTTGTTGCCACTGCTCCCTATTCCATAAGTCATGGCGTTCAGCCAGGTGGAGAGACGATAAGGAATTCTCCATGTCATGCATCCTGTCTGCTTGTTGCGTCTGTCTCAGGGAAGGTAGGGTGCAATTGCAGTAGTCTGTCTCTCACTCCCTGACACTCCTCAACCTATTCAACAGCCCCCAGAGCTCTGTCAGTAAGCGGAGGAGCTCCTCTATCTGAGCACACCTCCCTCAGGTGTGCTCACTGCTGCTGTCCACTACTGGCATAAGAGCAGCTTTTATTTTCCTTACACAGATGCCTAGGCATACTTGCTTGTTTCTGTTCGGGTGTTAGAACTGAATAAGCTGGCTCACAGCAGGATTTTATGGGCCAGCTTCTCTCTCCTGTTTTGCAGAGATGAAAAGCGACACTGAACACAAGAGTGAGGAAAAATTCATGGCTGTAAAAGAAAGATATGCATCCTCAAAGCTGGAAATACATGTATGCCACAGACAAGGATGCAAAGTGAGTATCTGTTTGTTGGGAGCTCAGGTGGAAGTGTCAGCCTAGTGACTGTCTTCTGGTGCACTTGAAAAAACCTGACTGAATCATTTGGGGTCAGGTGGCAAATCCTGCCAGCCTGGAAGGCATCCCGTGTCCTTCAGTCATCACCCCAGCTGGGCAGAGGCAGGGGATGCAGGAAGGAACTCGCAGCTTTCCAAGGAGAGCATACAGGCTGCAGATTTAGGCATCTCTTTCCTCCTTGGATCAAGATTCTGCAATCAAACACCACGGATTTCTAGTAGTAATTACTAATCCAGAGATACTGCAGTTCTACCCACAATAACATAATGATTACGCAAAAGGCTGAGGCAAGGAGAAGTGCTACACAAACTGGATTAAAAAACCCAACTGCCATGCGTAACTAAAGGAACCCATGGGCAAGACTACACATCCATTTTTAATGTGCCATGTAACTGATAAACAGTGCGTGCAGTACATTATGCAGCAGCAGGACTGGAGAAAGATGGTAAAGCTGGAGCAGAGCAGGAGATGCTACACTCAGTTTTGCTCAGAAATGTCTCTCCCACTGCTGTGGTACTGGCTGTACCCAGTGTCTTGTCTCACAGGGATATGGACTCAGATGCCCTGGCTGAGCCATGCATGTGCCTCTAGAGTTGTAGCTTTACAACTGTTCCCTGCAAAGGGATAGGGAAGTAATTTTCCCAGAATGTCAACAGTGCATTTTCCATTGCACTGAAGATGAGTTGCGAGGAAGCCTCTGAGCGTTGAAGGCAGAACAGGGGGTGGAGGAGGGTTGGATAGCAGGGGAGAGGCACAGGCTGTGCTCCCCAGGGACTGCACCCAAGAAGAAGTCCCTGCACGTCCTCAGGGAGAGCTGGGATGAGACCAAGCACTGGAGAAGGGGGCCAAGAAGAATAGCAGGGAATCAAAAGGAAAGGCGAGCACCTTGGATGAAAAAATGTCTGAGAATGGAGAATGGGAGCAGGACTGCTAACTATGATAGCAAGGGAGAATGTTGAATGTTTGAAGGACAATGCAGTAGATGCACAGCCATGTGAGCACATTTGAGTACTGGCAAGCTTAAGCTGTCTCCCTCCACACAGAAAAACAGAGGACAGGAGCAGAATAGAATGATTCTAAAATACACTTTTTTTTTCTTTAATCCTTTACCATAAGATACAAAAAAACATGCCTAAAATTTAAGAATCACAATTTCTGCTGGAGGGAGGGAAGAGAGGAAAGGGCTTAGCCATGGACTTCTTGAAATGAAAAAACACAGCTGAACCTTGTAATCCCATAGAACATGAATACTCTGACCTTGTCGTTATGCTTCTATCATATGCAAATGTCAGTCTGTTTTTACAAACACAGCAATGTGTTTTACTGTATTTTCTTGCATTATACTTCTTTTTTAGAGCTGCATGCTTCAGATTTACCAAGCAGTGTACATAAAGTGTTAAAACTTGACCTATTTGCTAGGATTAGACCTGAAATTCCAGAAACAGCAGCTAAATTGCACAAGTGTTTTCTTTGTATTATTTGATCTTCTGCAACCCATATGACAGCACTCCAGGCAGAGAGGTTGGTTATGTGAAGAGAGGGTAGGAGAGGGGCTGGGAGTACATCAACAAACATGCCCCTCAGCAGTAAGAGACTACTCCAGACCAGTGATGTCTGGTTTAGATAGCAAAACAATCTGTTCCCAATTATCAGTTAATTTGATCCTCACCCTAACCTGACCAAACCTTCAAACCCAGCTATTAAAAACAGCTTCATCACAGATGGGTCCTGTATGTTGGAGGAAAGTAACATGTTGTTATGAAGAAAAAGATATACATGAATACATTAACAAAAAGATAAGACAATTACATAAAACACTTATTACAGTGTGAGATAACTAGGGAGGAGAAGAGCAAGAAAAAGGGATGAGCTGTGAGAGGGGTAAGGGTTGCATTACTTAATTCTACAGTGAAGAAGGCTTTACAAGCGGAGAAGGACTGACCAAAAGCATGAAAGAGTACGATGGGATGGCACACTCACCTACCTCTCTGACCATCTGAGCACTTAAGTCTTGTCAAAGTCTATGTGAAGAATAGGTGAAGAAAAATCTCAGGAGACTGTACTTTACACAGATCGAGTATATGCTACAAAGAGTTTTAAAGAGTTAGAGATGGGGGGGAGCCCTATTTGGAGCTGGTTGATGTGCTCCCCCCTCAGCACTGCACCCTGCAGTGTGCATCCCACAGCGAAGGTTAACCACTGCTTTCATCCAATATTGTAATTGTGATTTCCGGATGAAATCAGAGGAGGGAATGGGAGAAAGAAAGAGGAGGATGGCCATAAGCACACTTCTGTCTTGGAGCTCAGAGCTGGTCACATGGGGACATCCTGGCAGGAATCTGTACTCTGCCACCAAAGGGATTCGTGTTTCCAGAGGAAGGAAACGGAGATAGAGCAGCAATGCCAATGTGGGCAGCTCAAGCACTCCCTCAGCCCCTAAACCTGCTGTGAAAACATGATACGGGAAGGGCTGCCCTTCTGTCACCTTTAATCCAAAGCCTTACAAATGGCATGGAAGGGGGAAGGGCAGAGGTAGCCATTACAAGAAGCTTCCCAAGGACTTCTGCTCCAGGAGCAACCATTCTGCAAGGAACATGTCTAAATGCAGTCACTCAGTGTTCACAAACAGAAGACAACGAGCTGTAATAAGGCTATTTCCATCCAAGCTGTTTCCCTGGGGGACTGTATCCTTTTAAATGCAACAAAATACCATCCCTTCCCACAAGGAGGAGATTCATACACGTTATTCATAAACTCTTTTCTGCAGAAGAATCTGGGAAGGGACTCAGGAACACTGTAGAACAGTTTTTTTGGGAAAAATACACTCTTTTGAGTTACACAGCCACAGAAGATTTTGTGGAGTTGTGTATCTGAGAGTGGGGGCAAGGAAGAAGATGCAGAAGGTGTAATTTTTCAAGTCTGAACAATGTTTACTCTCAGTGTTTTTCCTGTGGCACATGCCAGCCCTGCTGCATTTCCTTGCCCCTCACCAGTCCCACAGGCTGCTCCTCCATACAGGCACCTCTCACCAGACTGCCACCAACTCAGTGCGAAGCAGTGAGTTCCATAGCAAGGTCTTGGGGGTTTAAGGTCTTCCACCACAAGACCATAGGGATTTAATCACAGTTAATTGCCACCAGTTCAGTGAGGTTGCAGGGTACCATAAGCAGCAAGGCATGCCTGTTTAGACCCTAGAGCATTACTGGTTTTAAAATACAAGATCAGCCTCCTCAGCTGCCTCCGAGGGCATAGAGGGAGCAGCAGCAGGCTACCTGAGAAGGTCTCGGTGCTGCCCATGGAAGTGCATCTCAACATCTCAGACAAGGAAAGCATGCATTACTCCATGAGCAAGCCTGTGTCCCAGAGGAATGAATGCAGTCCTCTGTCTAGGTGAGAAGTAAGAATTTCCTGGGGAGCTGCATAAGATAATCCAGAACAAGACACAACTGCAGCAATCTCTGAACAAAAGACAGACCAATTAAATCTGTTCCCTATCTCAGGGCACTTTGTCCTTCTGCAAAGTGACTGCACCTTACATGGCTTTGGGTCTTGGGCCATCTGCTTCCCACTGCATCCAATTTTCATTTTAAGGACTGGGCCATCTGGGCCCGTGCTGCTATGTCCTCAACTACTGATGACACTGTATTTACTGTATCCTTTCTAACTTCTTCCTGCCCCTTCCATTTCCAGCAGATTCCAAGATCAGACCTGAAGGGCATTCTTCAGGCAACAAGTGTGTAAAAGAAGGTGCATGATCCCTGTGATCCTCTTTGTTCTGATAAAGGCCTCTCACTTGGGCAAATGCAAATCAGTGTGTTTTCAGGCTTCCTGCTGCAGTGGCAAATGCACCCTTGGACTATAGGTATCAACAAACAACCGCAGCAGAAACAAGTATTAGTTCAAGCAGAAAGCTGCCATTGTCTGTGAGATCCTCCATCTCCAGCCATCTGTCCTTAAGGCAGATCTGGCATCACTGAGTGTACTACAGCATACTGATGGAAATTTGGATACGCCTTGTGATAGAGCTGATGTGAAATCACTGGAAACTCACTCACCCTTCGCCCTGCAGATTTCAGGGTCCCACCCTAGCTTGTTCTCATACAGTGGGCACCACCAGCATGACTCACTAGACCACTTACGGGTGAGGCAGGAGCAAGATCCCAGTGACAGCCCTGAATGCCATCTGCCCATCCAGAAAGCACAGGACTATGTGGCAATTCAGCAAGCTCTCCCAATGGCAAGAGTCTCCCACTACCTGCCAGAGCACACCTTTGGCATACACCCATCCCCATTAACTCTGACGGTTATTGGATGGAGGCTCGGAGCAGGGAGCACCATAAGGAAGCAAGCCCAGGCTTAAATAGCCTCTCATCACACAGCCCTGACTCAACCAAATTACCCTTGCTTGCATGGCTGATTCGATAAAAACACAAGCTCACCTGAGCCCTGGTCATTTGCATTTGCAAAGCTAAGCAAACTCAGTGCATTTAAGGCTGCTAAGCTCAGAGCGCCGGGTGTCGGTAGCACCACAGTGGTACCTCAATGGCACCTACCCTGCAGGAAAACAGCAGAGAGCAGATGTTTGTTGGGCTCTTGTGGCAGGCACTTGCAACACTCAAGGCGTAAAGGCTCTATGGGACTGACTACTACCTAGCAATCAAATACTTCCAATTGCTAACTTCTTCATGTCTGTGAATTTCCCTCTACTGACTGAGGGTCTGTAATGATATTTTCCTGTAATGATATTTTCCTAAAATAACAATGGTGGTAATATTCTGGAGCTCAGCACTTTCTTCTTTAGGCTACACTTCAGATCATTAGGCTGGAAATCATGCAAAACTCCATGAATATTGCTTAAGACTGTATGCATCAGGAAAATGAAATCATAGGAGAAAGTCTAGCTCAGATAATCCAGTAACAGAAAGGAAAGCGTGTCTACAAATGGTTGGTACATTTCAATAGTTGTTACAAATCAGTGCAAAAGACATGTATGATAAAAACCTTTTGCTCTAAGTAAACGTGTGTTCTATTTTATTGGCTTCAATAAAAAGGGTTAATAAGTCAGCACGGGTTTTCATAATACTTTACAACAGTTGCTTAAGCATTTACATACCAGCAGATGGAAAACACATTTATTTAACATTTGGTCTTTAAATCATGCTGATGTTAATATCTCAGACAACATTAATTCAGGCTACAGCTTCTTGTAATGGCCTCATTCTCTAACTTGTTGCATAGTTGTAACTTTACTTAGGAGTCAAGAACACTGCTCAGATACAAAGAAAGTCTAAGGAGAGGCCCATGGGGTACTGCAGAGTAACTGTGCATATATAGAATAACCAGAGGGACATCAGGCTGCTGCAGAGGACTCAGTGCTCCAACACTATTTGTATCTGCCATCAAACGCCCCACTGTCCCTCAGCCCTGGCTCGCTCTACAGGGCAGATGCAGATGCTCAGGTCTGCTGGCGGTGACATCTCCCTGTCCTGGGAGGCTGAAAGTGAAAGGAGTAAACTGCAAGCAACAACCCTTGATGAGGGCACACTGGCTATTACAGCAGCAGTTCCTTGCTTTAAGGGTGCAAAGATGCCAACAGTAAAACCAATGGTGACTCCCTAGGATGCCACTGCTCTAAGAACAGTGTAGAACTCTGAAGGAGGTAAAGCATATAGCAGAGTTAAACACTCAGGGAAATAGTCCAAATCAATCTGTATAAGATGTAGTGCTCCTGTAAGTAGAAGCATGTTAGAAATGAGATGGGAAGGCAGGAAAACACAATTCTTCAAACAAAAGCGAGGGGGGAATGTGCAGACAGAAGGAAGAAAACATCAACGATCATAAGGAAGAAAACAGAAAGGATCAGGGAAATCTCAAACACCATGTATAGAAAACTACGCATCTGTGCTACAGCAAAGGAAAAGAATTGTGCAACAGCCTTGCTATACTGACCCCTGCAGCCCATCCTACTCAGGAAAACTGGAAAAGCTTTACTTCTGTTAAAAAACTTTATGTCCCTGTTAAAAGAGATGACTGACAACTGCGATCTCTGGATACAGAGCATGAGGTGCATAGGAAAGTCAAATAAAACACATGTTTTCATTATGGTTAGAAACAAATGCAGTTTTTCACCCTTTATCTTTTTTAATCAGACTCCTATGTTTGTTTTGCTGCTTCCTTGTTTACTACATCAGAATAAAGCGCACTGGAATTTCACACCGTTCAGTGCCTTTTCAGAACATGTGTTTTGAAAAGAAAGTTTCAGCAGATCAGGTGTTAGTGAAAGGAATGAAAACCCAGCCAGAAGCATTTCCAAACTGCCTGCTAAGTTTTAGGCTGGAGTGCACTGTGGTTTTTGTAGCTGACAGGAGGACGTTTCTGCACATATCACTAAAGCAATGTTTGCAGAGCCTCATCAAATAGATTATTTATGCCTCAGTCGTAGCAAGCGCAGAAACTAACAATTACTGGAAGTTTCACCCAGCAGTTAATGGAGACGCTAATACTATTTCAAGAAACAGTCACCTCTCTTTTTTTAATTGTACCATGCAAAGAGAAATTAATTTGTATCATGCACCAAACCAACTCCAGTCTCCTAATAGCTCCCCACAGACAAAGGGCATTTTCCAGCTCCTGCTGCAGCTTCTTGGACGAGTGCTCCACATGCTCTGCACTTCCACTGCACTCCTTAACCCTGCTGAGTTTACCAGACTGAGCAGTAAGCTCACATGCCACAGCAAACAGTTCTGACTATTCAGTACCCAACTGATAAAATAAAGCAAATTTTTTCTGCGAGACCAATTATAGTCTATCACAAGCATTAGAGAGACTTCAGCTACTTTCTGAGCCCAGTCCAAAATCAGTACCAAGTCTCTAAACCAATTTCCAAAATGTCTAAAACTGAACAAATAAGCTTGCAGCTCACAGACCTCTGTGTGATGAAACTGGGAACAGAGTGATAAAACTTTAAGTCAGTAACAAATGAAACTATTGACAAACAGTACTGAAATCTAAATCACAGTCTTTGCTATTTATTCACCACATGTGAAGTTCATGACTTTAACAAGATAATGCAAGAGGCACAGAAATTTATGATAGGTACTTTCATGATAAAAGTCATCACTTGCTTTGTAGGTTATCTTGCATACACACTCACTGAAAATATTTACAGCAAATATACTTCTAAAAAAACCCTCTATAAAAATGCAAAATCGCTTGATCCTTTCCTGGAAACAAGTTCTGAATTCAAGCATTCCTCTACAGATTTTATCACAGCAGCAGGAGTCCATATAGGCTTGTATACTGAGAAAAACTACCGAAATGGCGCATAGGCATAATCATTTAATAGTGCAAGTACTTACATTCTTGAGTTAACCAAAGCAAACCACTGCTCCTTAGTCACCTCATACTTGAGTGCAGCTGATGTGGTCACTCTTGCCAAAATATTCAAGTAACATAAATGCAGCTTACTAGTCCATAACAAGTCTTTCTAGTTCTTTTTCCTGTTGCTGATTGATTCAGAGGGTGCAGAAAACACCACCCCTGAAGTTTGTCTTTCCACTGTTAGAGCTCCATGCAATTAAGAAACTTGCTTCAATTCCACCAACGCCCAAATCAGTTCCTGCTCATCCAAGCGCAGGATAACAAATCACAGATCTCTGCAGCCCAATACTCTGTCCATTATGAACTGCTGAGGATTTGGAGACACAGGCACACATAGCTGCATGTTAGAACGCCAGCCTCAAGGATTTGCAAAGCCAACAAGTCCTGACAGTCTCAGCAAAATGTTGTCCAATTTAGTTTTGAATTAAATACTTGCAATTCATTATAGTGTCTTTCTACGAATAAGGTAACAAACAGCTTCTACCCTGCAAGAAGCCTTGTTTGCATAACAATCCTGAAGCTAAAACTGCATCTTGCATTAACACATCCCCAGTACAAGCATTTAGCTTCTTTTAGACTTGCACGTCAGCCTACCACCTTTTTCAGTAGACAGTCCTACTGGGAGAGGGAGGGAGGGGGGAGAAATTAGTAAACCAATCAGTAACAGTCCACACATATTTTTTCTTTCCTTGTAAGAAGAGGGAATTGTTCTGCATGACTGAAGACCATATTACTAAAAAACGTCAAGGTACGTGGGGAGGTGTTAGGCAATAAACAGCAACAGTTAAGTCACACAGCAGAGGTTTTGAAGTCTGCCTTCTCAAAAGGATTACAAAAAGTTACAAAAGGGTATGGTCTCTTTCTTAGAGAATGCATTTCTAATTGTATAAAAATGGGTGGAGGAGGAAGAAGAGAAAACACCATTTTTCAGAGGTCTCAGGATTTAGCAACATTGGAAAATTTAACTTTAAATCATCAACACATAATAGTAACTCCAATGTCTTCATGTAACTTCCACTAGCTTTAGAAAACACTGTTTTGCATAAATGGCAGATAACGACACTCCGTATTTCTAATTCCTGGCACACAAAATGCTTTGCACTAATTGGAACAATTCTACAGTGAGCACAGGGAATAATTAAGGATTTGTTTCTATACCAGAATATACTTGCAAAGGAAGTTGGTGCTAAAATCCACCAGACAAGCCAACTCTCAGTATATGTACGTCATTGATATAGCAAGCAGCATTTCAACGTGAGTGCATGAACATTGCTGGGGGGGGGGCGTGGACCGGAGAGCTGAAATTTCTGTTTACGTAGGCAACAAAAAAGATATTTAACATTGCTTCCCAGGATATTCAAAGTGCTCCCAGCCACCCCAGCCTTAACTGATAAATCCATTTCCCATCATACCTACATTAGGACGTCTCAAAAGAACACCCACAAGATCCTGCTGCACACTTGAAGTTTTCTGTATAATCTCATTGTAGCAGCCTCAGCTTTAGTGGGCTAAAGTTATGTTTGTGCAGCGATGAGAACAGGAAAATATTGACACAACCAAAGGAGGAGCGCTGCTGCTGTGCTGTTATCAATCATTCTGCAATCTCTGCCCCCTCCTGACCCATCAGCTCTATTCAGCAACCTTTGAACATGCCTAGCAATCTAGTTCAGAGAGTATCACCCAAACAAAATAGACATCTCATCGGGAGCTTCTTAAAAAAATGGTAACATTAAGTGAACTGAACACCTTCTCTTGATGTTTCTTGAGAAATGCTGCTACGTTTTGTTAAAGAGCAACAACAGCCGGGCCAGTAAAGATGACCAAGAGGGGCTGCAGATTCGATGTGCAAGAGCTGGTTAATTTACCAGTTAATTACAGACACAGGATAACAACCACATGACTTCTGCAGCAAAGCCCTAGGCCTCTCAGAGTCTGGTGTAAGGCAGCATGGGTCCTTGAACACCTAAGTTCATGCTCATGCTGAACAACTGAGTGCCAACCCTTACATCTTTGCAAACAACTTTCCACACTTCAAGTATTTAAAAGATTATCAGGGGTGGGGAAGGGGGAGCAGACAGGCTTTGCTCTACCAGTAAATCAGTTTTCAGTATTTAGTCTTCACTGGTGGTACTTTTCCTTTGCTGCTGCTTTCACAGTTTAAGAACAAAGCTTTTTAAAAAAATTATAATCCAAAAGTGGGAAAAGTGTTCCCGATCAGTTACCTGTGGCACTGCCGTTAGTATTTGCTGGGTAGGCCATGTTTGCTCAGTGACACATCCAGAGCTAGGCTGTTAGGTATCATGCAAATGCCATGCATCAAGTCCAACCTGACATGCAATCTGGAACAGACAAGAAAAAGTCAGTTAAAACCATTTAGTTTTAAGAAGTTAGGTACATTAAGCAGTAGGCATTTCTGAGTGTTTCAAGTCTCATCTTCAGTGCAAGCCTCACATAGCAGTAACTTATATTCCTCTTAATCAGTGCTGCAGCTATCACAAAACCCAAGGCTGTCCTGGTGTCTGAAGGTGAATTGTGGCGCTCTGACAAAGTCCAAGGAGGACCGTTACTCCAGATCTGTCCTCAGTGAGGACGTAGCCAGATGAATTTGCAGTTGGCCTTGGATTTGGTTTTCTTTGGCCTGTCTGCAGCTTTTCTGCAGTTTGTCCCCAGCCTCCCTTGCACCAGGGCAGGTTCCTCACGTTTGCTGGCACATATGTAAAATTTTAGACTACTGAACAGTTTACACAGGCAGGGTTAGAGGATTTTAGGTGAAGAGCACCTATAGAAGAGCTGTACCAGCGAGCAAGGGACCTGTTGCAATTTCTAAGCTCAGATGTCCCCCAAGAAGGTGAGGGCAGAAGGACCCCACCGCAGACACAGCCAAAACAAGCATGTGCATCCCCACTGTTCGGAAGACCTGTCCCCTGCAGGTCCCTGCAGCAACAGGCTTTCAGGGTATAAGGTTTTCTTTCAACCCACATGTGGCAGATTCAGTGGAGAAGCAGCACTTGCCTGAAGCTCAGGCTGCAGGAACAGAAAAAGGGTGCTGTTGCCCTGGGCAAGTGGCTGCCCAGCAGAAGCCAAGTGAGAGGCAGAAGCAAAACCAGCAGCAGTTTTGTGGCCAGTTGGCTGCTGCCTGGCTCTGCAAAGCCAGCCTTGCTGGCCCTGCCACCAGGCTCCTGTTCTGCCAACCATGGGCGCACCCTGATCGCAACCCTCATTCTCAGAGCAACAGATTTGACTCATCTGGGGCTGCAGAGATGCCTCCTCTTGGCTCTGCTTCAAGTTTTCTACAATCCAAACAGCATTTCATTTTGTTGACTCAGATAGGTGGAGCTTAGGTGCGTGAAGAACACCCTGCCACACCGACCCTAGTCGACTCAGGCTGACAGCTCCTCAACAAAGCAGTCACATTTTTCCAGTTACATTTGATTTGGCTCTGACAGTAAGTGCGTGGAGGCATTTAAAAGCTAAGCAGATTAGCAAAGAAAAAGAAAATCCAGAAATGAACTGGTGCAACCACCATATGAATCTGAGTCAAAGGTACACAAACTGACGGAGAAGCTGGCTGTCTCTTAAAGCCGACAGAGCTCCATCACAGAGTCTTTGATTTCCTCTTCAATGAACACACGCACGAATTGCTTCATTTTTAGCACAATCCTGGCATCAGTTTTCCAAGAATGCAAAAAGACCTCCATTGCAACTCCTCCTCCCCAGGCTCTGCCATACACCCTTAAATTTATGATCTCTTGTCGAATGGTGGGTAGGACATGAAGCTGTCATAAAGACGTACAAGCAGAAGGCTACAAACAACAAAATAAAGCAGGCATCCAACACAGACCATGACGGAGGGAGGCCCATCACAAGATTCCAGGCATAACAATAATGATCAGATTTCTGAAACAATGAAGCTTGGCAAAGCACAAAATAGAAGAGCATGTTGCTGGCTGAGTTTGCAGTCAGGACTGAAGTTTGAAATCTGTGAGCTTTTAGTAAAGTATTAACCACTTTGTTTCGAAGAGAGAAATTTTAAAGCATCACTCCCATCGCTGCCATTGCTATCAGGATGTATAAAGTTATGCTTTAAGAAAGGCAATTTCTACTGAGTCATAACAAATGCTTTCTGACAAATTATGTGTCTCCTTGTTAAGTTTCTCAGGACAGCCACTGTCTCAAGGCAGGCTGCACTTAGCTGGATGTCAGGCTCTACCAGCAGTGCCCCACAGGGTAAGCAGGATGAATCAATTTGCTTCAGTACTGCTCTCTGCTTCTCACTAGTCCTGCAACAGGTGTGCTGTCCTGCTTTCACTATATATGTTTGTTTTACGCTGCTGCAGCGTAAGTCTTGCACCACAATAAACCTAACCAGCAAGCACACTGTCTTACCGCAGCCCTTGCTTTATCAGACTACTCATCTTCTGCCCATCTTCAGCTTCCTATCCCACTAGAAGCAAGGCAAGCCCAGGGCGGGCTGCTTAGGAAATCTGACACAAGACTTGCCTTCACACTGAGGGCCCAAGTCCTTCAAGGTCTTGCCTTGGTGCTTCTGCAGGGCTGGATGTCAGCCTGCTGCCTGAGCTTGCTCTGCTCATACCACCAGCTGCACTGCAGCCAGTGCTGCACAACGGCAGATGTGAGAACAGGCACCAAGGGATGGCTACAGGCAGACAGATGGGAGGGGGCACTTTGGGGCACACACCTCTTCTAGGTGCAATGCAGTCCCATATGAGAGTGGGTCAGCCAGTGAACCCCAACTTAACATGTTGCGGCATGCCTGGAAACTCATCATGGATTTAATATCTGTTAAGATTCATCCTATCAATTTCAAAAGCACTAGTCACCATCATGGGCACAGATGAGGAGAGCTTCCCAATAACGAGAAGCAAATGCAGTTGAGGTAAGAACTGACATAAAATTAATAAAGACACTGCTGAAAGCCAAGACAGGGTCTCATTTCTATGTTTTGTTGTGGCTTAAAGAGATGCAGTTGGCCTGCTACAAACTCCCGTCTGGGTATTGGTTTCAAAGCTGTGCAGGCTTAAGTACCTCCATTAAGAAACAAACTCAACTTTAGTTAAAATAGCGATGCCTCTGAGCTTAAATTAATAAAATATTTCAGGAAGCAAATTTAGTTCTACACATAGAAATAAAGAAAAAGAAAAAGGATAAAAAAAATAAGGTCTAATAATTTTCTAGCTAAAATACGTGGAAGAATTGGGTTTTTTGGGTGGTCGGGGTTTTTTTGATGAAATGTAACTGCAGCTGACAACCTGCTTGTTAAACAGCTGTTAAAGTACATAAAAAATCTGATCTAGTTCATCAGACTCATGGAGGAAGGGAATTCATGCTGCTTTGAGCCATAGTACGTTGGGAAATGAATTTCTGAAGGTGCACCCACATGTACATGGACCATTTTTAGAAAGGCAGTGCATGCGATTCCCCAGCCACATACATCCCAGTAGCTGCACTTTGACAGAAGTCTCTTGTGTGGGCCAGGCGCAGGACAACACTGAAGGCCAGCTGGAATACACAGGAGGAAAACTTAGCCAGCTCTACAGCAAAGGATGTTCTCTAGCACAGACATCTCACAAAAGAAAATCAGCAGAGTAGATTATATGTTCCATTCCCAACTCTTCAACTTTCTGCCCATGTGTTTTTACATGCTCACGCCATGCCTGCCTGTGAATACTGTGATTTACAGGCCCTAGGGCAAATGCAAAACAAGCACGGACTAGCTATATTAAGTGTTATTGCTCAATGAAGCAGTTGTTTAAAGTGTTTTGAATTAGATATTCAAACTCTCTTCTGCCCTAAGGTTCAATAGCAGAAACCTTAAACACACATGATCTGCAGTTTCCACAAACTATCACGACATTGCAGCTTTTACAGGTTTTTCCAGAATGGTGATTCTTTAAGCAGAACATAAAGCATGTCCTAACCCTGTCCTAATCACAAGGGACAAGAACCTTGCTCCTTCTTTGTGTTGCATCTTGCCAAGTCACCTGCACCTATGCTACTGTTTCAGCACCAGAAATATCTGAATACATACATACCAGCTCTGGCATCCACACAGCAGAGCTGCAGACTCAAGAGGCACAGACCTTGCTGAGAGCCCAGGCTCCCATTTTAGTCTGATGTTTGCAAGAAAGACTTAAGACAGTAAACAGTTGAGGTTTAATCTAAGAGCGGCCGTGGAATGGCATGTTGGCAACACAGTAATTAGAAGAGAAAGATAACTTAGCTCTTAACCCAGAAAAGCAGTCACAAAAGTCCTCTTGTTCAAGGGCCACAGTCACATGTGGGAAACAGTGATGCATACACACTTCAGTCGAGAAGACAGGCCTTGGCTTCCCAGGCAACAGGGCTTTAGGCTAAGTAGGTATGCATATTACTTTCTTTTTTTCTCATGGCACACAGACTGTTAAGAGTCAATGGTCACGTCAACCATTCAACACAAGCTGCAGATCTGCAGATATCTTGAGCCACATGTCTGAGACACTAAGATGCTGTTGCTTAAGTTCTGGACTAAAAGTGGGAGCATTGTGGGCAGGGATGTGCAGGATTCAAAGACAGTAGCTCCCCACTGTTCAGATAGATGCAAAGGATGGTCCCAGGAGGAAAACCAGCCCTGCAATTCTGTCCAACAAGTGCAAAGCAGTGATTAAGTAGACCTGGGGCAGAGCGGTTTGACAGAGCAAGTTGACCTGCAAGATGAAGAACTCGAGGAAGAACTGGTACTGCTCCATTCCTGTTAGACATTAGTGCAACAAGACTTCTGCCTGACACTTCCCTCTCACATGTGGGTAGAACTCGCTCAGTTTCATTCTGCAAGATATGATAACATTTGCACACAAGAGACAAGATACATGCAAAGCCCATCTAAACACACAGTAATTTCTCTAGCTGCAAGAAGAAACCGGCACTGGAAATCCCTCCTCCTGCTCAGCCAGAGGGGCAAGCACTTTCCAGACTTGTGCAGCTCTACAGGAAACAGGAATGTCTGCAATCTAATTCGTACCCTCAACCAAATATGCCAGGTGCAATTTAAATGAAGCAAGGGCTGAAGCCAGCAACAGTAAAAGAGAAAGTATGTGGGGAGTTGCTCTGTGGTTGGTATCTACCCTGGGAGAATGTTGTGTATCTCACTGATATTTGCTTTCCAATCTCACCCCCTACTGTGGTTGTGTTCTTCTTATCCGTATGTTTATCAAAACAGGTGGCCAATAAACTGAGAGGCAAAGTTGGTAAGAGGGATTTTTTTTTTTTTTTTTTTTTTTTAATAATTAAAGCTAAGACCCAAGCAAGAACGCTGGCATATAAGGATATTTTTTTCCAGGTCAGATCCAGAGCAGTGAACTTTGGTGTAAGGGTAAACCGTGAACGATTTTGAATTTCACTTAATTATTTCACCATGTAACAATTCATCCATTTATATACTTTCTAGAGTGAGTGTCTTTTCAACGTTGCATCCACATCACAAGCAGAAATACGCAAGTTCTGTTGCTGCTTAAGTCTCAGTAACAGAACAAGATCAGTCGCTAGCACAGGCTGTTTGCCTAGGCCACCCTCAAATGCAAAACTAAAAACTCCCTGGAATCAGTATTTCCAGCAGCCACCCTCAGGCAGCAGCCTGTTGTGATTCAGCCTCTACCGTCAGCAGAGATGATCCAGAGGCTATTCTCACTGTATGGAATATGACAGGCAATTTGTTTGGAATATAAGCAGGCAACCGAAAAAAGCCACCTCTTGCTATGGTATGTTCCTTTCTGCAGGATCTGCAGTATGATGGGAGCAAAAGAAGCCTCGTAAATCCTTTCAACAGGCAAGTTAATTAGCAAGATATGGCTGTGGTCAGCATGATTTTACGTGCCTGCCTTCCTCACTCCCTCCACTTACAGCACTGGCCTGTAAGAAGTCTCTCTTTATAGCAGAGCTCCAGGCAAACGCTGAGCTAAGCTCTGTTAAGAGAGTGATGGCTCAGAAATTCTGGGACCTGAGTCAGGAAGCTGAAGAAAGAAAAGTCAGAGTGCTCGCAGCCAGGGCTCATGCTTTGCTTCTGCCACAAACCCCAAACCAATCAGATCCAACTGAGCTTTGTTGCTTTTGAACCACAAACTACCCACTACTGCAATGCCAGGCTGTAATTCTCAAGTTCTGATGGAGTTAACCATCAGTTACTTTCATGGGGATGCCTTAAGCTGTCTTGCCCCCATCTTAAGCAGACTTACATTAGCTGTCTGCCTGCCTTGTTATTTCTGCAAACAGAGAATAAATGCACAATCTTCAGTAATCTTCAGAGTCTGAGAGCTTTTCTTCTGCATACTTGAAAATGGTCTCTTTATCTCTTGAGCTAAGCTTATACAAAAGCTTCTACTTCCCTCTCCCAAGCCATGTATCTACTGCTGGGGTTTACTGGGCAGCTTTTGGTACAGATTATGTCTCAGGAAATGAACATATACAAAAATCTTTCAAAGTCATTGAATTCTTCTAGCTACTCTAAATAACCCAGCAATTTTCTGGATTTCCCCTGTTAGTGCTTGGTCGAGTTTGTTATTGATGGCCGCAATGCTCTACCATCAGCTGTTTTGTTTAGTTTCCCTTTCCCTTCATTCAGAGTTATCCCAAGGGAGTCTGGAGGATCCAGAAAAGAAATCAGCTGGTCTACACAAGCCATGCATTGAGTTGCTGGAACCAAGCAACAGGGGAAGGAGCTCAAATTACTACCCAGCGCATACAAACCAGCATCCAGTGGAGCCAGGTAAGTGGTCAATCTAGACTACCTTGTTTTCAATAGTGGCAACAAGAGATACTATTTAAGGACAGTACACGTGCCTGATGATGAATCCATGCTCCCATGCGCTTACAGCATCAAAAATAATTGGATTGGAAATATCTTAACGTATATCCTAAAGGTACATGGTATATAACCATGCCAAGTGCAAGGTCCTACACCTGGGTCGGAGCAATCCCAGGCACAGCTACAGGTTGGGCAGAGAAGAGATTCAGAGCAGCCCTGCAGAGAAGGACTTGGGGGTGTTGGTCAATGAGAGAATGAACATGAGCCGGCTTCAGTGTGCGTTTGCAGCCCAGAAAGCCAACCGTATCCTGGGCTGCATCAAGAGGAGCGTGACCAGCAGGTCGAAGGAGGTGATCCTGCCCCTCTACTCTGCTCTCCTGAGACCTCACTTAGAGTATTGTGTGCAGTTCTGGTGTCCTCAACATAAAAAGGACATGGAACTGTTGGAACAAGTCCAGAGGAGGGCCACGAGGATGATCAGGGGACTGGAGCACCTCCCGTATGAAGATAGGCTGAGAAAGTTGGGGCTGTTCAGCCTGGAGAAGAGAAGGCTGCGTGGAGACCTCATAGCAGCCTTCCAGTGTCTGAAGGGGGCCTGTAAGGATGCTGGGGATGGACTCTTCATTAGGGACTGTAGTGACAGGAGAAGGGGTAATGGGTTCAAACTTAAACAGGGGAAGTTTAGATTGCAGTTCTTTACTGTGAGGGTGGTGAGGCACTGGAATGGGTTGCCCAGGGAGGTTGTAAATGCTCCATCCCTGGCGGTGTTCAAGGCCACGCTGGACAGAGCCTTGGGTGACATGGTTTAGAGTGAGGTGTCCCTGCCCATGGCAGGGGGTTGGAACTAGATGATCTTAAGGTCCTTTCCAACCCTAACTGTTCTATGATCCTTACTGTGTCATTTTAATATTCACGTGAGTCCCCTTTGAATTTGACTGGCCCCTTTCTGACCCTGCTGATGCTGTCTGCATCTGCTGCCTTTTGGAAGTCGAGGGCTATCAATACCCGCTGTATACTTTTTTTCTGGTTTTAAAGTGAAGTACTACAATTTTACTAAGTGCCACTAAATTCTTGCATTGCAGGGCTTGGTGAACATCAGTGCACATTCAGCTTATCCACACCCCTCATGACTTTATAGAACTCAATCTTCTCCCCCAGCTCTTCAGCAATTTCATCCCCAGATCATTTTTCTTGCCCTATTTGTATCCTTTCATGTGCTGTGAGCCTGACCATGCAGAAAACCATTGTCATGAACAGCATCTTACTAAAAAAATGTCTGCAAGAACAATCTTCCAAAATGGTAAAGTAAATTCAACGCTTTTCTCAATGTAACTGAGCTTGGCTCTAACAACCAGCTAATACAAGGGAAGGAAACCCTCAGTTTTGAGAATTTTTGTCAATCAAGTGGAGAATTAAAACAGAACTTATGTGCAGCACACACACAGGTTTCCCTAGTATAGGCCAGAGGCTGGACACAGCCTTCCCAAGTATCCAGATGCACATCAGGTCAGCCTAATGGACTTGATGTAACCATACCTGTTCTCTGAGATCCAGCAGACTCACTGTCAGCCAGGAGTGGCAGCTCTTGCTTATTTTCTTACTATCAGGATCAGCGTTCACTGGTAAAAGGAAGTCTTTGTATGGATTCTGCACATCATAGGTGGCACACTTGACACTCCTCTTGACACTTGACACTCTTGACACCCCATCTATATAGAACTGGGCTAAAGTCTTTCTTTGTCCAGTGTGTTGACTTGGTGGCCTCTGTCTAATGTGCCAGAGGCATGATCTTTGCTCATATGCTGTGAACCTGAACACAGACAGATATGTTCAGATGACATCCATCACACAGTGCTGCAAGGCCCCCCACACTCTGCAATATTGTCAGACCACCCATCTCTTCTGCAAATCATTCCTGACAACATCACTGTCATCACATTACATTACAGAAGGAAAAAAACCAAACCACAACCCCAGCAATGTCAGGAGGCTGCACAGTGTTGTAACTCAGAAACTAATTTCTGTTTACATTAGAGAAAAAACATCAACTAGAAAAAGAAACACAAGGGTAGGAAAAAAAACTTATTTTATATACCTGAAATTCCTAATGGGTGATGTAGAAGACACTCCCTTTGGTTTGTGCCAGTGAATAAATGAGTCACATGAAAGTACATGAATTCAGGCCAGTATGATATTGCTATGTGTTGTAATGCTTGCTGTGACAGGGAGCCCAAAGGATGCAACTTGGCTATCCACATTTTTCTTGTAGAGAAGCGGGAGGGCTGAGACTTCCTTGGCTTGAAGGAGTTCAGTCTGATCACTCCCCAAGAGGGAAATGAAACAAGCGTGCTGAGCAGTGTTTTCACCTGCCATGACAAAGACCCAAATCCAGCACCAATAACAAATAGAGAGGCTTCCAAAACAGTTGTCAATTTAGGAGAGGATTGAATGCTTACTGGGGATGCACACACGCCAGCTGCAGTATACCTGTGGCCTCCCAGTGCTGACAACCCCGAAGCTGCTGTGCCTGGCACAAGAAGCAGTTCCACTTTCTCCTCTACAGCATATACCTAAACTATCCATCACATCTGTTCACCCAATGGGACAGGATGAAACACAGAATCCTTTTCGCTCTCTTTTAAACATTAAAAGTTGAACAGCAGTTGTGAAAACACATCTGCAGTTCCCAGTACTTTAAAATGAATTCACTTATTTAAAGTGAATTTAAAGGTAGGTAAACTTGGAAGGTTGAGATTAAAAAAACAACCAAAGAATTTTATAAAACAGTTTATGAAATGCACTATGATATCATTTAGACTTTGCATCTAAAAAACGCTGCAAGGATTTTAAGGCACAAACTTTGGTAAACAGAGAAATCTAACTCTTCTATAAAGCACCCAAGTATTTAGTTACTGATGACACTTTAAGAAACAGTGGCACAAGCATGAAACATATTTAGAGGTAGACAGCCAAATCTCAGTCTGTCTTGTCTTCTGATTTTAGGTCTGAGGTACTATACATAGTCAGAGGAACCATAAATCTGTTATGACAAAAGGGTGGCATGCATTGCAGCCGTGATGCTGTGGGATAGTTGGGAAGTTCAAAGACTTGTCTAGCAGCATTTGCCCATGTAGCTATTCCATGGTGGTGGAATGCACCAGCCAAAGGAGTATTTTTACAAGAGACAGCTCCAGCAATAGATCAGCTTTGTCCCCATCTAGCCCTAAATGCTGCATCCTGCCCCAAATCAACACCCAAATCCTGGTAGCTCTTTTCCTTTTTTAACTACTAATACAGGTACTGTGGACTCCAGTATCAACCAGTCCTTCCCACACAGAAACACAAAAATTATAGGGTTTTTCCACAGTGCAAATGGAAAACTGTAGGGGCAAGGAGACAATATTGCAAGGGCCAACATCACACTTTTCCTCTATCACAAACTTACAACAGAGGATTGTAAAGTCCTACCTTCCATGTGACTCTACAGCCCACACTGCCAATATCCATAACTACTAAGTGCCAGACTGGATCTACAGCCTTAATATTCATATGGGCCCATTTCTCTCAATTGCTGAAGGCCCTTCAGAAATGGGACCTCATCCCCTGCAACTTTTCCATTGTGCTGAGACCATAAGCAAAGAGCTTCATCTTGGCCAGTGAACACACTCAAGACATCCTCCAAGCTGCTCTCCCCTCCTATTCCATCACATGCGTCCCCCAGGAACAGCCAGCATGTGTGCATGATTTTTCTCGCCTCTTCCCCTGACCACAGACCATCTCTCTGAGCCTTTTTGCTTTCATTCCAGAGGTGAGCAGGTTTCTCTGCTCCCTCCTTCAAAGCCACTGTCTCCAAACCACAGTCTGTGGACTGCACGCCTGCACACTGTCATGGCAGGGACACGGGATTTCACGGCAGCAAGAACCCACCAGCCACCCCACCACATGCAAAAACTGCATGCGGAGTCACCAAACCCAATGAACATTTTGATCTGGAACTGGCATGAACCAACTGGAGACTGTCTAGCAGCGCCTGCAGTGGAGCACAGTGGAGCCAGGCTTGCTGGGTGTCCCCAAACTCTTCCTGCTCAACAGCTCATGGAGAAAGACTTGTCAGCTTTCTGCAAGTGTCATACTGCCTCTGCCTTGTGTGCAGCCAGAAACATCTTGCTGCATGTGGCCACCTGCAGGGAACTCACCCACCCAAAGGAGGGGACCACAAGTCAAGGCAACGCACTTGTTCTGTACAGGAGGTGTTCATCTCTGCTGGCTAGTCAAACCAACATTAAAACAACCTGTTCCTAATGCTCAGGGACTCTGTAATTTAATCCAAGTAATTTAAGTAAACATAGAGTTCACACAACCTGTCCTCCTCCTTCTCAGTGAGAGGGTGAGCCAACACTTGTATTAGTTACTCAAACCATGCTCATGCCCCTCTTCTTTTCCAAAAACCTGTACAGTGGCAAGTTCTGAGAGTGCCAGTGCACACAAAAGTGTGCTGATCGACTAATTGCACAAGGACTTTTCACCTGAGGGAGCCAGGCAGCTGAGAGAAGAGGGCTTAGCCCTGGAGAAGAGAAGGCTCAGGGAAGACCTTATAGAAGCCTTCCAGTACGTAAAGGGGGCCTAGAAGGAAGCTGGAGAGGGACATTTTCAAGGGCATGTAGTGACAGGACAAGAGGAAACGGCTGTAAGCAGAAAGAGGGGAGATTTAGGTTATATCCTACTATGAAAAAATTCTTCACTGAGAGAATGGTGAGGCACTGGCACAGGTTGCCCAGAGCAGCTGTGGCTGCCCCATCCCTGGCAGTGTTCAAGGCCAGGTTGGACAGGGCTTGGAGCAACCTGCTCTAGTGGAAGGTGTTCTTGCCAATGGGAGGGGGTTGGAACTGGATGAGCTTTAAGGTCCCTTCCAATCCAAACCATTCTGTTGTTCTATGAATTATGTCTCTCACCTACGAACTCTTATCTAAAGCCCTGCATCTGGTTGCTGGCATGAGGCACACACACTGCTCTGCCAAGGGTGCCTGGAACGAGAGGTGCTCACAAGCAAATGGGTGTCCAGCTGTTGGAACACATGTAGTCCTACTGCCACGTGCAGCATCAAGGCTCACAGCACTGACACTCATTTTGCACCAGTTAGTCACATCTCAATAAATTCGGCTTTCATTCAAATTGTCTATCAGCCAAAACTACATCTCGGTGCTGACACGAGCAGACATGCTCCATGAACAAGGGACCATCTATATCTTATAGCACACGTCAAGCTAGGATCAAGTTTTTTATTCCCCAAAATGTCCATATGTATCTGAAAGTTACCTTCCTATAACCCTGAGACAGTGGATCAACTCCAGCATAAAGTACAAAAACTGTACCTTTCTAGGGAGATCCATAAATGTTACCTTCAAGATATTTTTGGTTGATTTATTATTAGATAGCAGCACATGCCTAAAGAAACAGCAAAATAGGATGTATCTTTATCAGTCACCATATGAGCACACAGACATAAATAGAGAGAATGCATCTTTCACCACTAGCGAAAATCTGGGAAAAAAGCAATGAAGAACTTAAACCTTCCAAAAAGGAACACAGCAGGACAGCCAATGAAACAATGCATCTTCAATGTGATTCATGTGTTTCTTCACAGAAGACCACTCCTAGACAGGGAACTATGTGGCATGTATAAAATCAAAACTAAATCAGATGTTCTTAGGAACGGAAGAATGGCTGTCATATTCCCTCACATTATCCGGAGAGCAAAATAAACTACTGCACAGTTGCCAATGCCTGCCTGCCAGGCCCTAGCAGAAGGGCCCTTTCTTTATTGAGATTATTCCCATCCACATCCCACTTCCACAGGAAGCTAAGCTGTATTTTTAGCTCTTCCCAGCCACAGTGCCCATGGATTTGTGATAAACAGCCAGCCACAGTGAACAAACCAATACAGAGCTAAAATCAGACCCATCTGTCTTCTTGGAAGAACTGCAAAATGGGAAATACAAAATTTATTTATACCTTTCCCTCTCTCCTCTCACTCCGTGCATAATCAAGAACAGAGCAGCTCAATTTGGTCTGTCCCAGTCAGATTAAAATTAAAAGTTTTTAAAATTTACATTCTGTTTTCCCGAGTCACAGCAGAACTTAAAGGTCCCTTCTGCAGCCTGTGTAATTTCCCTACAAAGCCTAAAAATAACCTTTTTCAGCAATACAGATAACCTTTTACTAATTTTAATTACAAATTTGAGAAACATTTTTATAGAAGGGTGTTACAGGAGAAGTTCTCTCCCTGCCTTTGTTCGTAGATATGCTGAAGCTCTTTCTGCTCTGCCTTACTTGTTCAGGAACTGCCTGTTTTCGTATTTCTGTCACCAAGGATGCATGCACCTTACTCAAGGCTGACCAGCTCTAATTTTCACCTACTCCCATTCCCCAGAGCACCAGGTCCAGTGCTAAAAGCAAGCAATGGGAACTTCTACACTTCTGTTGAGAAGCAAGAGAATAAACAGCCAAAACCGTTACAAGGCAGCATGGCATGCTAGGATTAAAGACCTTTGCAAATCCTTTTCCTCCTCCTCTCTTTAATTTCTTAATTTTCTAAAGCTATGTAATCACCATATGAGGAAATACTGTTTTACTGTTTGCTCCTTTCCACTGCACTGGAATGACTTTTTCTTTTTTGCTTCTCACCATACAATAGCAAAAGCAAGCACAGAGGTTACAACTGAATTCTGTTGACACATTTCTTTCTAATTATTAACCCATGTTTTGCCCCTTGTTTCTCACAATGTATTTCCAGTAGGAAAACCTCCCCAGGAAAACGAACAAAAAGAAGGCAGCATGATGATGTTAGTCAGCAGTGAAGTTTCAAAAGCAAAAAGTGTATAAACTAGGCAAAAGTTTCGTTAAATAAACATTTCATTTTCCATTGTCTAACTGCCATTACAAATCTATACATACATACTTTCATGAGATTGGGTTTATGTCATGTTGTGCCATTAAGCAATGCAGTAAATAAAAGACTAAGGAAGTAGATTGCGTGGTATTTAGAAATATTCTACACTTGCCTACTCAAAAAAGCAGTTCTGCTTTCACTAAAGAAGGCTGCCACCAAGGTGGAAGCTCCCTGCAATCGTGTAAGCTGGGGAAACACCCTGTTGAGAAAAACATGATCTGATTTTCAAAGATGACAGAAGTACAGAGTACAAAAACTGCTAGAGATTACCTCTACCAGTACAGAATTACCAGTACAAGATACTAGATTGCAAACAGGGTAACAACTTTTCCAACAGTGAAAGGATATCTGCCTCACAAGAAAAATGTGAGAAGAAATATCAAGCAAACAATGTGAAGACAAAGCCTGTGGAAGAGAAACCTTAAAAACTGAAATGTTGAACGCTGTGTGCAAATCACTATTTTAAAGCTCTGATATAAGAAGTAGACAATATTTATGTATGTAACTTAATACTACAATTCAGGTGCTTGTTTTTGCTACATATCACTAATTCTACAGCACAGTCAGAATTGGAAAAAAAAAGATACGAAAAAGATTAAGGTTATCCTCAGTTATCTGAGGACATGAACAGATTTTGGTATGTTTCTTACCTGCTGCCATCACACTGAACGCTCACTGCTATGAAAATAGGACATTACCAAGAAAGGGAAAAGACTATCTAGGTCAGTTCTTAAACGGTGAAAGCCAGCATTAGTTCCCTTCTAAGTATAGCTAAAATTCATCATATGATAGCTCAGGCACATGAGCCTTTAAGGACACATAGACAAGCACTATTTTCATCAGCAACTGTCCAGAAAGGCATATGCTTCAAAGGCCAACTTTAAGAAAGGTAAAAGCCTTAAATAACAAAATTCCTATGGAAACTTCTTCAGTTTACATTGTCTCTATTCCCACCAAAATTAGGAATGCAGATGGTAAACACGGACAGATCTGAACTGTTGGTCAAGCCTTACATGGCATCATGCATCTCACAAGTTAATGAGCCAAGTCACACCATGTTTTTCATGCAAACTATGCTCATGGCAGAACACAGAACTGGATGACTGCAAACTTTATCCTTAACTGAAGTCCTATAGCTGCATAAACCCTCACAACTTTACAAGCATCTCTCTGCTCAAGTAAAACCAGCTCTCGGCTAGCTTTAAGAGTATTTGTCTCTTGCTGTGTAAATCACACAGCCACAGTTGCTTTAGAATAACTAGGTAGCTGTGATTACGACTGAGGTCTGTAGTGGGTAGCTTTAAGAAGAGGTGGGGGCCTTAACATGCTCGAGAGCATCAAAGCAAGTCACCAGCCACTACCTTGTATTGTGTCTCAGGTACCATAATACACTCTTGAGTAAGTGCGATAGGAATGGGAAAGGTTCACTTAGGAGTGAACACTGCAGCTACAAAAAGTAGAACACAGATCTTCAGAGCTATCTGGCACTTCATCTGCCTTAGGGAGTTCATGCAGGACTTGCAGAAGCAGCAGAGGACTTTCAAAGTGTACTCAGAGAACTGCTGATAATTACAGTAGGGAATCCCTGAGACAGAGGAGGTGGGAATATCCCTTTCCGTGATGTATCCTGCTCCCTCTGCAGGGAAAGGTGTAGCAAAAAAGCAGCCAAAACAAATTTCTTAGCACCAGAGTTAACAGCAACATTTCTTGCTCCATAACTACTTTCTCTCAAGTAGGAGTGGCCTTTCACGCAAGAGTTATAAAGATGCATCAGTATTTTCAAGGTGCCCCCGACCATCACCTCTCCATGGCTTAGTGACACCCTTGAACACATGGCTGTTCATGGCATTGACTTCTCCCTGCTGAGAGCTCAAGGCAGCTGTCCTTGCTGCAGGATGGGCACATAAACCCTCACTCCGTATGTGTGGTAGCCTACAGTGCTCTGGTGTTGCTCACTTACGACAGTGTATTTTGGAGCTGGGCAGTTTTTCTCTCATACTGAAATAAAGGCAGCTGTGAATGTGAACACCACTCTATCACGTCCCCTCCTGAAGCACTTGGTGTGCAGCTGCTGTGCTCCAAAAAGCTACAGACACAAACCTTCCCAAAAGTGCCAGTTAGCAAGTATGTGGGAAGGCGAAACCTGAAGAGGCATAGCGTTTGGCGGCAGCAGCTCCCTGATGGTAAAGCAGGAGCACAGGATCATTAAAGGTTTGGTTTTTTGGGGTTTTGTTTGTTTGTTTGTTTTGTTTTTGTTTTTGTTTTTGTTTTTTTAAAGAGCAGCTTTAAGAAATCCTACTTTGTTTTATTGACTGCAGCAATGAACAGTGGCGGAAGGAACACGACTGTTGGGAGAACATTCAGTTCCACACCGGTTGCTGAGGCAAGGTGGGACAGAACAACAGAAATTGCTTCCTATGCATTCTAGACCTGTAAAGACAACAGTCAGCCCCTCCCAGAATCTGAGAGATTAGTACCTGTTTACATTGCTGCAATAATAAAATAGCATTCAAAAGCAACAATGAAGATTACACACCTTTAAAAAAATATCTCTAGAAATCAGAGCTACTCTTTGCATATGAATATTATCTGTAAATATAAATTTCATCTTATTAAAAAGTGTTGATAAACACTGCAAGTTAGTGTTGACTCATGATGGATACAACTACTGTCTAAAAACTTGATTAATTTCTCCCTGTGAAGAGGAGAAAGGCCTTAGTTACAGTAAAAATAAACACTGCAGACTGCATTGCATAGTTAATTAGAAATTCTATGTTAATCAGTTTATCTGTTTCTGAAGGAAGGACAAAAGTAAAATCAGAGGGACAGCAAGCAGCATGAAGATATTCGGGCACTCCTTCAGAAACATTATTAGTTTCATCCACTCATCCTGCACAGCGAAATACTGTAGCAAAACATATTTCACAAGCCACTGTGCTCACCCATGTTATAGTGTGCTGTATGATAGATGCTTGAGCTCTTTGCTCTGCAGCACTGGGAAGTGCTGTTTGATACGAAATGATGCACAGCTGAGTACTGAATAGAGCTCATCTTATCAAAGTCCAGTCAGGGATACCCAACGTGATCGTCTCCATAGTGCACTTACAATTCTGCATGGTATCACTGAGAAGACTGTATTGCTTGTCTATGCATAAACAAGTTTTGAAAAATCTGATCATAAAGAAAAATAGCATGTCAGAGTAAGATTTCAAACTAAGACCTATTCTATTTCAGAGCAAAACAAGATAATTTCCCCAAGAAAAAATGTTATGTCTGATGCACCCAATGGTGATCATATTTTGTACAACAATTAGCAGCTTTTCTTTTTTTTTAATCCAAATTTCTTAATTCCAGAAAGTGACCCCATTAAAAAGCTAATGGTATCATCCTCTTTGGTGTCCAAACACTGATTAATGGCAATAAAAATTCACTTTAAACATTCAAACCACAACACTTAAAACCTGTTTGTGGGACATTATGAAGGAATTACATTTTCTTTTCAGCTTCTAGGGTCAAGGCTGGTGGCTTTTGAGCACCATCAGATGGAACCTACACATTTCATTCCCAGACTTGGCAGAATCCATCAGCGGACACAGCAATGCATACCTTTACAGAGCATCCACTGAGGAGAAGGGGGAACACAGACATCAGACTTCTCAATATCCCTCAGGGCCAGCTGTGTTTTGCACCAGCTTAGTTAGTAGTTACAGCATGGGTGGAAATTTGCATTAGTTAAACGTAGGAGGAATAAATAACAGGTATGAAAGATAACCAAATCTCCCAGTGAATGTGTTTCAATTATTTCCTGCCAACTCTCTCACACCAACCTTCAACCATAGATGAGATTATTTATTAATTTTATTGTCTTTTTTCTTTATGTCCTAATCAGTCCTATTCTTGACCTTACCAGATCTGTTGATTAAATGAAGGTTATTTATGTATATTATGAAATCAAAGTGTATCATGTTGACTTGTGGCAGACCTGTGCTAGTTTTAGCAAACTTTCTTCAGAAAATTTCTGAGTCTCTATATGGGTATAATCAGACAAACATCTCTGTTCTTGTGGAGACTTTAGCTCCTGCTCCTACCGCACAGGTGTTGCCTAATACTCCCAACCAATGCAATTCAAAGTAAAACAGGACAGGGGGACATGCTGCAAGCCAAGAGGCATGCAATTTTTACCAGGAATATTTTCTATATGGAGACTCCTCAGCTAATGAGGGGCAGATTTAAAGGAATTATGGGACACTGATTTTCAAAAGGCAGGAATCCACTACAGCAGTTGTATCCTATATAGAAAGGGAACTTACAAGAGTTAGGCTAGTAACATGCTAGGTGTGTATGCTACACATTTGCCCTCCTAAAAGCCTTTGAATTTTGACCCAAATCTACAAGATCTTTAAGCCTTCCCTCAGGGAGGGGAAGTTTTGCAGAAGACGGTAATAGGACATAGGCCAAGTAGTCACCACTAAGATCAGCCCCACTTTCAGCTTGCTGCTCCCATGCAGGTTGCTGGTGGTGTGCACCACTATTAATTTGCACTACCTTGCCCTCTTCACTCCTGTAAGACCGTAATATCCCACAGCAGGTACATCCAGAGTGAAAACAACAACAAAAAAATCCCACAAAGAGACACTGCTAATTTAGCAGTTTAGCTCCCAACCAGCCTGCAGCACTGGGACCTGCTGAAGTCAGCATGCTCACTGCTGCTTTCTCCACATACGCCACAAACTGAAGCCTGGGCAGCCTGTCCTGCCCTCCAGCCCAGCCATTTCTTTTAGCTGAAGCCAGAAGGTTCAGGAGCTGATAAACTAAAAGCTAATAGCAAGTGCCAAGGTATTATTCCCACCTATTTCACAGCATGTTGTGGGGAACATTAACAATGGGTAAGTACAGGATGCGCAAACATCCAACTTTCCCAGGCCATTAGCGGTAAAAATGTGCAAGCAGTGACCCATGCCAACTGATAAGCTGCTGTTTCAGGAAATTCACAGCAGGGTCAAGCCCAGGTTCAGAGCAGTCGCTGTGCACACGCTTTGCTGAGATCAGAGCTCCCACGTGAACAGCGTGGCTGACCTCATAAAGGCCCCTTTCTCAGTGTGTAACTCACTCTGCAGATGTCTTAACTGCCCCAAAATTCACCGATTGACTGAACTCCATTAAGTGAGGCCAAAATCTTCAGGCAAAATTTCTGTCAGCTGGAGAAGTTTTCCAAGTTGTAAACTCTAACTTTGCTACCCACTTCCTAAGCTTTGGCAGCCCCCCTGCATTCAAAGTGCTGACCAATCCATCCAGCTGCAGATGCCTCTGGTATTTCGCAAGGTGTGACCCACCATCTTCCACTGCGTAGTCCGAGTCTCAAGATTTACAAAAATAAGAGGAAATATGTATATGTGCACACATTTACATAGACACATTTTCTCTAATCAGCCTGAAAAATGGGAGGTTTTCTGCATAATTTCAACCATTGAGGGCAAATCTGGCTAAGGCAGTGTAAAACCTGGTGTTAGTATAAATCTTATTTACTGCAAAATGGTGAACAATCAACAGATAAGTAGAAGGACTACAAATTTAATTTCCCAGCATTGTGGCTACTCCTTCAGGAAACTGTATGCTCCTCTCAGTTCAAACTAATTCAACCACACCAAACAAAGACAATCCTCCAAAAATCTGTGCTGCGAGTACTGGGCAGAATATTATTTGGAATAACCCAGTCTTCCCCTACAGAAGCTTCACTTCTGCAGGAGACACCATATCAGCAAGACACAGCTGCACAACTCACCTTCCTTTTGCCCCTTTTTTCCTTTGCTGGTCAAAGCACTGGTGCTTAACAACTGTTCCTGAAAACAAACTCCTCCTCTCTTACTCACTGAAATATACTTGACTTTGAGCACACTCAGCCCAGTGGTTATGGCATAATGTAAACTGGTTATTACCCAATTTTCTGTAACTTTTATGTTATAGCATGTATGTATTTCCATTTATCTTTGGTAGACCACAACCTTTTCATTGGCACTGCTAGTTCTCTTTAAGGTCATCTGTCACTCTAAACTGGAAGGAAGGATTGAGGTTTCTGTTTGTTTGTTTAGTACTGCAGTGTGAAACAACTAGCAATGACTCTTAATAAGCACCCCTAGGGAATCAGTTTTCCAGAAATATTCCCCTGTAACGGTTACAGTGCAAAGTAGTGTTCTGGTGGAGGAGACCATAAAAAGAAGTAGAGCAGAAAGTGTGTTGGGGGATTTTTTAATTTTATTTTTTTAACTTAAAAAGGGGAGGAAAAGAAGTAAAACAGACTAACTTGTTATCCTTTTCCAGTACAAGACAGGCAGAGAAAACAGGGGGTTAGCATGAGGCAAAAAAACTTTTTCCATATTTAATTTAATTTTTTTTTAATCTTGGGCATGCTGTGCAGCTCATGGATAAACACAACTGCATTTTCTTTACCCAGAATATAGAATCATAGAATAGTTAAGGTTGGAAAGGACCTTAAGATCATCTAGTTCCAACCCCCTGCCATGAGCAGGGACACCTCACACTAAACCATGTCACCCAAGGCTCTGCCCAACCTGGCCTTGAACACCGCCAGGGATGGAGCATTCACAACTTCCCTGGGCAACCCATTCCAGTGCCTCACCACCCTTACAGTAAAGAAATTCCTCCTTATATCTAATCTAAACTTCCCCTGTTTAAGTTTTAACCCGTTACCCCTTGTCCTGTCACTATAGTCCTTGATGAAGAGTCCCTCTCCAGCATCCTTACAGGCCCCCTTCAGATACTGGAAGGCTGCTATGAGGTCTCCACGCAGCCTTCTCCTCTCCAGGCTGAACAGCCCCAACTTTCTCAGCCTACCTTCATACGGGAGGTTCTCCAGTCCCCTGATCATCCTCGTGGCCCTCCTCTGGACTTGTTCCAACTGTTCCATGTCCTAACTTTTCTGTGACACCTGTCACTGCTTATTCACTTCGGAAGGACAGCTAGACACCTACATAAACATCCACTAATCTTACTGCACAATATATATTGTGGCTCTAACCTTGTTATCTATCTCAAAACAAGATGATAAGGTTAGAGACTGTTTTACTCAGCATTCAATTAAGCAAAATCCTAGCCATTTAACATAGATAATGCAGTCTTATGATGACAGCTGAGTGAAGTGTACCTTTGACTAAACCACAGCATTAGTTAGCTTAACAGTTTAGCAAAAAATATACATTTTGTAAGTATTTGGAAGCCTGCCTGCTAGTAGCATGAAAAGCAGCAACTTTCACCAGAGCAGCGAATTGTAGCACAGACCAATTTAAAGGTGAAGCCCGGCAGGTACCAGCAGTACTATCGACTGGTACCAACTCTCTGCCTAGGAGGCTATGGAATCACCAAAAACATCAGCTGAGGCTGAAGTCATGAGCTGTGCTTAGAGATGACATGCTCCTTCAGGAGAGCCTAATCTTTGTCTATGTTTTCAGTTGCCTCCTACTTACAACAACACGGCCTTTTTCCAACCACAGATATTCCCTGGAGTAGCAAGATAAGAGGTTCATGTTCAAGTGGTAATTGTTTTACATAGCCCTCTAGCTTTGCTACTCAGTCAAAGCAGAGCAATTGCATAAGAAATTCCTTTGTAAAGTCCATGCTCCTAATTTGCCTGCCATGTCTTCCCACAGCTATGCTTTAAATCACTGCCTATGAGAACAGAACTGTGACTGAGCATCAGCATTTTGTAAATTTTCATTCCAGGCACTGAAATTCAGACCATTTCACAGCAGTTCCCTTTTCAATCACTTACAGAATGGAAGTGTCATCCAATTTGCTCTCTTCATGTGCAAGAAATGCAATTTTTTTCAGCATCTGAGTATCTAATCCAGCCTATATCACACTGCAATTTTTGCCTGATTAAGAAACTTAATATTAACACTCGTAATAAAAAATGAGCAGGGCAATGGGCAATAAAGAAACAGCTACTCATTCGAACAGGATAAATTTGTGGATAAACTCTCATTTGTATCCAAATCGATGAATAATACCATGTGTTAACTAGCAGACATTTGAACAAGTCAAGCAAAAAATGCGACCCTGCAAGTAGAGAAATCAAGTTTGTTTAGTTCAGCATTCTGACAATACATACTTAAGTAGTCTTAGGGATTAAAATACTTTTGCATTACATGCATTGTCAAGGTCAAAAAATTCAATTACTTACTTTTATTTTTCTCAAGCCTGCTTGCTTCTTACAAAAGCAAGGTGCCTTTTTAACTGAAAGGTTGGGGCTTTTTTATATAGACAGACATAACACATTAATTAGCTTTTGCTTAACAGGTGTCCGGTTTGATAGTCTACAAGCCCAGGTTTATTCCTTCTGTTGATTGTCTGCCCCCTTTTTTTCATTTTAATTTTATCTTTCATACTTTATCTCACACAAGTAGTACAAGTCATAGAAAGATGCTGTCACTTCAGCATAGGAGCACCTGGACACTGCCTATTTGCAGTTAAAAATTTCCTGATTCTCCTACCAACATAATTAACTTGAACTTAAAACCTGATAATCAGTCTCAAATCACTGAATTTTAATTTCTTATTTCTGCTATGTATGAGAGCTAATGGACATACCACAAAATACCGGGTAAAAGCGTACTTTTGCATATCTGAGACAACTTTTCCTCATGGTTTGCCTATATGGTACTTTTTCTACTTAACCTACATCTTGTGCATAATTAGAAACTGTTTCTTACGCTTGATAGCAACTTTTTTTCCTAACTCAAAATAATAATGCAAGTGGCTTTGTCATTGATTATCTTCGGTTCCTCTACAGGAGAAATCCTTCTCTTTTCTGGTAGGCAGGTCTTGCTACAGCCATGTAGGAGCACAACCTCCACCATCTCACAGACATGCTTTGGCATGAATGGCTCAGAACATGGACCTTTACTTTTTCCTGTGTCCAACAGGGTCATTGTCATCTACTCATAAAGGAGATTCAGGTACTGTGTCTCAATTCAGGTCTGCCCTTCAATTTCTTTCTTCAGTGTAAAGCAGAACTACTGAATTTCAATAGAAGATTTCCAGTGTTCACTGGGATTTTACTGTCATGTTGACACTTAAGTACAGGACAAGCATCTTTTTATTCAACTAAGTTTATCTACTGTGCTTAGTATTTTTATACATATAAGAATGCCTATTTTTCGTAACTATGGCTTAATCTTGATAGTTCCTTCAAGATATCTGCACTTGATATACCTATTTATCCACTGCTAACCCTTGGCCAAGAATACGTAAACATAGCCAATAATTGTAGCACACTTTTAATATTTATATTATTTAATATTTTTATTCATAAGATTTATAAAATATAAATAAATATAAATAAATATATATTTATTTATATTTCTTTAATATTTAGCAATTGTCCCTATTCCTTCATCAGAATCCTCCTCAGGGGTTATGTATGCAGAGTGACAGTAATGTGTAGCAGATGAACACTTAGCTCTGCTTCTGAGGTGTAAGAAGAAGACTTGAAAAGGAGAAAAATGCGATTTTAAACTCTGAGAATGGGCACCTCCTACACCAAAGGTTTTCAGACCTGGAATACCCATTCCTTCTCAGCATGGATGAGCAGCGGACAAATCGGGAAAGGTGCTTTTGTTTGTTGTCACCACAGAGCACTTTTTATACCGAATACTGTTTATCATAACTCTTAGGATTTTTGCAACTGAAACAAGTTTTCTGTAGAACCATCCACACTGCCATCCAGTGCAAAGAGTCACTCTAATAAAAAAAAATAAAAATTACTAAACTACTAGTTTTAAGGGTGAAAGTCATCAGTGTGTTTCTCCCTTATGTAGCAGCAAATGGAGATAAGAATTGAGAAACGATCTTCTTTCTTTTCAATGGCCAACACAGCTACTTCTCACTGTTGTACAACATACCACAATACCCAAAGATGGGATATGAGGGTTGGGAAGAAAGACTTGTTCAGAGACAGAAATGAAAGTTTATTATTAAATCAGGTATTGGGAATAGAAGAGGGTTTTCTATTGCCTTTTTAATAAGCACATCTATTACACAGAAACCAGGGCGTGTCTGGGAACCTAATGAGAAATGCATCCAGCAAGTGTTGGCCCATGGGGAAAACACCCAGCCTCACCCCAACAGGGTGGCAGATGTTACAACAAAATTATTATTTGTGTGTTACACTAATCATTACACTATGTCTAAAGCCAAAGCACCGCTGGCTGTAGTTGCTGTCAGAACTAAACCGCACAGGACGAAGGTTACAGAGCTTGCCACAAGGAAAAACTCAATACGAAGGCTTGGCAGCTTCCCGTGGTGGTTTGAACCACTGCAGCTGAGAGAACAGAGGGACAGTCTGGGGCAGTTTCTGCCCAGCTACCTTCCAAGGACGAGGCAGAGTACACGTTGCTGGTCACTTGGCACCCCATGCCCTGCCAGAGGGGTCATTGCAGGATGCTGAGGGGACCACACCAGCTATTTGGCCTTCTGGTCAGCAGGAAAGGAAAATCATATTGCCAACTAGTATCGAGTCTGTCTGTTTCAAGCATTGCTGTCTAGTACTTTAAAAAAGTACATCTTTTTAGTATGGGCTGTTTCACCAAGGGATTTTCACATCTCAGCATTTAGCAATCCCTCTGACGTGGTGGAGAGTGGATGCCTGCCTCTGTCCAAAGAATGGGGATATACAGCTACTCCCAAGAGCAGGAGTCAAAACTTCTCATAAATGCTGTAACTTATCTATGGCAGGAACCTCCCTGCCTCCTGCGCCAGGTCATAATGGGAAAACAATGAAACCCACCTCTTCAACTAACTGCCCAACTTATATGATGTTAATATGCCATGAGGTCTGCATTTCACTTGGAGTAGAGCAAAACCTCTGCAGGATCCCTGAAGGCACGCCGTTTTTAGCATTTTGAGTTTTTCTAGACGAAAAGCAGGAATGTATGTGAACAAAATGTAACACCCTCCTGCAGGCCAGCATCTTAAAAAGACACCTGCAACAGCGGAGGGAAAAAAGATGGCTCTCCTTCTCATATCAGTCTTGCGCACAAGTTTCCTTTCCACCCTGGGGGGGCTGGAGACCTCGAGAGCAGTGATCGAGTGATGCCTGCTCTCTCTACAGCATCCCAAGAAGAGAATGGAAACTTCTTTAGTTTTGTCATAAAGCAACAAGGTTCACCCATCTCCAAAAAATACCCATACAGGTGGGGAATCTAAAGCTTTTTAAACGAACAAATACTTTGCTACTGGCACAGTTTCAAGAAGATTGTGCTTTTTTATTACTTCTAGAGGTTTTCTGCTTTGTGTCCTAACGACCCTTGGATAGGATCCCATGGAGCCCATGCACATTTGTACATCATGGAAAGTGATTGCTTTCTGTGCCACTTAACTCACCTGCAATGCTGAACAGCCCTGAGAGGCGAGATCAGCAATCAGTGGACATGCCCCAGTCTGGCACTTTTCTTTCAAGTGTAATTACAAAGCTTGGTAATAGGAAAGAGTTTGTTTCAGGGGAGTGGATGCACTGCAAAGAAAAGTAAAATAGTCCATGGCACAGACAGCTGCCTACTAAACCGAGTCACCTTTGTGACCAGCAGACCAAGCCTCGCTGTGCTTGGGAAAGGCACCAGTCACTTCTATCCACCCTTCTACTGTCCTTCAGGAACAGAAGAGCTTTGTCTAAAACTGAATAGATCCATTACCTACAGTTGAGCTTTTATCTTACAATCAAAAAAAGACTCACCTTTCCCAAGGTACCGAAAAGCAAGGGTGGGGGGGAGGCTAATGGCTAAGTCTGGAAGACACCATGGCACGTCAGATGGCAGTGGCAGCCTCCCAAGAGTGGTCACCACTCACTGTGCCAGCTCCAGGGGCCATTATGGTTACCTGTTACAGCCTCTCTCCAAGTTACAGTGGTCAGCTGGTACCATGCATTTAGGAGGCATTACCTTCACCTGCAGCTCCACTCTGCTCTACCTGGGCCCAGAGTACCCACAGTCCACCAGTGGTCACCTGGACACTACCCAGAGGGGCAGTACTAGGGTTCCTTGCTACCAAGGAGGCTTCTCAGAGACATTTTGCCCTAACAACAAGTTCTATTGAAAAGCTGTTTAGCCATAAAGCTGGGAGGAAGGGAAACAGTCTTTTTGTCTGGAAGGGAGGAGGACTTGGCAACTCCTTGGCCAGCTCACCACATTGGCAATTCAGGTCTCACCATCTGAAGGCAGAGCTGATGAGCTGTGACACTGATGATATCATGTCAATTACCAGACCAAACCTGAGCAGCAAGGAAGGAGAGAAATTTCACTGGCAGAGAGTAATGTTTCCTCCTCTCTCACATTAAAACAATGACTATTAAATGCTATGAAAAAAGCAGCAAGTATTTTTTGGATATGTAAACCCTTCATCTCTGCTGATGCATGCACAAACAGAACAGGATTGCCTTGATTCCTGCTCTCCTCCTCTTTGTTTAGAGCTAGAAATACTCAAAAGACTTCAAAATGGAAGACAAAAGAAATACATTTAAGTTTCATGATCATACTCTTGCCAGTTTAACAACAAGCTTCTGGCAACAGCCAAGGAAAACCAAGTACTTTTCCTAGTATTCAGCTATCAAAACAAGATTGGGCAAGAAGAAGAAATTCTGTACAATAAATACCAATACTCCACCCCCCTCCCCAGTATTTTTTAAAATATAACATTTCAGGGGGTTTTTTGTTTGTGTTTTTTTTATTTATTTTTTTATTTTGTTTATTTTTTATTATTATTTTGAGCTTTTTACTGGCATATCTGAAGGAAAATCAAAAGTTTTATTAATACAAAGGCATCTTAAATGTGTGGCTTGGAACTATGCACAGAGAACAAATGTTTCCCAAATCCGAAAAAACTAGGGGATGTCAGGCAAGTTAAAAGGAAAACGTGAAAGTGAGGTGAATTCATACATGAAACTCCTTGCCACAGGATGCTGACTGTGCTAACAGTCTCCGGGTGTTTAAAAACCCAGATGGAAGAATACACTGTACTTGTCTAGCAAGGGCTATTGAAAGAAACAACTACTCATGGCTTGAGAAAGCCCTGCACCACAAATGGTTGGAGCAATATGCTGGGAAAGTGTTCCCTGCCCGCCCGGTTCTTCCGTTATCCACTGGACACTTTTTCCTGGTCACCACCAGGGAACACACTGAACCCTGTGGGCTCTGACCTGATCCAGTACAGTCACATCCACATAAATAGAACAGAATGAAGCAACAGAAGGAAAGCACCATTTCTGATAGTTTCTTCCACCACTAGTAGCAGGATTAACAGAAGTAGTTTGAAGCAATTGCTTTAAGTATTCAACCTCATCTTTTTATAGAAAATGCATGCTGAACTCTGTAACTCTAGAAAGAGCCTAAAGATAGTGTAGAGAGCTTGCACTTCTCTTAAAGCTTTCCAGACAGCTGGCTTTCTGGTTTTCTTTTTTTTAAATCAACACTTAGCATTTCCAAGCCATTTGGAACGACATTTCAAAGGAGATGCAAGCTCTGTATCCTATCTCCACAGGCACATGCCAAAACTTATCCAGAATTGCTAACTAAATTTCAAAGGCATGGAAATACTTGAGTAGCTCTCTGTCAGGTTGTGCGAGAGTGCCCACAGACAGAACTTGTTTGTGGGGGTGCTGTTTGTCTACAGATAGGGCATTTTGCTAAGGAATGGCTAATGTAAGCCACACATTTTTTGAGAGAAGCCTGGCAAATCTCAGGATTATCACTGGCTAGGAAATAAAGGTCCTTTTCACACCCACAGCATGTTCTGCTGAAAATTTGTTCTTCTCAGATGGAGAGGAAAATCTGCTCACCTTTCTAATTAGCATGATTTATTTATATACACACAGCATGTTATGAAAAACAGTGTTTGCAAAGGAGGCCATCCTGTTGAACAGAGAGAGAGAGAACATCCTTCAGGCCATACTCATGCAGATTTACACAGATACTACCTGATAGCTTAGTCCTAAAGCAGCCTGGCTCTTAAGAAAAACAGAGGTGCCTGCTGCCAAACTGCTGCAGCTGCTCACCGTCATGACTGTTACAGAGACTCCTGGGAACGTCTGAAGATTGCTTTGTTCATTCTTGGCTTTTTTTCCTCACTTTAAGTTGTATATCTTGATGATTACTCCATGCAGCACTTTCTGTGTTGAGCTACCTACTGCACTCACCAGGACTTTCAGTGAGAGAAAGGCAGAGCCCTAAAGGAAAGCCAAAACTCTGGAGCAGTCTTCTGCCCCAAATAGTCTAACATTTAAAAGAAAAGCCTTTAATGTGTTTCTTAAAAGACTGTTCACACAGGTTTAACACAGGCAAAGTATGAATTCCAAACTGCCTCACCTTCCATCCACCCACTGAATCCCTGTGGGAGGCTGTCATGCAAAGCCCTCCCTGGAGTCTTGTCATAAGCCCTTTGGGGATACAGTGCTGCTCATTTCCTGCCTGGGCTCCAGAAGTAGCTGCTCAGCTGCCTGCATTTCTTCTGCAGGAAGAAGGGGATCAGGCAGCAGACTCAGGTGCGCAGTGCAAAATTCTCACCTTGATATCAGTTGAGTCCTTGTCACACATGGGCTAATACCTGCATTTCTGTAAATGCACTTACTTCACAAGCCCGTGAAACCCATCTGTACTCATCTTTCTGCCCAGCTTACCCCTTGTAGCTTTGCTACTAGGAGACAGGGAGGCTAGCAGGAGACTGATTAATGAGTCACACCTAAGTACTTAGGCTTATTCTCCTGTATATGATATTGAAGCCAATGCAGAATGATTTGTACAGTATTAGCACTGCACAAGGTAATGCACCTTAAAAAAAACCCTGACAGAACAATCGAGTGCAGATTACACTAAGAACAGTCCTATTTCCACATGGGTCAAAAGTGGCATAGGAGCTAATAAATCAGCGAATGTACAATATCTTTCTTGGAGGCTGTACTTCTTCCTTAGACACATTCAGCACATTTTGGAAACACTGACCAGGGACACTTCACCTTGTAAAACAGACACAGCTGGGAGGTGTGGAAAACACTAAGACAACAGAAGGGAGAGTACATGGAGCATCTCCGGGGTAACACCGCATTGAGAGTATGCTACTGAGCATGACATAGGCAACGCCTATGACTGCAGTCAAAGGAGTCTAGGTGGCCCATGGAGGGACCAGGAGCTGCCACGTTCATAAAGATACAGTGCTTAAAGTACTACACTGTGATAAAATCCACACTTCTCTCGTTGGGTTTCCAGACTTGCTCTGCAGGCTAGCACAAAAGGAAACTCAGGGATGACACAGCATTCAAAGTGCCTCCCAGTGAATAGCTGCTGTGCTCATTTGAGGCATGCCTTGTCCAGTGCTCTCAAGGCACCAGGAATTAGGAGAGGAAGCAGCATGATGGCGTCAGTTCCGCCGCAAGTGTGCCAGAGAGGGCTTTGTGTAACTCCAGTGATGGGACCCAGCCTGTGTAAGTGCTCCTGGGCTGAAGGCAAGCATCACAGTGTACCTCTGCCTTCTAGTCCTAGGCTGTAAGCCTCAGCAGTCCATAAACGAATGCCAAGGTCCACTGACTCCCCTCTTCCCCCTAGCAAGAACATTTTTGGCTGTGTTAATATGATGTCTCAGAAGCCCTGGGAACTGTCCCATTATATATCACTGCCTTTAATGCTTTCAGCATGAAGCAAATCATGCTTCTGAAGCATTACAGCCAAGTTTCAAAACTCGTGACTGTTCTGGAAGCAAGTTGAGCTTTTATGCCTAAGTACCAGGAGACAACAGAAAGACTGACAGAATTCATAAAGAAGCAAATGTACACATATGGAGACAGTGCTTGGATGCAACTTTCAACCTTCTCATTACTCAAAACTTGGACACACAAATATATGCTAGGCCTAACAACATCCACTCCCCAAGAAAACAAAACAAGAGTACAAGGAGATTTCTCAGATATCTGTCCTTGCTGTCATCTAAAACCCAGAACAGCACTGCCAAGATAAGTATCTTTATTAAGGACAAAGCCTGCAGTAAATACAGAAGAAGCCAGGAGTGTCAACTCAGACAAGCACACTAAAGTCACCAAACTGTCTTTCCTGTTTAGACAGGGTTTAGACTTAATTTTCCCATGATCACTGTGTGCCTAAGGCCTTCTGTTTCCTTCATACATTATACACATCTGGTGAGAGGCTTGTAACAATCTTATGAAAATGCTCTCAAGCATGAAGTATAACACTGTTGGGATTAACACTAAATTCTCATGAAAAAAAAGAACATCCCACCAGTGGAAAAATTGTGGCATTACTAACCGGAAGAATAGTGTTAGCTTAAGGCACAGCATCTCTCGGTTAGGCACGAAGTCCCACGATAAATAACACATAAAATTGTAGTTTCTCTCTACTTTGCCACCAATATGTGATTCTCAGCATCTCAGTTTCTCTAAAGCTTATTTTCTCCCTTGCATAAAGCCAAGCCAGCATCCCAACTTTCCTTCAGAAAGACATTTGACACAAATGGCTGAATTGGAAAAAAATCCCCACTTTCTCTAACACTTCTTCCTTCAAGAAGCATGGCCTGTACACAGGCATGTGAGTTGCCAGGACAACCACCATCTCTGCTCCCTGGGCCAAGCAGGACCACAGAGCAGACAGCAAGGAGTCCCCTGCAGACAGCCAGCAGCAGTCCATAAACCAGGAGTCCTGCAACATGCCTCAGAGCCAGTCTCACTGCCAGCTGCTGAAAGGAGAGGCTTTACAGCCACACCACTCTGCCTGGATGCCTTACCATAAGCTGATCAGACAGATGAACAGCTAGGAAATGTTGGGTTTTTTTCCTGTAGTGCTGGTTTTATTCCCATTTAGTCCCCCCACTCAGCTCACTTGCAGGTAGGCTGGCTGGTGTACTGGCTCAAGTGGAGGTCATGCAGCTGCACCCTGTGGGGAGGGCTGAATTGAAATTAAATCTGAGAGACACAAACAGGATGCCCCTCTTGCCGGCCAGATCTCCCACCCACTCCTGCTTGTGCCTGCTTTCAAGATGGCAGCAAGGAACCAGCTTGTGTCCTTCCTCCCTCCACTGACCCCCAAAAGGTCTAGTTTGGCCTGCTTGCAAAGCAAGGTCAAGGCAAGTCCAAGGCTTCCCCATGGGCTCGCACAGATACCCGATCTATGGAGGGATCTGTAAGATGTAGAAACAAAGCTTGTGGCTGTGCTGTACTGCTGCAGCCTCAGGGAGCCGGGGACTATCATACACAGCCTTGACCTTACTCTGCCTTCCCACAAATCTTCAGTGCAGCACCTGTGGTAGTACCCACGGCACTGTGGCCAGCAACATTTGCTGTACATGGAGAACAGCATCTGAAAGTCAGCCTAACCATCACGGATAAAGCATGTAACCGTGCATGTGGCAATTACCATGTATTTCAACTGTAATCATTGTTCTCCAGGATTAATTGCCCAAAGAACAGAAAGGGACAGATTAGTCCACTCAGTGGTTGCTCCAGCATGTCTGCACATTCAAAGGTATGAGGATCACCTGCTGCTTTGAACAGGGCTTCGTCATTTCTGTACCAGATTAATTTAAAGAGCAAGCAAGAAAGCTTGAATTTTGCATCAGCCTTGCTTCACTTAGGGAGGAGTCATGATCTCCATTAATGCTTTCTGTTACCTTGTCAGTTTCTTACAAGAAGGGCATTCTTCTTAATGAAACAACAGTATAATCATTTTCCAGTGCCTTGTAACAGACAGTAATGCTATCTCCATCTCATCTCACTTGTACAGCCTGCCACAGAGAACAGCTTCCAAACAGAAGCAAGCAGAGACAAGGCAGTATTTGCAGAGCTGTTCAACATACCAAAAGCTGCCAGCTTTTGCGAAAGCCTATATTTATGGCCTCTTGATTTGTTTTAAGTGTGCAGCAGGACACAAACACAGCTACCGCCTTTCCAGCTTAGGCTGCACGTAAGTGTATGTACCATAACCGAGAGCCACCTAATGGACGCTGCCTGCTATATGCACTGCGAGCACAAGCCCTAACCTGGAGATAACTTTTATGCAGCGCACAGAGAGGAAAATCCCCTGCTCCTTCAGAGTTGTCACGGGGTTTGTGACTTTGGGAACTGTGACCTCAGAATCTCCTGAACGCCACAACAATTCACCACTCTGGAAAACAGATACACAGATTTTAAGCTACAAAAGCATACCAACAGTTTGCTGGCAAAATCGATCTTCTTTCTAAACATGCACGTTTTTAGATGCACCGAGTGTTAGAGTCAAGAACAAAATAATCCCTTGCTTCCCAAGAGAAAAGGGAAAGCAATCAGACTTAGTGCATATTAGCATTCTCAGACAGAAATGCCTGAAAAACCTCCACAGAGTTTCTAATTTTACCTGGTCACACAGCAGGAAAAAAGGCCACAGGTGCCCAACAGTAACAATAATCAGATGAAAACAGTGTTTATTGGTTACAAGTAGTAAACAAAAGAATGAACCTATGATTTGACATGCTTGAAGGTCTTCTAAGAGTCTGTGTTTATGGAGTGAAGCATGAACAGCTACTGCCTCCTAAAATTAAACTGAATAATCTTACATTTCACTCTCCATTGCGTAAAATTAAACCAACTTTTGCAACAGCACACTGAAACCCAGCATGCAGCATTTTCCTGAACTCATCTGTGTGAAGAACAAAAAAGTCAATGTCAAAATAGAGAACAACTAAGACAAATTACCACTGCCATGCAGTTCTGTCCTATTCCTTACCCAGGTTCTCCCTCAGAGTCTTACTCAATTTCACTAACACAGTAGAAGTGTTTATTTTGTCAGGTTGGCTTTCTGCTGAGCAGCACATTGAACTAGCAGTGCTCCAAACATCAGCACATTGAATTAGCATTTCTGAATGTGCATTTCTTCCTACCCTTCTTGTCTCTCCAGGACACAAATGTTCAGCCTTGACCCAGAATGAGAAACTTCTCCAGCTGAAGCACCACCAGCCTGACATATGCAAAATTCACAGACAAGCCTATTTTCTCTTTTTTTCCTAGTTTTTTCTAGTAATCCTCCTCTTCTTGTGAACTCCCACCTCAATCAGCGCCTTCCAAAACTACGCTGCAATGCACCAATATTCTACACTCAATAACAGTAATACCTACTCAGTCCAAAAACACAACTCAGAACATATGCTAAACATTTACAGGGAAAGCAAGGCCATTCAAGTTTTTAAATCCACTGCTAAAGAAAGGTGTGTGTTTTATAACCTCGGTAACTATGGGGTTGTCAGTAGGGTAGGATATACAGCTTTTAGGCCTCATTAATAAGTGTGAGAACAGAAACAGCATTGCAAGAATCATGAATCACTGGCCATCTACAAATGTACTGTCACCCAAGGTCACTCACCCCCCCTGCCCTCGGAAGAGCTCATAATCAAGGCTGACCTCTGAGATCATGTATCTTTGTAGCACGCATGGCTGAAGGCGCTCAAGTCAACACTCAGCATGAAGCTGTGCTGGGAAGACTTCACATGGGACCAAGGAGATTGCTTAAAATCTGCGTCTATATCTTTCCTACACCCGCTTTGTGATACAGTGTACTAATATAACTCTGTGATTGCCAGCTCCTTTAACTTACTTGTTAATCCACATTATAGCCACCACTTCTCGCTGCTCTACGAGCAACATTGGCAAATACCATACTGCAGCAATATGAATGATAAAATACAATTACTGAATCAGAAGGCCTTCCCAAAGCATTCAGTAGAAAAAAAGGAAGGCAGAAATTACATAGAAAATCTTATACCTCTCTCCATCCCCCCTTTTTAAAAAAACCTAAGTTCTCTTACAATGAGGCAGAAGCCATCTACAGCAAAACAAGTAAAACCTACTACAAAGTTCTGATGTTCTCCATTAAGCTTTTTGTTTTCTAAAATTATCCAGTCCAATCATTGTATTTATTGAGGTTTAAAAAGACACAAAGCAGCTGTATGCCATACAGATAAACTGGATATCAACACATTCCCTACTATAAACTATTTTAAATCACATCACTACAGCAAAGAAGCTCTCATAACTTGCATTTGGGATTTACAAACTAGTGATACACCAAATCGCTTTCATGATTTTAAATACTTTCCTCTTTTTTCAATTCCTCCATGGCCTGATCAGCGAGCCAGATCCTGCCTGAGGAGGTACCCTCCCCACTGCTAGTAACTCATGTGAAAGACATGGTTATCTCCCTTTCACTATACTTTTTCCCCCCTCTTTTTTCTTTTTTCCGCCCCAAATGTAAGATGAACTGCATAACTCCTCAGTAAATTTGCTTCTCCTGCTTTGCTTGAAAATTGTTCCAGAAAGCAAGGGGCAGCGAAAAAACCCATTAAATGAACTTTTACCAGGGCAAGTGGGGAAGTCACCCCTAGGCACAGAGGGATGCTGCATCACTGGGAACTACTTTTGACTTTGCTTTTTTCCCCAAAATCGTGGAATGGGAGATTAATGAAGTGTGACCTATTTCATGTTTATTGAGATTAAATTGCTACATAGAGTTTTAAGTGTCAGATCCTTAATCTCTTTCTTCTCAGTTGCATCACAAACTAGTTACTGTTGAGACATTTAGTTGTGTTCAAGTCCTGTAACAAAAAATAGAAAGCTATCCCCAAGCTTCCCAGATATCACTATGATACATACACCATCATAATTCTTATACTGCATCAAAAAAGCCTTCACAAGTAAAACAGTATTAGGACTTCAGAGAAGACAGCAAGCCAAGCCACATTATCTCCTACATATCCTTCCTTCACACCAGTCTTCTCTTGCTGTCTTTTTATGTGGTCCTGCCTGCATATTAATTACTCCTATATGAAGAGCACATGCAGCTGGAGACAAAGGTTCACAGTGCAGAGTTCTCTGGATAACAACTGCTTCATCAGCTTATTTCTGACTTAGATGAATTACCTGTACCATTACTCTTAGAGAGCCTTTTCAGAAGTGCCCTACCCAAGAACAGATTTTGTAGTACTGTATTAGGTAACCCTTAATCACCTACAGAGAAGGAAGCATGAAAGTCAACCTCTGAAGCTCTTTACAGCTGAAATAATGCTTATGATATTCTTTTCAAAGTGTGGGCTTTAGAGCTTTTGTTGCTCAATGCATTAGCAATCTTGAAACTGAAAAACAATTACCCATCTCTAAAGCATATGCACAAATCTTTGTATAATACTTAAGTCATTTTACATGTTCAGAAAAAACACTGTGCATGCAGTTTAGCATCACAGCTAATGCTGGGATAGCATGAGTTAAGCAGGTTTCTGAAGAGCAAATCTAATACAGAAAAGGTGCTCAAGGCTGAAGAGTTAACCAGCAGAAGAAAGTTCTTTTTCCTCTCTCAGCTTCTTCAAGACCAGAGTTCATCGCCCATGCACATCTCCAAGCTCTCCTGTGTCTGCAAGGCTCCCTTGCCTTCAAAATTACTTGAACTTCCAGGCACACTTTTTTCCCTTAGGTGTCTAAAGAGAAAACCTATTTCAACCAGAGTTCAAGCAATTAGTCAGTGACCACTGATACATCATAAATTGTTCCTGATACCTAGCAAAGGACACAATGCCTCAGTAACCATCCCTTCTTTTTAACATAAAGAAAATATTTGTGCTGTCCAAAAATAGATTTCAGTTTTAAATAAATTACTGATTCTTATTTCTATGCATTTTTAAACCGCAGCCAAGCCACACTATTATACATTTAAACCAATGCTTACCTTCTTAGCCTGATCTCAGCCACAACAAAAATGAATTTTACAGGCACCTTAAAATTCACAGCCGGAAGTTAAATAAATATAGACACATAAAATAATGATATGCATATTTCTGCTGCAAAGTTACACTAAACAAGCAAAACTCCTCCCTGAATAGAAATCCCATCAATTACTGACTTTGAAAGGCAGTCTCCTGGCTTCTCTACTTCTTTTTAAAATATCATGAATCCTGCTGAAATACACTTTTTTCCCCCCTCCTCTTAAAGCAGAGGGAAGTTGGTACTTAATTTTATACTATAGAATTTGGAGCAAAACAAAGAGAGGAGTTAACCTTAAGTGGTGTGACAGGGAAACAAGTTTGGGATGGTAGCATTACTCACAAATGAGGCTTAACCTGGCAGAAAACATTTTCCTTCTTTTGTACAGTTTTTAATTTGGCCAGAGAAAGCAATAATCCATTCTTTGCAGAGGACAGATTTATAATGAGATTTCTTGCCACTCTTTTGAATTCAGCACAGGAACTATTAACCTTTGGGAATCATGGACACATTCCAGCAACTTTGAAAACGGATATTCCACTGACTCTAAAAAGTTATTCTGAAATTTAAAAATCAGTTCAGAAAATCAAAAATGCAACATTTCCCATTTACTTGTCAGAGAATTAACTTTGTTGGTTTTGAGGAATATTCCAAGCACAGTAGCTAACAGCCTTTCAGCAAAGTCAATGACAAATTTTCCTTTTACCCCATGAGGACTGACAGCTACAATAAGCTGTAACAGCTTCTAAATGCCTGTGCCTAGATCTTTCTCACAGTGACACTGCTAGCATCTGAACCTTGACACTGACCACTGGGAAGCGACAGCATGCATCCTTCTTCATCAGGGAAGGTAACATCATTGCTGAATGCATCTCTACTGAGGCATGCTGAGGTCCCTCATCAGCTGTCGCTGTATGGGACTAAGGCAGCAAAAGATGCCAAAACACTAGAAACCAAGGCAAAGAAAGCAGAGAAAGGTGGAACAAAGCCTGCTGAAGTCACTTGTGATTTCAGCTCTGGGGCCTCAACACAAGAGGGGTGCGGGCCTGATCAAGTGAGTCCAGAGGAGGCCAAGAAGATGATCATAGGGCTGGAGAACCTCTCCTATGAAGACGAACTGAAAGAGATGGGCTTGTTAAGCCTAGAGACACAAAGGCTCTGGAGAGACCTTAAAGCAGCTTCCAGTACACCTAAAGGGGGCTTACAAAACATCTGGGGAGGGACTTTTTACAAGGGCATGTGGTGACAGGACAAAGGGAAATTGCTTTGAACTGAAAAAGAGGAGATTTAGATAAGGGATATTAGGAAGAAGTTCTTTACAATGAGGGTGATGAGGCCCTAGCGCAGGTTGTACAAGGAAGCTGTGGCTGTCCCACATCCCTAGCGGTGTTCAAGGCCAAGCTGGATGGGGCTTGGAGCAACCTGGTCTAGGGGAAGGTGTCCCTGCCCATGACGAGAGAGTGGAACTTTGAGGTTCCTTCCAGTTCTAACCTGTATATGATTCTATGAATTTGTCCCAAAGTAAACAACGTGCTCTATTTCAAGGTGATGACTCCTTAAAAATCGTACTTACCTCAAAAATATTGGAGGGGGTGTGTGTGGGTGTGTGAAGAAGAGAGGAAGAGAGAGCAGAGAAGGGGGGGGGGAAGGAATTCCTTGAGTGTACAACACATTAATCCCTATCATTCATGATGTCACCTTAAAAATGCAGTTCTCCAGTCTATTCTGTATTTTAATTTCACCTGCCAGTATGGTCTTTCCATACTTTCTGGGCAAACTCCAGGAATCTTTCCTATTTGTCTAGAACAAAGTAAAAATACAAACAAAACAATAAAAATTCTGCATTTTTATAGCACAGTAGTCTAGGTACACAAGAATATCCTGCGTTAAACTAGAAGGAGGAAGGGTGAGTAACCCTGAAGAACAGCTTAGGATCATGCTGGAGTCAAACCTTATTTACTCCATTTTCCATTTCAAAGCAAACTTCAGCACTAAAACCCAGATCATGTTTCATATATTTGAAGCTTGCAGTGAGGCACACATAACTGCTTATTCACTTATTTTGTAATTAGTCAGAGGCTCAATCATTTTCCTAAACAACATAGCTCAGTTTCTACCTACCCAGCAGTTCTTTGGCCATTTCTAACCATGTTTATTTATATTGCATATAGCTTAGCCATGTTTGCATTGATGCATACTGGGAAAATCTGTGCTGCCATCCCTGAGCACCTCTTTAAGAGCAGCATGCACAGGAGGAAGAAAGGGGGAAGAGGAGAAAAACAGTAAAGCACCTGTTATACGTGCTATGTGTGCTATACACAGCAAATGAGTAATGTGCCTTGGGACATCACATTTCACAGAAACTGAATGAGAGTTGCCAGCCAAAAGGGCTGTTAGCAGAAGGAGGGTTAAAAAGTGCTCTGTTCTCTGCAAAAAAGGAATCACCAACTTCACTTTGGAAAGATAATCAATAGGGGCCTCTAGAAGGACAAAACATGATTAGTTAGCATGGTTACAGACATTAGGCAAGGACATAGCTCCACTTAAAGCAAGTTTTGTAGAAAATTCATTACTTTTACAGCAGAAAGTTAGTTTGTTCTTGGCATCTAGTGAATGCATTATATGGTCACATTAAGAATCAATTTCTGTCACTACAGAACCCCCCAGAGCAGATAACAGCATTGTCATCAGGGTAATTCACTAAAATCAGCATGCAATTCTTTATCCTCTTAATTTGCTAAAAATCAGCATGTAATTCGTTATCCTCCCCTTCTCTTTCAAATTAGTGGAGATCAGTATAATGCAACATCAAAAAGGAGAAGAAAAAATATTTTGTCCATGATGATGTCCATGTGATGCACAGGATGAGTGTGTCCTGCAAGCTAGCCCACACAGGTAATCAAACCATGAGGCATCTGTGTTATAACCAAGACATTTTTTGCGTCACTGGTCAAACCTGGAAGAGACTGATGCAGTCTGTCCCACCCAAACAAGTTTTATACGTTTTTTTTTACCAAGAAAAGGGAGAACAGAAAGAACAGGCGTTTTCTTTTCCTTATAATATGGCATGCTTCAACTTGTCAAGAGACCTCTGAGTAGGGATGGATGCAACCACACCTGTTTTACCCTCCTGCCCAATTCTTCCAAAAATAGAATATTTTAAGCAGTACCTTTCAAAAATAATTGAAGAATGTCCCCACACACACCTTAATTCCTACACTGGAAGAAAAACATAAATCATATTTTGACACATTTGAAAAGGAGCAAGAAATACCACCTTAAAAGTAATGGAAGGTTGTCAGGTAACTTTTGTTCACAAGCCAAGCCCACCTACCTCACTGCTTCCCTACTGCTTTGCATTTATACGAACTGCTAGGAAAAGTCTCTCCGTGTTTTCCCTTGGGAAAGCGTAATTTTTTACATGAATATTTATTTATTTCTAAATCCACTACTTTCAGGTTCTTCTGCATCATGCAACACCTGCACTGGCTGTTTGGGACTACAATCAAACACTAATTTTGTTCTATTTCTTTTCCTCTTATTTTTAAAAGCCCTACTTACAGGGCATAGGAAAAAGATTTTGCTGCAGGTGTCCCTCTATTTTGAGCACGGCCTGCAGAGATCAGTCATGTGAAGCTGATCTCTTACCACCTCATCCATCCCACTCTCAAGGCCTCCTCCATAATTGCTTTCCCAAGGGTAAAGAATTCGGGATGGTAGCAAGCAGACCTCAGGGCATTTGCACAGTAGATTTCTAATCTAGATAACTTACTGAAAGTCACTTATCTTCAGGACTAAGGCATATTTTGGCAGTGTGAAGAAATTAAGAAATGCCAAATTGCATTAATGCTCTTTTTTGTTTGTCTGGCTACTTTTGTTTGATTTCCAGGGGCATACATTAAGAAGTCACAGTAACTTCATTTATGCATTGCCCGTGGGTTACACAGATATAATGGAGGAGAACCCATCTCCACTGTACATTGTGATGCTCCCTTTTCTTACAGTTTCCCATTACAGCAGCCAGTATCAATGCCAGTGAAAGACAATTTTTCAAACAAGAAGAACAAGGAATTTCCAAACCTGTATTTCAGCACAGAAGTATACTCGTTTCAGGGGAAAAAAAAAAAAAAAAAAAAATCACACCCCCACACTCATACTCCAAAACAGTGTGAACAGAAGGTTGTGACAAAGCTAGAATTATAGTAATATGGCTGAAGTCAATCCTTCTGTATGAAAACACAAACAGCTGCACACTGGCTGCAACAACAAAATCACAGGCATGTCAATGTCCAATGGTTTGTATTTTCTTTAAGATCAAAGGTAATTTCTTCCACCAGCACAGAATGTCTAGTTGCCCATATTAAGTCTGAATTGCATAAGCACTTAAAAGACTGGAAAATTTGCCCCTTTGATCAGTCAAGCGAATTACTGCAGACCTATCAGATGACTTCTGGAAAATCTCCCATTCTCCTTCCACAACTTTCTATGCATCAAGCAAACCACAAAATTCATGATCTTGAATATCAAAATAGTCTCTTTGAGAAGTCGAAGCTTTCATTTAAATCCTCACGGCCCCAAGACCCCTTTAAGATAAATGATTTTATATTAGCAGTGAAGGAGTTAGAGATTTACAAAGTCAGTAAGAATTCATAACTTGCACATTTTAATCATTCATGGCCGCTGATTTGATTTACCCCACAATTTCCATCAGAAAATAAAAAAGTTTTGAAGAATGAGTTATTCTCAATGTAAATCTCCAGCAAGCCTCTGTCAATCATATAAGTCCTTTCTCCATTAGGTTTTTTCTGCCTCCAGATTAAAACTGCACAACCAGTTTAATTACTTCATTACTTAAAGGCTTCTTACCTTAAAAGGCTGTAAATATATGGAAAGCTAAACTAATACACAGCAGTTCTTCATGGATTAGAGGAAACTGTTATAAGCATCAGTATAGCTTGTGACGATCAACTATATTCATACTTTCTCACTACCCTAATGCTTTTTACACATTTACACACATACATGTTTACACATGTTGCACACACATACAAGAGGGAAGTAAACAATTCCATAATCAAACACAGTATTTGCTTGCCACAACTTGTATGCTCCCTGTGTCATATTAGAATAAGAACCTGTGGGAAGCTACCATTCCAGAAATTATAGCTCAGAAAGAAGTTTTGATGTTGGGTATTTGTTGGAAATAGTAAGTTTTTTACAGTGTTGCTGGTTTTTACTTACTTATTTCGTGTGTTGTGAGGAGCTCATTGTACCTTTGTTCAACTACAGGGAAAGAACTGTTTAGTTTACAGCACAGTTTTATATGCAAATTATATTCAGTAGACTCTTTACTCATCATAAGTGTTAACAGAAAAAAAACCCATGACAGATTTAAGACTGTTGAGATTTTTTCATGAACTTTGAAGGAACACTGAAATTACAAAGCGCGCCTAACTCACTGTAAAGCATCTTCTCTAAGCATGTGCCAAATCATGCATATTAATTTTTTTTTCCCCTAAATGTACACTTTATGCTCTATTTTACGTTTGTAAATATTTGTGACAATTAAAAAAATCTTGTCTTCTGCATACAGTCAAACTTACTGTTTGCTTAGCTCTCCCAGAAATGAAGCTTGTTTCTAACTCAGTGGAAACATTTCCATTTGATTTCTCCAGCAGCACTGGAGAAAAAGGAAGTTTTCACCCCCACACAAATCAAAATTCAGGAGGAAATTCAGAGTTCAAAATAAAGAGATATTTTACTGCCAACAGGGGGAAAAAGTCTTAACAAATCAGCCAGCTGTTGCACTAACAACATCAAATAAAGAAATTGTAGAGCTTATTCTACCCTTTATCAATAATGCATGGCTGCGCACAGACAATTTATAGCTGTTTTCCATCACTGGGTATTGTGTAGTACTAAATTAAGTCTACAAAATTCAAGGACAGTCCACCCACACAGCTACTGTAAGCAAGCCAGGCCACTTTGAATAAATATTTTAAAGGCATACAGTGAGTTTTATTAGCATGCTGACCACAGTTCTTAGTGGACAAAGCATCTCCTTTGAAAAAGTAAAAGTAGCAGAAAGAGGGATGAGTTACTCTTGTGCCTTGCATGTAGAAGTATAGCAAAAGGAAAAAAGAAATATATACATGCAACAACTCAAACCCCTACATTTATTAAGATTAAAACATAAAGCAAGAGAATTTGTCTTCTATACAAGAAATTGATTGTCAGTCCCAGAAAATCCTGAGAGATGCTGGAAGGGTCAAGTTCTGACAACCCAAAGATGGTTTTGATGGGTTTTGTTTACATCTAGGTAGCTGCAAAGATTAATAGACTTATTTTTTAATCCTTCACAAGCCATATAAATCAGAAAAGCACATGTAAAACTTTCATCAAAATAACTAGTTATCAGACTGAAATTGCCTCAGCAACATCTACGGCACCAGCAAAAAAGTGAGAGGTAGAGTCCCCTCCCCATGCCATACCAAGAGATGGTATGGCATGATTTGGTTGCTTTTGGTCAATCCCACCTCTTCTTACCACAGCAGTTCCAGCATTTGAACGTCTGGAACACATGAAGGCATCAAGGAACTTGTAGCACATGAGCTGGCCACTAGAAGCAAAAGGATGCAGATGCCAGGACCATGCATTCAACAGTCTTACCCAGGCTCTGCTGTGGCAGTGGCCAATGTGCTACCCAGGTCCTTCATGTTCTGGTTTCAGGTGTGGAGTCAGGTTGTGCAGCCACAACATGGATGGCAGCACCACCAGGAGGTGGGTTTGGGTCATGCTGCAGACTTCTGCTGCTGTTTCTTTTACAGTCATAGTGCCCAGCTTCCCTCTAAAAAACACTAGCAAGTGTGAGGTTTGTGAAAGCCTTTTTATAACCACAGCATCACTTCTCCAGGCAGGACCCTCCGTGTCTCTGTAACTGGCATGACAAGATGATGTCCCTGCCTGGGAAAAACACTTTTATACAATGTGGGAAGGTAGAGGATGTAGCATGGTTTGGCAGCTTGGTGGCTTGTGGTATATTTAAGCCCAACCACAACTAAGAGCAGGAATGATGCAAAAGGCAAGACTCAAGCCACATCTGTTCTAAGTTGGTCAAGTGGAAATATCTGAAATAAAGCCAAACGTGACTGTTTTTGTTGTGCAAGAGTAGAGAAGAAAAACTAAACTCTGATCAGTGATATGTGGATTTGCGGATACCTTTTATTTCCTGTTTAAGGTCCATATTACTGTATAATGAAGTTTAACTTAATTTACAATAACATGTTTTATAAAAAATCAGATCCCCTTTGCAGATGCAAGTATCTCGTGGACCTCTGAAGCCAACTAATCACTGTAAAATTCTGATGTAACTGCTCCAGCAAACCTAGAAAATTCAGAAAGTGAAGAGCCAGACTTGACTAAATCTTCTCACTACATTGCTGTGCCAGGGCAACCACCCCCCAGCCTTCAAGTGAAGCTGCTGCATCGCTGTGATAGCAGAATGCCTGCTCTGTCCTATGGGTAGAAGCTATTCCAGATGAACTGGTAGTACTGACATCTAGTCATAGCTTTTATAAAATCTTTTTTAAGATTTTCAAGATAAGCAGAAATCTAAAAAACTAATCTGACGAGTTAGCTGCAGAAAGCAACTGCCAAGCATTTGTATTTTACCCTGTCAGAAGTGCAAGGTTTTCTTCAGAAGGTTGGTTGCTGTATTTTTCCATTTAGCAGATTGAGTTTCTGCTGTGAAAAGTGAAACTGCTGTTTTGAAGTCTGATGATATTGCAGTAAAATCCTGGGCTAAATCAAGGCTACAGGACACATCCTTGAGAAAGCACAGATAATCCCCCTGAAGCAACTATGGCTTTATAAGCAGAAATTAATTTTATTAAGTCCGTTGCTCACCTTACATTGCCAAATCTTGTGACCCTATTAAAAGTGCGCTGCTTTAATCACGTGCACAGGGATCATATGCAGTGAAGCTAAGAGACACACAGGACGCTCTAGGGCCCTCTCCATGGAGCATGTCACTTCAGTGCGACGCTACCTTTGTAACTTACAGGCAAAAAGCTCTGAGGGGGTTAAGTTAGTATTTCAAACCACCAGTTACCTGTGCAAATACAAGATTTGTATAGCCTCAAGAACAGCAAAATGTGGTTGGGTCACATGCAATCATGGGTGCACATGATCTTCAAACACTGCATTTTATTAAGATAAATAGAGCCCACTTCTCCCAAAGACTTGCTAAATTAGTAGCCCCAGTACCTCTACTACAGTGCTATTAATGCCTGTACATTTTTGTCCTCTGTAACACAGAGTCACAGCCCAGCACTACTCAACTGTACAGTACAGTTTGCTATGTACTTCGTATAATGATATGCAAAGAAAATACATATGTATGCGTATAACATGAGAATCTGACAAGCATAACTCTTCATCCTGCTTCTCTCCATAGCCACAGCCTTGTGATGATCACTGACACAGGAGGTGCCTTCATGGTCCCCTTCTTAGCGACTGTACATTGTGCTCTCATGCTTTCTGACTGCCAGGCAGACCGCAATCATTGCTGCTTTGGCTCCCTGTCAGCAGATAAAGGTCTGATATGTGCTTTCCAGCCTTTCTGCAGTCATACTCTCCCTCTCTGTCTGCACATGCTTTCTTAGACCCCCCTCTCCTCCCACCCCATATCCTGCTAGCCACCCGTGCACCCTGCCAGACAACCAGGCTGTGACTACACTAGTTTACCGACACCTGCTGCAGTGCACCAGGCAGCCAAGCCTGGAGGCCTGAAAGTGCAACCTGAGAGTCCCTTCATGCATATATCCACATTTCCTTTGCTTAGAAGCCCATCCATGGCTCAGGATGCACACTTCTACAGCCAGTACACAGCTGTGGCACACAGCCACACAGGAACTGGGACAAGCCTAGTCACAGTGGTAACAAGTTTCCTTACTTAGCCTTCTCTGAGCACTTCTTCCCCCTGCCAGCTACAGCCTCGCCCCAGGGCCCAGGCCTGACCTCTGCGCCAGCTCCTGTACAAAGCAATTCTTTGCCACCAGAAAAGACAAAATTAACCTACAAATGCTTTTCCCAGTGAAAAAAGCTCCAGAAGACCACATACTAATGAAGAACAGCACTGTACAAGGAGGGGCAGGCACTTCAAGAACCTAGGGCCGATTTGAAATGTGCTGGCATGAGTGGAAGTGCAGGGAGGCTTTCTGCTCACAGCTGTGAGCTGTGTACCACCTTGTACCTATGGCTCACAGCAGCTTGCCACAGGTACATTGCAGCACCCTCTCTCAACTGAGTTTTGTGCAAGAAAGCCAAAGGGAGAGTCAGTGGAGCCTGGGTGCATGCACGTACACACATGCACACACCCCACTGAAATGGCAAGTTCAGAAAAGTGATGCAGCAAGGCAGGAGATCTGCTGTTCCATGCTTACTGAGTTCCGCAGCTTGGGAAAACAGCTGGTGCCTGCACATATTTTGGATCACTAAATTCGATAGCCCTCTACCTGTCCCAAAAGCTGTCATCAATTCAAAGCCAAACACTAAGATTTGCTCCATGCTGAAAAGACAGGCTGTCCCCCACTGCTTAGTTTCACTCTGATTCAAGCAGCGGAAGTGGCATGAGACAAGAGTTAATCTGCAGTGAGCTGTCCTTCATAGTTGGAATGGCCGAAAGACTAAATCTTTGTTCTTCAAGAGATGAGCTCAGTTTTAGGTGTGTCTCATCTCTCATCTGAACTTGCAGCACCCTGCAGTGCATATAATAAGGTGGGCAGTGACAGTCACCAAAAGTAAACAGGAGTCAGCTGCCACTTTGAACAGCAGCTGTCAAACCTGAGGGAATCCAGGAGACAGCAGCAAAGAGAGCCTTTATACAGGGATTACCCATCTGTATTTCCTTTATTACAGATTTAATTCAGGCCCTCCCTTTGGTGTTGTTCTCTCACATGATTTGTGTCTTTGCACAGCAAGATTTCTGTATAGCCATGTCCTGCTGGGGTGCTTCCACCCATTCCCTACTCACTGAAATGATCCTGCAGCAAGAGAAGACCATGCTGTGCATTGGGCATTGTGCAAACATACTCTTGATTGGCCTAGTCACTCTACTGTCTACTGTGTTGCAGAGAAAAAGCACAGAGGCTGACAATGCAACTACAAACCCAAAAGACAGGTACAAAACATGGTAATTGATTGGCAAAAGACAGCAGCAGCAGCTCTAGTCAAAGCAGAAGGGTCACTTTTCTAGTCACAGTTGTGTTTAGATTCTTGCCCATACTTTTCCCAGTGAAGAATTTGTCTCAGTCTGACATCCCATAGGGACTGAAGGCTGTATGTTTTTACTACTGAAACATTATTAATGCATAGATGAAGGACTAAGGAATTCTAATGGAAGCATGTAAGAGTGTAGAATTCATTATTTAGGAAAAGAAACCAAGTTGTTTCTTCATTGCTTCATTCACTTCATTCTTCATTTCTTCACTCACTGAGGTCAGTGAATTTATCCATAGCTAACAACTAGTGATAGCTGGGTCCATTCTTAAGACTTCATGTTAGCATGGTTTCGTGCTGGTTTTGGCTAGGATAGAGTTTATTTTCTTCATAGTAGCTGGTATGCGGCTATGTTTTGGATTTGTGCTGAAAACCATGTTGGTAATACAAGTATGTTTTAGTTACTGCTGAGCAGTGCTTACGCAAAGTTAAAGCCTTTTCAGCCTCTCACCTCACCCACCAGCAAGCAGGCTGGCGGTGCATGAGAAGTTAGAGGGGACACAGTCGGGACAGCAGACCCCAGCTGACCCAAGGGATATTCCAGACCATGTGGTGGGCGGAAGAAGGATGGGGAGGGCATTTGGAGTGATGGTGTTTGTCTTCCCAAGTAACCATTATACGCATGATGGAGCCCTGCTTTCCTGGAGGTGGCTGGACACCTGCCTGCCAGTGGGAAGGAGTGAAAGAATTCCTTGTTTCGCTTTGCCTCTATGACTTTTGCTTCAGCTGTTGAACTGTCTTTATCTCAACCCATGTTTTTTTCTCACTTTTACTGTTCTGATTCTCTCCCCCATCCTGACACAGAGGGAGCGGCTGTGAGGTGCTTAACTGATGACCACGGTTAAGCCACAACAGGTTTATTACAAAGCAAGAAGTGGTTCTGGGACAGTGTGTGGGATCATGCCTATCTATCCTCTTCCCTCTGAACCCAGAAAAAGAAGTCACACGTTACCTTAAAACATTGTAACAGAAGCTCCAGTTGTCTACTTTCCTTTAGACCTTTTTAAACATCAGAAGTAATGCACAGGATTCAGCTAATTCAATGCTTCAGCATGTGACAGCACATTCAGGAACCTGAGAGTCATCCTAAAGAAACGAAATGAAAAGCACCAATTAGTCATTGTACTTGTCAAGCAATATATCACACGCTTAAAACCAGTGATGCCTGATAAAGCTATGCTAAACAATAATGAAATTACCAACAATTACAAATATGAAAGGCTAAGTAATTTTTTGCTTCCAGTGTGCACAATCAATATTTTGGTTACAGTCCCCCCGGAAAGAAAGCATGTGTCTTGCAATAGCTGTGTCACCCTGCACTGCCTTCCCAATTTAAATCCTCTTTGTTCAAACAACAGTCCATGTGAATGCACCGAAACAAAGCTCCAGGCATTTCAGGATACACCAGTCATGCCAGATGCAGAAACACAACAGTGAATGTTGAAGGAAAGGTAGCCTGGTACTAGTTTGCACTGGGAAATACTGCAGAAGTCCATGTGAGCTATGTCGTAGCACTAAATAAGCCAGGATGTTGGTGTACATTAAAGACACATTGAAGTACTTTATAGACTGCAGAAGAGACATCTACAGACTGCTTTGTCTCATTTCCCTGAATAGGCTTCTTTAGAAATTCTCACCTTGCAAGGACTTGTACGTACTCTCAGCCCTTACTGAGTAAAGGCTTTCAAACTGCAACAAAGCTCATGCCTGCACCTATATAGCACATAAGACAGCTCTTTTCCTCCACAGCAACTCAGCAAGGATGTTCTGCTAGTATCAGACTCCTGTTTTTCAGTTCCAACTAGCTGGCATGTCCCTCAAATGATCAAACTTCCCAATACCACAGATACACACATACAGAGACACCATTCCTTGCACTGAGGCATCCTGCCTCACAACCACTCAAAGGTACAGGCAAAGCCAGCTGCACCCTGAGGCTGTGTTGATCTTAAATAGTTGCACAACAGTGTTGCTATCACATCAGACAGCTGTTATGACATTTGACAGCAATGGAAGGGTGGGACAGCAGAAAAATTTATCTATATCTAGCATGGTTACTCAAGAGAGTTTTGAAGATTACCTTCAGGAAAAAGGCACTTCTTATCACTCAGATTTTAATTAAGTACTTCCCTAAAGCTTTAGTCTGAAGATAAAAAGCTATTGTTGTCCCAGTTTGTAAAACTACATGTGGGCTTAATGGAGTACAAGGGAATCATACCAGGTATAAAAGAGCTTTTAATTATAAATTAATAAATAAACTACCACTGAAAGCATGTCACAGACCAATGTCCCTACATATATTTATATTGTTCTAATCCTACATCATTTACAAATCCCTAAACCAGCCTCCTAAGGGTTAATTGTCTTCATAAACTAAAATGACAAGTAGCATTTGAAGGGAAACTACAAAGGTCTGTCTGTGGTAGAGGGAGAAGGGGAATTAAGTGGGAGATAGTAGACTGTGGAACGATAAACCACAAACGCAACATCTGTTACGAAATCAGGAATCCCAAAAGCCCCAAGTTTAGGCGAGCTTTAATACAGTGTTCAGTGCTCTTAAATTACCCCTAGGAAATGTGAATCAATTTCTTCTCCCCACCCCTCCAACAGTTCCCCAATACATTTAGTTACACTTTCAGCTATTAAGGTAAAATATGAACTTGTTTGCACTGCATGTTAGCTATTCGCGACACCCTAAAAATGCTTTCCCTACATTTCAATGGGGGTGCATTCCAAGATGCAAGTATCTCTGTTTACATAATACTAAAAACTATAATGCTTTAAGAAACTTGAGATGAAAGCAAATTATATCCTTGGCGCTATATAATCACAGTTAATAGGAAGCACCACAATCTTTGTGTTTCTGTACAACATCCTGGTTTACACTTCTGTATAAGCCTTACAACAGTTTCATGTAAAAATTCTGAATATTTCACAACTTCATCTTCAAGATATGCAGTTGACAGTTACACACCCTGGGCAACTGTTCAAGGACACAGAAAAATAGACTTTGAAACTCCTACTACCACACCCAGCGCATCGTGTCCCCGTAACATGGTGTCAAGATTATTCAGGTATTTCTCATGGGTTAATTCTGCTTCAACAGATTTTGTCTTTTGCACACTGTCCCACAGCTACCATAAACCCCGGACCAGGTACTCTGTGTAACCCAGCTGAAGAGAGTCTTTATGCTCACACCTGATCCAGATCACTTTGAAAGCACAGTAATGGTGCTACACACCAAAAGCCAGGAGTAGGACACACTTGAGCTCCAAGATGACTACTGACAACTCGGTGTAATTGCTCCACTTTGTCAAAGAGAACTGAACAAAAGTCAGAAATCCTTTGGGAGCCAAGATTTATCACATACCGTACTAGTTTTCATGCCAGACTGAAAGAATGCTTCAGTTTTGCTTTTTACCCCAAACAAATCACAGCATACATGCAATACACAATCAACTGACTCCTACTCACCTAAGCCCAACCAAAACAAAAAACATTACACTGCACACCCATTTTTTTTCTCCTTAAGAAGAGAACAAACCACACCTAGCAGGTATTAGTAAAAATACCAAACACTAGTAAACATTCTGATATAATGAGAAGTTAGAAAAATATGTGTAATACCAAGCAAAATTTGAATCTGTATAAAATGGATTTATGTATCTTATATCAAAAAGTAATTGCTCTTCTAAACTGCCTTGCAAATGGCAATCTAAATTCATTCCCCGTCAGAAAGCTGACTTAGTGATCAGCATAACTGAGTGCTAAAGCAGAAGTGAAGAAAAGCAGAAATGAAAACAAACATGGTCAAACAGTTAAGCAGAGATATTGAATATACAAAGGGAGCACAAGGAGGACTTTTGCTGATGAAGTTGTAATTTTTACAGGAAGCTTTAGCCTTGATAACATTTTAATTTATACAAAGCTTGCTATGCAACAGGTATTTCTTGAATTCCCTAAGACATGCTTTCACCAATTTTTCATGGGAAGTCTACATCACAGCGTACTCTAGCTTGACAAGTTCTCCATGGGCAGCTAACACACATATTACATCTTCTCTCCTCTTCCATTTTAATATTGTTCAACACCTCCTCCCACACACTCCTCCAACACACACACCTCCCTCCAGCAGCCAGATTCACTTATCTAAAGAGGAATTCATGCTGGTCTGAAAAAACACCAGCCCCCTCAACTGTAAGGACATGCCTGGATAACTTACTGTGATATGCCTCAGGTGTTGCGTCAAACAATTCAAAGTCAGTTAAAGGTGCCTTGCATAGCACCAAAGGGTCATTACATTCTTGCTGGGAAGGAGACACATTTTAAAATAAACCTGATTTTGCAGGTAACTTTCTAGTGGAAAAGACCCTATATATCCTGGTGAATATGTTCTAACTTTTTGGACAGAACATCTCTATGTAATCAAAAGCAATAATCAATCTTGGTACACTTCACCTGCGTAAGTTCTCATAATCACTAAAGGAAATAAACTAAAGCTATGTCTGCATGGCACAAAGCACCATGCTAATTAACCCTGCAGGGATACTAATTAATCCAGGCAGGGTGCCACTGCAATATGAGTACTCTGCTGCCTTGGGAATCTCCTCATGCCAATGCATCATGCCATGTGGTCACACATCCCACCCCCAGTCCCAAGCAGTCTCTTTCACATGAAAGAAGTGTCTTACACCAAAGAAGAACATCCTATGGAGGGATGTTTCCTCTCAGAATGTGTCATACAGCTCTTTTATTTAAGTCTGTGAGCTACAGCAGGCAACACTGAGCTGTACATTGCACTAATTCTTAGCAAACAGGAAAATAATCAACTGAGAATCCTTGGTTGCTAGGAGGAGGAACATAAGAGGGTGTATTTATGGACAACCATCTCGACCCCAGCAGAAAAGGTCCAGGACAGCATCTCAGAGTAGCTACCTGTAATGACAATGGTCATTGTCTGCCAATCACCTGCAGCAATTCACCACACATTCTGATTTCCCAACTGGTCTCAATACACAGCAAGGAGAGACCCTGTAGTGCTAGTGTAAATGTTCAGGAGTTAGTAGGCTCTAAACAGCAGATAGCGGTGTGATTGTTAGCTCATTTAAAAAAGCTAAACTGGTGCCAAAGCAACTTTCCTTTCAACATTTTGGTGATAAAACAAGTCTTGGGCTAAAGCCAGAACACCTTATCTGCTGTACCTGATGCCACCTCTTGGTACAGAGGCTTCACGTACTGCAAATGGACTTTGAGCTGCTTGTGACTTGATAAAATACATCCTATAAGGAATAACATACTCAGCAGTACCCAACAGTAACTGGGTTTTGAGCAGCCAGGGGAACGTCTGCCTTGCAATCCAACCTGCAGCAGAATGTAGCCTCACAGCCTGCCCAACACCACAAGATGGAAAAACAGAGAAGGGACTGACAAACTTTCTGGCACAAACAAGGCAAAGTCGAGGAAAAGTGTTCTACAGTGCCAAGCAGAACAGAATTTCAGAGCCTGAACAGCCGCAGTCCCCCAGTTCCTCCTCCCCACCAATCCACATCTAAAATGAGATATTACTAAGACAGTACTGCTCATATGGCCTCTCTCCAGAAATGCAGACCTTCTGCAAAGCACCATGAATTTATGCATGAGTTACTTCAGCAAGCGGACTCGCATTGCTGGTAAATGGGATACACCAGCTCAGCTAGAACCTGAAGGGCAACACTGGTTTCTCACATTTCAGTCCGTTTGCACAGGCAGAGGTCGCAGCACAAGAAAGGGCGGCTTCACCTTGGTCCCGGGTTTTCAGTACAGTGGTCAAAAAACAGTGACCAGTTTCAACAAGTAGGCTGTTTCTTGTGGCAAAAAGAACAGGGACAACTGTTGGTCTAGTATAAAGCATGCTGCATTGAGACAAGGAGAAGCCACATCAAAAAAGCAGTATGAAAACCCTACCTGAGCCTTTCATGTTCTCGTCCAGAGTGGACAAGGACTCAAATAAGTCTGCCAGGTCCAGCAAGGCTGAATGCAAATTCTACCAGTGTAAAAAGCATAATCATTAAGAGAAATAAAACTGCATTTGATAAGTAGGTATTAAAGAAGCAGTTCTCATGTTAGACACACAGTAAGTCAGCTTATGAAAAATGGAAAAGCATAATAAAAGACACATTTGCTACCTGATCACTTTAAAAAACAGTACTACTTTCACAACCATCTGGTGCACATATGAGACTGACTAATAAAAGGCTGTCTCCTTCCAAACCTTCTTGGAGTTTTTTTTTGACCTAAATGCTGAATGTGAATTGACAATCAAGGTAAATGCTTCAGTCCCCAAACAACAAGAACTAGTCAAGATTGTGGCAAAACGTAAAACCCAGCAAGCAATACAAGCAGATGTGCTGAATCTTAACACCTTTAGCTGTCAAGTGAGGCAAGACTGACTCAACATTCACTGCACCCTCAGGGGCCAGATACACATATCCCACTCCTCCAATATTTCCCTACACAAACTGTGGAGTTCACCATGGGCTTTCTGAAAGGAGACAGGTAGCATGAACAGTGCCCTGACACAACCACCACTGCTATCTTCAGATGGCAGACAGCAATCTCAGCTTTAACCAGAAATTGGCAAAGTTCTGAAAAGAAATGGCACCAATACCCACTCTAACAACTGTGGCTGCTGCCACAGATGAAGTATCACTGACAGAGCTCATTCACTGCTTATGGACTTCATCACCCCCCTATAGGCTCATGTCCAGAGTCGGAGGAGGTAAAGTCATTAGCACACCCAATTTTTGTTGTTGGGATTTTTTTTCCCCTTTTTCCCAGATGACCACTTGTGTGGACAGATCTGATTCTTTATTCTCTGTCTGCAAGACTAAGCTACCAAAACAGCCCAGATTTAAAAAACTATGTATTTCCTAGGACTCTAAAGCAGGATGGGCTTGACAAGGGCAGTGTAGCTGAGATATTTCATTTTAGGCAAGGAATGGAGGGAAAAAAGGGTGTCAAAACTGAAGCACTAGTGTGATGTTATATAACAGTGGTTCAGGAGAGAAGGAAAACTGGGAAGACGCTCAGTCACAGACAGTCTTCATTTAACTTGTCTCAATACACCAGTTACATCCTCTACTACATTCCCTTATCAAGTTCTATCCTTTGCTTGTTCACATTACCATATCATGAAACACCTCTTACAAGCAACAGCACACATGATAAAACTGTGCTTGCTTCCTTAAGGGGAGCAGAGATTAGGAAAGGCCATGAAGGTCATTCTTTTGTCTTGCAGTGAAAAGGAACTGGGAATGTGGATAATGAAACTGAAAGAGACCATTAAAACACTATCTTGTTTGTCTGGTTACTAGGTCAGATGGCCTCTCACCTGCCAGTGGACAAAAGCTGCCCCTAATGCGAGCCATTTGCTTACTCCTCTGGTCCCATCTGAGCTGAACAAGCAGAGGAAGGGAGAGAAAGCTTTTAAAAGGCACTAAATAATCTTCAAAATTAAGATAAAGATATAGAACTGATTGCCATTATCTCCAGAAGCAGGTCAGTAACCTTGATGGACCCCAAAAATTCTTAGTTGCTAGATTTCAAGTGACAAAAACAAACCTTCATAAAAACTCAACTCCCTTTTTGTGCTATTTCCCCATCCTCACAGAAAATGAAAGCATTCCCCAGCTGTCCAGCATCACTACATATCTTCATGGTATAACACAGCTATAGCAAACAATGAAATAGGCAGTTGATCTGCTCTAGAACCATTCCAAGAACCTGCATCTTAGGGCATCCATATCCCTCATATCCATCTCCGTATCTAGGTCTGGAGGCTAAAGCTCCCCTTATTTCAGGACATGCCACATTCCAAGAGTGAGTTGGCAGGACCAAACAAACAAACAAACAAACAAAACAAAAAAAAAACCAAAAAACCACACACACACACAAAAAAAAACCAACAAAAAACAACAACAACAACAAAAACACACACACAAAAAAAAAAAACCCACAAAAAAAACACCAAAAAAAAAACCGACAAAAAAACCCACAAACACAATAAACAACAATGGTGTTCATGTCCTTCTCTTCCACCAAGGCAAACCTTGGACCAGATCATTTGGCTTTGCAGCTTGGGCTTTCCATACACATGTTGCCTACCTACCTTTGGGATTTTCAAACAGATCTTACCACCACATCCTTAGTGATATCCCGGAGTTTATATTCCTAAGGGATAGGATTTTTGGATGGTACACCAGCCACACAACAAACTCCTGTAATAGCTCCAAGAAAGCTCTGGTACTGAAGAATAACCCTGTCATATTTTCAGCATACAGCTCTGAAAACACAATGAATTGATGAGCCCAAGCTGCACAGTGCTATTGGGTGGTATGCTTGCTACAGCAGGCTATAATGAGAGGGATCCTCAAAAGTGTAAACACAGTCATAGAGAGAAAAAGAAATATAACAGCTGTCTCATCAGATGTTCTAAATCAATGACTTGAACAAGAAAAGCTAAAAATAAAGTAATTCGGAATTTGTCTCCTACGAAGCAAACACATCTAAAATGACCCTTGTATGTCCTTACACCTTCAAGAACACTATGTTACAGACACAGCAACTCATTTTGGACTAGAGGTAGTAAACAAAACCAAGCGTTTCCAGGAATTCAGTGACCAGGAAAATTATGCAAACAAGCATGTGGCCTCCAGCAGAAAGGACATTATTCTCCAGAGTCCCACTGCTAGCTCTTAAGGGAACAGCTTTCCCCAATTTCATTTTAAGCCTTATCACCCTAAACATTTGTCTGTGTCCCTCAAGCAAAGCAGGAGAGTAACTGACCCTAGCAAAGAGAGGACAAGGATGAAACTGCTGGTCAAGATGCTCTTTTCCACTGAAACTGTTTGGCTAGCATATTCAGCAACGGCACAAATTAGAAATTCCACAAAAGAAGGCACACACAAATGGCAGTATTCCTGTTGCTTCTGCCAAAAAAAATAAGTAGGGAGACTGTCATTGCAATCATAGTGCTCCGTCTCTATCCATACAGGAAAAAGATACAAACATACATGCACACTGAACACTGGATATTGAAGCACCAGCTCACGGACATTAAGGCTGTAAACCAACAACCTAATATCTCAAAGCAGACTGGGAGAAAACATACATGTGAATTGTGTGATTTTCAACATATGTTTCCCCTGAATAGCCAAAATAATGATAAAAAAAATTGCAGAAATCCCCTCTACCCCCAGTCTATAAAACACCTCAGAGCAAAGTGACCTGATCCGATGTCAGCTGAAAAGCTGCAGGGTCTCCTTCTCAAGGGCAATCAGCCCTTGAAGGAGAAGAAGGGCAGAGGAGGGAGAGGACCGACTGGAAAAAGCAAGTGAAAGAGCCAGCGCAAGCCATGCAACCCTGCTATATCACATCGAGGTGAAGGCTCCCCATGCCTGTGGGTACTCAGAGTCAACGCAGATGAAAAACTGACCACATAATGGTTGTTCTGCCACAGCTTGTTGATTTGTGCAGGACTACTGGGGCTGTTGCAGCAGTTTGCAAACAGTCTGTGCACCAGAAAAAGACAGCAACAGAGGCATTCCATACACACACGCACACACACACACTCACTGTGTAATAATTCCTCCTCATTAAGTACTGCCATTCAAAAACAAATCACCACCTCAAGTCACAAGTACACTCCCACTTAGATGTATTTTAAATAGCCCACCAGATTGTGACACCAAAACATACCCACTGACACAAACCAGATTTCACTATTTCATGAAAAAGCATTAAAAAACAAAAGTGCTGAACTTACAGAGATATTAGTCCATTTCTCTCTAGCACACTGTACATCATGAACTGCAATGCCTGAAAACAGTAACTTGATCTCTCTGGGAAGGTGGGTGGTATTATACAAGCTGAAACATTAGAAACATGCATAATTATGCTGCGTATTTGCCACACATTCTTTCATCCATGAACCAATATGAATGGAAAAGTCACACTGACACTCCAGAATTAGATTATGTCCAAACCATCAATTAAGACTTTTGTCTAAGGCCCTGAGAGATCAATTTTTTTCAGGACAGAATAAACTTTCTTTGGACTTAAGCTATGCATATGTTAGAGACGCAGTGACAGTGCTGCCAGCTCAAAGCCAAGACAAAGGTGGGTTTTCTTCCCCACCACTGACAACATAGTGTCACATTATTTTCCTCTGAGCCCAGCACCCATTCACATAGCACTTCTGAGGACACTGCCAGGGCACCACCTGCACCCCATCACTAAGTCCACCCACTCCTGCACAATGACACCTCTCCTACACACCTTAGCACCTTCACCAGACCAAGGACCTCTAGCAGAAGCAGCGCATCCACAGGGTGGGTTGTGATGAACACACCACTGTAAGGACTAACATGGCAGGTGAATAAAGCAGAGACCATATTTACTCTTTGCTACATCCACCACCACAGCTCACATCACAGCTGCTTACATTTCATGCAATAGTGCTTTCACATCAAGCATTACACTTACATTGCTCACACTTAATGCAATATTGCCTTCACACTTCACGGAGTGCCCTGGCATGTAGCCTTCCTTTCAAGGAAAGCAGCATTCACCTTTTCAGTTTTGAGAGGCAGAACCAGAAGACAAAGCCAATATTCACAGCTACAGCCTAGCAAAATACACAACACTTTTACAACACAACTTGTAAGGCTAGAAGATGACATAAAATGCAATTTTTTAACAGGGAGAAAACACAGTTCTCAAAGACATAACAACTGTGCACATGTGTCTACCTACAGTCTCCTCCTGTTACATCAAGTTCCATTCCTCACACTGAAGACCTAGTCACACTCCTGACTAAGTGAGATGCAGCAACGCCTATAGTTGCTGTGGTACAGTTGCCCCTCAGCTTTGATAGGAACACCCACATTTTGCTGTTCTGGGCAACCAACTTGCCTGAACCCTTCCTACAATAAGACATTTCCAGCATAGAATCATAGAATGGTTTGGGTTGGAAGGGACCTTAAAGCTCATGCAGTTCCATTCCCCTGCAACAGGCAAGGACACCTTCCACTAGATCAGGCTGCTCCAAGCCCCGTCCAACCTGGCCTCAAACACTGCCAGGGATGGGGCAGTCACAGCTTCTCTGGGCAACCTTGATTCAGCCCATTTCATTCCTAGTGCTTGCCAGAAATAGATGTGGAATACAGGGTATTTATTTCAGCTAATTCTCCGTGCACTAGGGACAATGCATGCATCTGGAACACTGTTTCAGCAGAGACACGTGAATAGTTCTGGAATAATTCTTACATTTTGTACTCAAGCAGCCCAGCTCCCTCCATCTCTTCCCCTTCATTAGATACTTCCAAAACCCTTGAAGATCATAGCAATGCATAATGAAGTACCTCTCTACATATGTAAGTCATACTTTGCAGCTTCCAAGATCTGTGTTTCCCCTTTATGCAGGATAACCACTCATATCAGGGAACCTGAGTTGTCACAGTGACCACACAGAAAGAAAGTAAAAACTTTAAAGTAACCTTTTTCCACACGTATCTGAAGTCTCAAGATAGGAAAATTGATCAGACTCAAATTAATAAGACAATGTAAGTAGAACTTGCTTGAGATTGTTTGTTTGTTAGTTTTAAACCTGCTTTTGCAAATAGTCGTTCATTCAGAAGATGGGCCCTCCATACTTTCTTACACATCTAAAAAATAATAATAAATAAAATATAAAATAAAAAATTAAAAAATAAATAAACTGCAGGCAGCTTTATTTTGAAGCTTCTCTCTCTCTTCTGTATAACCTAAAAATCAATTAAAAGGTGACAGAGCAACCCTCTTCAAGCTTTACCTGAACTATCTATTAAAAATGTTTGATCTATGTGATGAAAATTCCTGAAGTCAAACAAAAATGGTTTCTGGTGAAAAGAAGGGAAAATGGATGTGCATTTCAGCAGAGACTACTACACAACAGAAGTCTGAGTTTGCATCAGATCTTGGTTAGAATAATTTAATTGCCAGTACATAAGAGCAAGAATTTCTCAAGTATTTTTCAGTATTTGCTTTTGCAGTAAACAGAAGGGAAAAGACAACATTATAGTTTTAAGATTCCAATTTACAAGTGGTTTGATAACAACCTTCCCCAAGTCATTCGCCCAGGAAAGAGTTGTTAGAAAACAAAGCTAATCAGAGCTTGTCAGTTAAAGTCCTTCTCCTGCTTTGTTCAGAAAACCTAGGCAAATAGCTTATCCATGGATAGACCTGGGGGCCTTTCACAAATATTTTGTATTCCAATGCAAGCTTAGGCACATTATATAAACATCTGGAGTACCCACTAGAAATGTGAACACCTCCTCTTTAGCCCTGCAGTGAGTGTCTTCATGACACTGTTTCATCAAGAGTGACTGAAACAGTATTAGAGAGGGCTTGCATCCAAAAAATGTTGTAATATATAGCTTGTCTATACATATACAAGGTTTTGAGTGAGAAGGGGGGGGGGGTGGAATTCAGGTGCACAAATAAGTTCTCCAATCTTCCTTATCAGTGCTTAACTTCAGAGCGAAAAGAAAGTGTCTCATATCATTAGTAATAACAGACTGTTTCCAGAAGGGTTGGAGACTAGACTGCTCTGGGGAGAAACAGCAGAGACAATCTGGTATGTGCATCTTTTCCCCGGAGGTGCAGTCCAGTTTGAAAGCACTCTGAGCATCCAGAACCTACGACAATGCTAAGCGATGCTGGCATACTCTGACCCCACCACAGACCAACAGCATAGAGAAAACCACAGGCACTGTATGAAACATGGGCATCCACAAAAGCTCCCAGCTGTGTTGACCCTGCCAGGGCCCACGATTAATAAACCAGGTGCTCGCAATGCAGTAAACACTTTGATACCACATTTCACAGCACATAGGATTGGAGCAAAGTAGATACCTCCTGTGTGAGCCAAGCTATAAAGAGGGAAAGGCTCACAGCTCTTTTTGGGACACTTTTCCCAAAGCCTTAAAACAGCAGTGTCAGCACCTTCAGCTTAGACTGCAAAGGTGCCTGCAGAATTGTGGGTGTCAAGCCTAACACCTGGGCCGGTTTTAGTGTATTTGTTTATTTTTCAAACCTGCAGAGAAACTGTACCTTACCACACATTTCAGCAACTGCCTCATAGAACAGTTAGGGTTGGAAAGGGCCTTAAGATCATCTAGTTGCAACCCTCCTGCTATGGGCAGGGACACCTCACACTAAACCATGTCACTCCTAGGTGCAGCTTAGTTATCTCAAAACATTCTCTTCACAAAACCAGGGAAACAAAGTCTTTGTCTTCTCAGCTACTCCACAGGAGAGCGCTGAAAGCTTTTGGTGAGACCAAAGCAATAGCAAGCAACCAGGGTGATCAACTATCATTCACATTTTATGCCAAAAAATAATAACTACATGGTTTAAAAATACACAAAAATCAATGCATAAACGTGAAAGAAACTGTCCTCGAAAGCTAGATAGTTTTAGATCACATCTAAAAGCAATGCGCTATCATTCTGTTAATCTTTTGGGAACACCAGCATGGATATTCCGCTTCAGTGTGATTAGTGCAGGAATTCCAGCCTCTCCATTGTGACCTTCCACAGAAACCTGAGAGGTCAAGAGCAGAAGCTTGTACGTGTCATGCTACAATGCTAATATAGCTGTACCGTCAACAGAAGCCGTCTGTAACAGTAGGATCAACAAGTTTTGGGGGCTGGGAGCAGGGATCTATATACACACTCTTAAGACTGCCACAAAACAGAAGCTCTTCTTCTAAAAGTAGTTGTAGAAATTTCATTTTTGTTACGCAGTTGGAAGAAAGTTTACTTCCATGGTTTATTCTCAACAAATACCCACACCCTATCAAACCAGTAACAAATAATAGACTGCTTTCTTTAAAGCAATGGTTAATGAACAAGATGAAGACTAGAGAATGGCTACTTCTTGGTCTGACACTGAAGTGCTACGCAGAGAGAGGGAGGGTGTGCGGGAAAGATGTTGGGTATTTTTTGCCCTTGAGCCACAGCACAGTAAATCCTTGGTGAAACCCGATGAGCACAAGCAAGCCTGCAGAGACAATGCTGGTTCTTGCCCTTCACACCTCAGTGGCTATGCCCTCCTCTTCCAGCACCTTTCAGCAGACACCTACTAGGACTGCTCCAGGGACAGGCAAGGAGGCAACAGCAACTGTCCTGCAAAGGCCGTGCCTCCCGGAGAATAGCCTGTGAAAAGTTTAAACTGAACCCCACTAGGATGGCATAGATAGCCTCAGGGTGGCCAGCACCAAGCAATGAAAAGAGATCATCAGATGAGGCTCCCCCCCCCCCCCCCCCCCCTTCTTACCATTTGCAATCTGAGAAGACTGAAAGAGGACACCAGTTAGCAAGAAGGCTGCTAATTAATTCCTCCTCACCCAGGCACTGCAAGGCTCCTGACTGCAAAGTACCTGCTTATGAAGAATAGGCACTTGATAGCTTTTTAAGAAAGAGGCTTGGTTCGTTCTGAAAAATGCCATTAAAAAGAGACACGGTCATCTCACAGGATCAGTTTGTAATGTTTTCCCTACCAGCAGCAAGAAAAGATTAAAGAAAAGCAGCATCGGTCTTGGCTATGTTGTTTTAAGCCTGGTTAATCTTCAGAGCACCATCTTATATTGCACAGCGATTTTGATGAGAGGTCCTTATGACACATGCACAGATGTTTTCAAAAGGATGACTTTACACGAGGAAGAGTCCTCACATCATCTCTTGGGTGAACAAGTTCTCCTGAATTAAACTATCTCCAACCAAGCTGCAACACAGTACAAATGTCTTGCTGTTAAGGGCAGGACCACAATGCAGGTGACATGCCAGTTTAAGACACAGGCAGCTAAAGCACTTTAAGAAAGCAGGACTGTTATCTTAGCTACTCAGTTAACCTGATGGACAGTGATGAAAAGCTCTTTGGAAACAGTACTGAGATGAGTCAGACAGAACGAATAATGAGGGGACAAAACCCCTATGAACTCCATACATACAGAGATTTCAGCACACTTTAACACAGAGGATGTCAAGCTTCTGCTTCCAGCAGTAAGGCTGTTTGCCTAGCAAGGCTGCTCTGTTCATACTATCACAATACGAGTAAGAGAAGTCCCTGAAGCAAGAGTTAAACTTCTGGCTGTCGGCAGGCAGATACAGTCATAAATTAAGTATCACCTGGAACACCTGCAGCTCACCTGCAGCCTTTTGGGCTCTCAATGGGACATCATAATCATTAAAACAATTCCACCTGCAAGCACAAAGGCTCAATCCAAACCACTTTCATGCTTCTCACTGTTTATAATAGTGATTTCCCTCATTTTAGCTAGGACACAAAGTATGGAGTTATTTAAATTAATATTTTGGGATTTTTTTTTAATGAGGCAGGATGAGCTACAAACTTGTACAATACCCAAAGTGGCTCTAATTTCATCACCCTTTCCCAGTTATGTTTAAATGCTCCCAGGACTATTTCTCTTCACAGCCTCCTTTTACCCAGGGTAAGGCCACTCCTTCACACTGCATGGGTACAAGTGGGCAATATGCCAACTGGACAAACAGGCAGTGGAAAGGGTTTTATTTCCTGTGTTATTAACTCCTGGGCATACAGGCTGCATGTTGATTGCACAGATGTTCAGCCCAGACAGCTGTGTTTTCTCACATCAATATTTCATCCCCTTGTCTCCATCCTGAAACTGCTTTTCTTTCTATCCACCTAGCAATCTCAATCACATATTTTCCCCTGAAAACAAGGGTTACAGTTTCTGGCCTTGCCACAGCACACAAACTTAATTGAAATCTGAGAAGCAAAAACGGTTTGCGTGGCTGGAATCTGAAGACACCTGCAGTTCAACCTCAGGTGTGCAATTCAGAGCCAACAGCAAGAGAATTGAAATGTCAAGGACCAGATACTTTCTTAAATGTACCAGATTTGTTCTGGGCAAACAATGGGAATACTGTTTGGCTTTTTTCCCTTTTCTTTTTTTTTTTTTTTTTTAAATGTAGTTTGTTTTTATTTTGTTGTTCTTGTTTTGGTTTTTTTTGCCCTTTTTTTTTCCCCTCCTCTTTTTAGAGGAGAAATCCTCCACTGTAGCATACACCACTGAAAATAAATCAGTTCCCATTTACAAGCTCCTCTCTGGTTTCAAGCCCTTCTTTGGCCAGAGGACCCTGAAGATGCAGACAGCCTGGATCAGGAATGCTGGTGGCCAGAACCCAGGCTGGGTAAGCAGGAACTACACAGCTGTCCTCTGGGTCATTATTGAGCATTTCATGCCAATGCTATCAGCTCTGAAGAACAAAGAACAAAATGATACGTACAGATTTCCTACTCAACCCAGCTGCTCCTTCTCAAAAGCAATAAAATGCTTTTTTTGAGTGCAAGAGTGAGGGTGAGTCCTTCTCTATTTGGAATAAACTCCTTTGTGCACATTCCTTACTTTCACACTGTGTGTACATCCTCGCTGGCATCCAAGCTGTTGCAGGATGACTCAGTTTGTTACTGATTAACAGCTCACTTCAAGTCTTTTCTGCTCCTCAATCCAACTCTATCAGTCAGGCATCCTGACACCATTCATTTCTTACGACTTTGCCCTCAGCTGTTCCAGACAAACACTAACTCCGTATCACAGTTCACCATCTACCAGCAATCTTCTCCCTCCCTCAAAGCACAAACCCCACCTCTTTGCAACTACACAGTTCTGCAGCACAAAACTTCCACATCCCCAAAGGCTCTGCAGGCAGCGGAGCAGGGATGAGGCCTTGCTGCCATCCCACATTTCCATGCATGAAGAGACAAAGCTGCGAGTCAAGGAGCGGTGTCCTGCAAGGGAAGGCTCTGCCTACCCAGGTACCTGCTGATACCTTGTAGATACTAGCACAGGTAGATGGCTGGACCGCCATGCAGTGTATTACCCATTCACTTCTGGAGAGCTGGGCGTGTCCCTCCTACCCAGAAAGGGTGTATTTGCATGTACATAGAGGGGAGTTATTTTAGGATGGCTGACAAACTGGTGCTTCAAATCAGAGACCAGGAGAAGAACAAGGTACTTCAGTTATGGGTGTATTTTGCTCAAATGAAATGTATTTTTAAGAGAAAGAAAAAAAAAAAAACCACCAAACAAAACCACAACACCCTTTTCCTAAATGTCAAAGACAAGGTGTCAGTCGTTCATAAACACTGGGACTGCTGTCTTGAATAGTCATCCACAGCTATGTCCTGGCATGGACAAAAGGCAGCACACCACAGCAAGCGCTGCTGTAACAGGGAGATGATACTATCCATCCAGTACCTCACTGCCTTAGACCCTGACCCCACCAAGCACACCTTCACCAACATGACCTCATTCACTCACTCACATCTGCCTCTAAGCAAAGACCACATCCATCCGTGCTTGCAGCTCACGCTTCTCCCACCAGCGCTGCTGTCTGAACAGGCATACACACACTGCCCCTGAGCAACAGAAACACGCCACAGGGAAAGAAGGAATCCAAAGTACTGGCTCTCACACCTTCTCTCAGTGTTCTTCCACAGTGTAGTATTTCCAGTCAGGGCACACTGATAAGCTGCACACACTGCAAAATCTTATCTGCAAAGTCTTGCCCAGGGGTCTTACCCTACTGCATATACGCATTGCGCAATGGGTGCTCCTAAGCCCTGCCATCGCCACAAACCCAGGCAGCAGTGCAGGGATGAAGTCACATCTTCATAGCCACACAAAGCCTCCAAAGGCTGAGGCAGTGCCAAGTGACACACAACTGTCTTTCAGAAATGGAGGCAGAAGAGGAGGCAAAGAGACAAGTCACTGCAAAGGCTGGAAGCTTGTTTGCTGGTTGTAGAGTTGTACTGGGAAGTAAGATAGAAGGCCTTCTCCTGCTCATTCCATGCAATGACTGTCACACCTGGTCTTATTTCCAAATGTAGTGTCCAACAGTCCCTGCAGGCTGCTCTGTGAAATTTATCATGCCAACCCCAAGGTGATTTGGACGATATCCATAAATCATTCCCATGTCAGGGGCTACTGGTAGTCCCTGTAAATATCAGACAATATTTACACCTGGGTCAAACCCGCAGTTTGGGAAAAAAAGTTAATTCAGCCAAAAGTGCTTTGATCCTCTGACAAATCATTTCCTGATCCAAGTTGAAACAATACAAAGGACTTTGGACACCAACCAGCTGTCACTCTTTCGTTTTGAGATGGCACTAAAGCCCACACATCCAGAGAAGAAAAGATTTAGGTGGTGGGAGGGCAGCAAATGGTCCATTTGCATTCACAGCATGTGAGAAGTTCCTTCTGGTGAAGCAATTCCTTCTCTTGCTACCTATCTGGTGCAGGCTGACAGAACCAGGATCCATCAAAACTCACAAACAGGAGAGCAGCTGCAGAACACTTCGACAGCACTCAAGTATAGCAAAACCTTTTGGAGGTACTACAACCAGGGGGGTGAGAGATGTTTTCTCTTTGCTTTGCTCTCCCAAGGATGCTTGGACACTGACCAATCTCCACCTGCAATGACCCCTTTGCGACCTTTGGGCCTGAGTTGAGAGAGAGAGAAAAGAGCAAGAAGTGAGCTTAAAGATCTGAAACAGCAGCTGGGAAAAGTGAAGGCAGAGCTTAGGTTTAATAGCCATGTCCTTTAGTCCTGTTAAAAATGAAGCATTCACATGCTCAAAACAAACAAACAAACCCCCCAAAAAACCCCAAAACTAAAAAACAACCCAAAAATTATGCCAGCTGCTAGCTTTCAGCATCCTCCCTCATCTTCTCTCAGTACGGATTTATTTTGCTTCAATGCTACTAGCAAATGTAACACTTGGCAATTAAAAAGAAATGTAGATTGGGGGGAAGCCAATTAGAGGCATAACTTGCTACATAGTCCTGGTATGATGAACTATTGAAAAAAAAAAAATCCAAGAAAAACAACCAAACAAAAAAAAAAAAAAATTAAATCAAGGTGTTGAAAGAAACAGTCCATAGAAATAAGTAGTTTCTTCCAGACTCCATCCTCACTTTAACTGATGTGTTTTATTACCAGGCTTTGAGAAACCGATTCTATAACCTTACGGAATGAGCGGTTCATCATGCACTAGCAAAAAAAAAAAAAAAGAAAAAAGTGACTGGCTAACCATTGAGATGTTTTTGATGTTTTATTTTTACTACAACAGGTGGCATGGAACTGAACTCCTGAAACTTCTCCTTGTGATAAAACTTGTTACTCTTCTATTATTTCTCATTAAAGCAACTTTAGGTGGCCAGACAACTCTCAGATGTGCTGCTTGACTTGCCACCTGCCTAGTTCGGACTGGATCTGTGTCTCCAAACTTAGCAGCACAAAGGGATCAACTTGATAAAAAAACATGCCTGGGGTTTGAATTGCCTAATGCCAGATCCAAAGTTGACATTACTCCAAATCTCTGTCATGGGGCTCTGTTGTGATGCAAATAATGTACAATCCCCAGACATAAAAAAAGTCATTAAACTGGAATGAGGATTTATAAGTAACAAGCAATTTGAAGCAAAAATGAGGTTTAAAAGGAACACCGGTGAAAGGTGTGTAAAGAAGAAAGGAAATGGCTGTTGACAGTTACCTTTTATCAAAAGGAAACACAGATACAAGGACAGCCTGCTCTCCTTCCCCAAGCTGTGCACCCACATCGCCCTTCTCCCCCCACAAGCCTGATGGACTCTTCCATCCAGCCCTGCCCGTGTGCTGAGAGCACCCACAGCATTTTAACACTGCAGCCTCCTGCTCAGCCTGCCAGGCACATCAGTTGGCAGACAATACCAGCAGCAAGCCAGCCCAGCCCCAGCCAAGCTCACAGCACCTCCCCAGCTGCTGACCAAACAGGGAGTTGAGCAAGCCAGGCAAGAGCAGAGGAAACACTCACACGGTATTAGGTCAAGAGTCGAAATATTTCAATGACCTGCAGCTTTCACCATGAACAGGGCTGATGAATGCCAGAGCCACACAGAAGAGAAGCTCATCTACCAACTAAATAAATAAACAAAAATCCAGCCTCTGATGCAATTTCTGTCACTCTAGATAGCCAGCAAGACAAAATGAAGAAGGGTCTTCTCCCTTCAGGTAGAAATTAAACCATGACTGAAGATGAAGTTTTCAAGAAACAATTGAGGAAAAACATGGAGCTGTTTGAGACATCCCACATCAGAGAGAAGTCAGCATCTCAGTCTGGCGGAGACAAGTATTATCCCTTTTTCATGGTAAGATAACCAGCAGCATTCTTTGCCTGTAATGCCAGCTTCACACTGACCATCATTCACCTCATCTGACTTCAGTTCTCATCAGGTGATCCAAACTGAATTATAAGTCAGTCATGGAGCACAACAGCTTTCGTTCCACAGTAACAAAACAATTCATACGTAATGTACAACCAAGCTGCGGATATACTTCACCCATAATGTAGGCAGCCCTGTAACAACCAGCTCCCAATTAACAGGTTAAAAGTGAAAGGAAAGCAAAAGCTCAGTTCAAAAAACTCGTGCATAAATCAGGCTTGAAGAGTGTTCACAGCTAAGAAAACACCAGATTCCTGCAAGAAGCAGGAAGAGCTCAAGAGAGCAGCCAGCAGAGCAAGCACTCACTGTGTGCTGCAGGCTCAGCCAGTCACAGCCCATGGCCAGAGGAGAGGGCAGAGAGGGGGGTCTGTCCTACAGCACACACTACCCAGCCGCAAACAACTGATACAACTGGAGGGTACTCATAAAAGCACTGTGTGTGTTGTGACCCCTGGCCACTATGTGCCCTTTCCCAGGTTGGGTTCTGCTCCGTTTCTGAGAAGACGACAAAAACTCAAGTTCTCAGACTTTCACGGACAAAACAAGGCTTTTGCCAGGAAAAGTTTCGTAGTATGTGTATCTTTTATTAGATACCTACGAATTTTCTTTGCAATGCTGCGGCTTGAACTTGGTACCAAGAACAGCCCAGTATGTCATCTTTTTCCATTTCCAAAGTAAGAACAGCAGCCTGAAGTCGTTGCCCACTGCTGCTGTGTTACAGTGAGAGGCAGCTATGTCTTTTTCTCCCTCTCTTCATCCCCCCCGCAATAAGGAGAAAAGGAATTGCATGGCTGGCTCATCACTTCATCAGTTCCACACATGCAATAGCCCCTTGGGACAAAATTCAAAACTAGCAAAAAATTGATGACAGGCTGAAAATGCAAAGTGAAGAACGGTTTCTCAAGAAAGTTTTACTTGTCAGTTTAGACAGAGGAGCCTGAATTCTGTCAGGGACAGCTCTTTCACTTCTGCCTTTTATTTCTTCCATTTTTCTTCTTCTTTTTTGCATTGCCTCAAGAGACTTTTGAATAAACAGAGCAAGCATTCAGGGGCAGGGTGAAAGAGGAGGAGCAGGCACAACTTGACGGGAGTGAACAAAGCGTGCACTAGATAGAAAAGTTACAGGAAACAAAAGGAGTCCGGACAGCCAAGACAGAGGAATAGCAAAAGCATGAGAACAGCTGAGATCAGAGATGCTTCACAGACATGTCTAGGCAAACAGTCAACGCCACGAGGTAAAGCTACCAGAAGCCAGGAGTTACATCGTCTTCTGCAATAAGTTACATCTTCTTTGTACTGCAATAAAAACTACTGCGAACATCTCCCGGGAAGGACCCACAGGCAACGCCACAACTTCACTCCAGTGACTTGTTCAGAGCTGGGAAAAAGCAGCTGTGTTAGACATACAAGCACTCCCTAATCCCTCTTAATCACTAGGCAGCTGATAATCAACCTGGCTTAAGTGGTCAAGATGAGGCAATGGGCACAGATGGGTCGATGAACTTGCAAGCTTGGTCAGGAGGGTGGTTGGCTATCATGGACAGTTAGAACTGTGCCATTGAATGTGTTTAACCTCCAGTATCAAAACCAGTATTTCTAGCAGGGATATTTTAAGAATGCTCGTATCTCCACAGTACAGTTAGAAGCTTCCTGATAACTCTCCAGCATTATTCTCCTAATTCTCCAAAACCAGCAGGAAACTTATTTACATTTTTCTCAGGACCCTGTGCTGAAACCCACCTCTCCATGAGCTGTTCAGCCACCCTGCTCTGGTAGACAATTCACTCTGTGGCAGGTCAAGCAGATGGGGGAAGTACCATTTCAGCTGTCTGACTTAAATTTACCTCTGCATGCAAGTCAAAACCATCTCGGCCAAGGCCAATCTCTGTCTAGCAGGAGCTAGGATAATATACTGCAGTTAAATCCTCACCTGCAAGCCACCATTACTTTAATTAGATTCAGTCAAATCCAGGTCTTTGCAGTCTAGACATGGTTTAACAAGTGCTTTTACGTAAGTAATTAATTGTGAGAGAACACAATTCTTAAAGGAATTAGATAACTCATCACACTAGGTTTTGCATGGAGCTTACCTTAGTTTTGGCAAAGAAAGCCTTACTGGATTTTGACAAAGGCAGCCTAACCTAAGTATTCAAGCATCAATCCAAGTCAAGATTTTACTTGGAGAAGGAATGAAAAGAAAATGTATCTCTTTGAGCCTAATGCTTTTCCAAAGTTTAGCCAGCCACAAAAGGCTTTCTGTTCAGAGCAGAAGCATTAACATCACAATTTTGCAACAGAGCACAGAAACAGGAATCTTGCTGCAATACAGATACAGACTTCCATCCCTTATTCTGGCCTCTTCTGTAGCCTCTATACTGCTCCGAGTTTTAGGCAAAGTTACAAAGATCTATTCAAAGGAGAGAGAAAAGGGACATACGTAGTACCTATGGGTTCTGGCCTACTGTACAAACACAACGGTCACATTTCCAAAGACCTCCCATACTCACACACCTATTTACAGAAGCAATCTTTGTGACTTGACAGTTCTGTGTTGAAATCAAGGTGATGAGATGCTCCAGCTCCACCAAAGTCAAACTGACTAAGCTTTAATATATATACACACAAAATGGCTGTTAGATGACAGAAGATCCAAAGTGCCAGCACTATCGTGCTGCTAGCTGAACATAAACTTTATTGCTATTTTTAATTTTCTTAAAAATCTCTGACAGTGTTGGTAAAACATGGGGAATACCAACCCAGTGTTTCTGAACACCGGATGTGTAGGGAAAAGGCCTTAGAAACCCAGGTAGTTCTTCTGCTGAGTAACACCAGCAGCACAGGCCAACCTACCCTCCTCCTCCTGAGACTCTCTCAGCGCTGATGCAAGAATGGCTGTAACTGGACATTGTAGTAACACAGTATTAACCAGTTCAATTAACAGCTGTACTTGAATGCACCAGTAAGTGTAAAGCGACCCATAAATCACCTCATTTTTACTCAAACAGTTGAAGAGATCTTATTTTCTGCAGGAGACAGAAGGAGACAACCCTGGCTCACTTTTGTGATGCAAATCAGCAAGTTGCTTGGAGGAAGAGAGGGGAGAAAAGGTCTTTTAACTGAAATGACAATGAAGCTTCCTCCCTACACAATAGTCACAGAGACATCAGCACCACCTCCAGGACTCCACACTGTCCTTACAGTGCACAGCCAAACCTCTGGCCCCTTCCCTCACTGCTGCGTGTCTGTCACCTTACTCACCTACAGTCACCAAAGACCTGGAACCACCCAGAACTGGCACTAGACCTGTTACCCCCTTGAAACTAGGGGATGTAAACCATGATTTCCTATGAAGATGTAGCTACAAGGAAACTCCTTTACCAAGCTAACAAGCCTCCAAAGCAAAACACCATCCCAAAGAAAAGCTGCTCAGGAATGTGAGCTATGTGGGCAAGGGGGCTTTGATGGATACGGAGGGAGGAGAGGAGCAAGGAGGCTGCTTTCACAACCAACAGCAGTCTCCTATCCAAAGCAGAGGACCATCGTAGCCGCCCTCCCTCACTCCATCCATGTGCATGCACAGGCACGCTGGCACGTGCAGAGCTCAGGAATGTGAGCAATGTGGACCGGGGGCTTCGCTGCCTGCGAGAGAGGGATGGGAGCAGCTACCAGGGAAACACAACAAGACCAAGAGGCAGCGGGGGCTGCAGGAGTCCCTTTAACAGTGGGTCTGTGGAGGGGTTGCAAGGCTTAACTGCAGGCTGCAAACCAGAAAGGGTCCCTTCTTGTTCCACACAGCCCATGCTTGTGAAAACAAAACTTCACACGCAATAAACCTGTCATTAATTTCTGCCAGCTGAAACAAACTGCAGGTCCCCAGTTTTGGCCAGCTGCTGACATGAAAAATATACATAGAATCATAGAATAGTTAGGGTTGGAAAGGACCTTAAGATCATCTAGTTCCAACCCCCCTGCCATGAGCAGGGACACCTCACACTAAACCATGCCACCCAAGGCTTTGTCCAACCTGGCTCTGAACACCGCCAGGGATGGAGCATTCACAACTTCCCTGGGCAACCCATTCCAGTGCCTCACCACTCTTACAGTAAAGAATTTCTTCCTTATATCCAATCCAAACTTCCCCTGTTGAAGTTTTAACCCGTTACCCCTTGTCCTGTCACTACAGTCCCTGATGAAGAGTCCATCCCCAGCATCCTTGTATGCCCCCTTCAGATACTGGAAGGCTGCTATGAGGTCTCCACGCAGCCTTCTCTTCTCCAGGCTGAACAGCCCCAACTTTCTCAGCCTGTCTCCATACGGGAGGTGCTCCATTCCCCTGATCATCCTCGTGGCCTCCTCTGGATTTGTTCCAACAGTTCCATGTCCTTTTTATGTTGAGGACACCAGAACTGCACACAATACTCCAAGTGAGGTCTCAATACCAGCATTAAGAGTAATAAACACATGCACTTAACACTTCCTGAGCCAGAGATTTGATATTCAGCTGTACAAGCCTTTTCTCCCCTAGGCCAACAGAAGATGCAATTGCTACAGATAAAACAGACCTAAAACCCTCCCAGGTCTACTCCATCCAAAATCAACAGTCTCTTAGAGCATGAAGAACATATTCAGTCACCTGCCATTTTTAAGGTTCTTGAAGAATTCCACTTTATTTCTGCCCCCCTTTCTTGGTCCACACGTCTCGGTTCAACCACAGCGTCCGAGAATGAGCGCTGCCTATCTGGCTGGTGCTGCACCTCCCAGGAGGGGCTCAGGGCACTTCCCACTGCCAGGTCCTGCCGGAGCGAGCACCAACTGCATCCCCTCCTCAGCACGCCTACCGCACAACTCGTGACAACTGCGATGTGTGCGCCGACACAAAGGAGGGTTTGTTTCCCTTAAACTTCCCCAGCAGAGCAGGCTCCCTCCCCACAGCCACGAGTATTTTTGTTGATGTGACCAATCTCACACATGGCTTTTAAACATGACAGAGGACACAAGCAGCAGCAGTGATGAGGTGAGAAACGGCAAGAAAAACACAAGAGATAAAGACTGAGTGATAAATCACAGATGGAATCAGAATGGAGACTAAAGCAACTCCCATTCCACACATGGGAACACGCATCAGAGCCCTTGTCTACTCAAAGGAAACATGAGTAAAACAGCTCACAACACTGCAAGAACAAAGTAAGAAGCACGCAAGAAGTTTGTCTGCCCAGTTAAACGATGCTGACAAGACAAAAACTGCAGCTAATCATGCCTACATCGTTTTCAGTACCTCCTGGCTTCAGAGAGATTAAATCCCAGGGTCTTCTTGCAGGTGTTTTTTATCTCATCTGGGAAAATAACTCACTTGCCATGCACAGAAAAGAATCTGAGCAGGCTGCTAGTAAAGTGGAGAATATGGTCAGTGACACCAGAATAAGACTAGCATTCACCCAAGAAAACGCTTCAAGAGCTTATCATTAAAAAAAAAAAAAAAAAAAAAAAAGGGCAAGTTTAAGAATGAGTTCAATACCACATGTCAGGAAAGAATGAAACTTAAACCAAAGATCTCTCCTTGTGTTACTTTTTCTAAGTCTTAAGATTAGTCTGGGATAAAGGCTGTTGTTCTAAAAGCAAAACTGTTTACCGAAAAATGTGAAGTGTGGTTTTAAAATAATACCATAAAGCAGCTTAATTCTAATCCCACTTATGCAAGTCTACACTGAACACCTGAAAAGAGACAGGTGACTTTTAATGCCTTTAAAAAAGAAACAAACTTATTTCCCTGCTCAAGAGCTCTAACACTATATAGTTCATTTGTTTTAAAATACCAAACCTGGGGGTTTTTTCAGCAAAACTCTCCAAAGGATAAAACTGAGAAATTATTGCAAAAGTGGAGACTTTCTGCTTTTTTTCTTGTTTGCTAGAGAAAACTGGAGATTATGAACAGAGTTTGGAGCAACTTTAAAATTTACATTTCTAATAAGATCTGCACTGTGAATTGGTCTCAAAACTGAGTAATAGCTGCTCTTCACTCAGCAAGCCCATTTTTGGTTGGTAGTCTCTGCAAGGTAAAATGTTACTGCCAGAGGAACAGAAAGCTGGAAAACACAGAGCAGGTTTAAAAAACCAAACAAAGGGCTCTGAAAAGCACAGGAGCTATAGAGATCCTCCTTCCATACAGCTGGCTGTAAAGTCCTACCCTGGCATAGCTATATGATAGTCCATAACATCCCTATGCAGTTTTGACAGCTATTGTCCAGTTTGTTAGGATTTCTCCAGCCATTCTGCACCCATCTTTTCCTTCTGTTCTCCTGTGCACTTACATGGCACAGAACAAAAAAGCTAAGCCTAGACTGCCAAAATTACTTCTGCTTCCTATCCCTGTTTGCCCCAGAAACCCAATTACAAAGTTAACTTATGCTAATGGAGCCTGAAGGGACGTGCAGTCACACTCAGCTACATGACAGGTACAATGAATGAACAGCCCGATTTTCACCCTGGTTTGGTAACTGAAATGTAAACAATGTACACTGAAGTTATCAGCTGCAGAATGGCAGATACATCTTGGTCTGTGTGGGGGTAATTGGAGTTAAAAGTCAGATTCCAATAGATGAGTCATTAGCTTTTAAAGCACTCTGCTCAAAACCAACCCAAACCAACCAACCAAAGAAACAAAAAAAAAAAAAAAAAACCACCAAAAAAAAAAATCAAAACAAAACGAACCCCACACAGTAAATCTGAACCCAGCATCAGTTTCTACTCTGAAGAAAGATGCAGCTAAATTAAATATCTTCTCTCAACAGATATTTTGCTGTGTCTATTCAAGCACATCCACAAAAAAAAAAAAAAAGCCCCCAAAGTTCTGCACTACAGCAGCTCTCCAAAAGCAGTGGGAAGTAGATTATGTCTTAATATATCGATATATAATTTATCAATCTACTAACATTGCAAGGACATCAAAGAGAAGGAGTTGAAACAGTACAATCTGCCTGTTAGCAACTGAGTTAATATCAAAGCACTGGTGAGAAATAACCCAGAGGCTCAAATTGCCTTTGCCAAGCTGCAGAACAGAGAAGACCTATCAACTCTTTAGTTCCAATTTCTCTTCTGTCAGAAATCTGGAAATTGGAGACAAACTCTGCAAGATTGTTTCATTTAATAATTAGCATGGGTTACATCTCCACACTTTTGCCTCAATCAGCATCTTGACCTTTGTTACTTTTTATACTTTAATATTAAAACATTCAAAAGCCAAAAACAGAGAGAAAAGCTCTCTAGTCTGAATCCAATGATTATTTTTCCCCAAGTCACTGCACTTCTTGGCAAAACTCTCTAAAGACATACTGAAAAGTCACATAAAACTCCTCTATCTTTCTTTCTCTGTCCAAACCAGATTAGTTTGGAGCAACTTTCAGAGATTCTCTGCATCTCCATATGCTGAGACAGGGAGGAAAAGAGTAAAATCTGCAGACACCTCACTATTGTCTGAGGTCCTTGGGGCTTTTTTGACACAGCTGTTCCAAACCAGCTCAGGAATGAGCCCCCATCCTTTTCTCATTTAACAGCTCATGAAGTGAATGAAAACACTGTGAGGAAGCCCCATCATGCACAGCCATGTTTACGCACCTAAACAAACACATTCAACCTCTGACACTGTCTCACTCCAGGGGAGACTCACAGCCCTTAAACTGGGAAAACAGTTGCAGTTTTAAAGGGGAAGAGTCAGAACAACTCTGGGGAAATCTTTGTTTCAAGCTAAACTCTTCCATCTTTGAGATAGAGAAGCTGCAGACCAGTAGCACAAATGAATATGAAATGGAAGACAAGGAGCTTTCCCAATCCCATCCACAGAGCAGGATGCTTCTGATCATAACCTGCTAAGATGGTACTAATTGACTAAGTTGTAGAACAAGTCACATTGGTTTTCAACAGTTCACAGAAGCAGTCTCAGTAAGCAGTCGTAGTGCCACAACTTCACGACTATGAATTCCTGATACAACCCTGTACTGCCACTGATAAGCTTCACACCATCTCCTGCTATGCTGGCACTGCCTGTGGGATGCTATGCACACAAAGAAGAGCCAGGTGGGGGTGTATTTTAGCAAGTTTGTTTCCAGACAGATCAATGCTCAGATGTTTTGCCCCATCACCAGGTAAGTAGCAGCACCATCACAAAGAAGCCGTCAGCCAAAGTGCAAGAGGGGAGCTTGCCGCTTTCAGCCAGGCACAGATTTATTGACTACCTGCAGCCCCCATAAGGCCCCTGTGGCAGAGGCAGCTGCAGTCAATGGGGAAGAGCCAGGAGGTGTGGAGATTTGGACAGATGCTGAATAAAACAGAAACCATTCTGATGACACTTCGGAATCCATTGTACAAAATCCTCCAGGTCTATCTCGGCAGCATCCAAACCCTTAATGACACTGAAGAACTGGAAGGGATCAGAAATATGTAGAATTCATGAAGCAGGCTTTGAAAAAACACTTTTTTAACAACCCAATCAAGCAGTATTTGGAAGGGTCTGGGGAATGATGCAAAACAATGAAAGGCACATAAAAGCTAAACCAGTGTTTTTCCTTACCTCAGCAATGAGGAATGATTGAGCTATTTAATCAGGAAGCTGAAATGTGTGCTCACACACACGCTACAGAAGTCATTGTCACTGCACAACAGCCTTTAAGGCTACCAGCTCAGTACAGCCAAGAGAAGGACTGGACATTGGGGTGGGTAACAGCCCTATTTGGAGCAACATTCAGGAATATCAAGTAAATTATAAAAAAACCAAAACACTCCAAAAAAACCAAACAAAAAACCCAAAATCAAACAAAAACACCCACCAACAAAACAAAAAAAATATCAAACCCTCCACACACACCCCAAAAAAACCCCTCAACAATAGAAAACAAACAGCACACACACACACACACACACACACAAAACCCCAAAAGCAAAAACTAGGAACTCAGGGCTTAAAAATCAATGTTCCCTAAATGCAAACCCATACAAAACATCAGGTAAGGGACAGATTAGTCCTCATCAGTCTTAGGTGTATGGATACTGCACATTTTTCAAAGCCTTTAGTACAAAATCTTCCAACACAAAGCAGCCTGACCAGGGCTGGTTCTTCATGCAATAACCAAGATTTTGACTGTTTTCACCTCTGAAAATATAGCATCAGTGCAATCCATCTCCTGCCAGGGCACTACTGCTTCACGTAACTGCACTGGTAACCCTTTGGTTAGAGAAGATGGTAGACCTCTAAGAAAACTCCAGGTCCTTGGGATGAGGTGTGGGTACATTTGTGCAGTGCAGAGCTCAACAGTAATGCTGGCACTGCAGAACTGCAAAAGCAGCCGCAGTGAAACCCTTTTATATCTCCTCAGTGTCCCCTAACAGCTCAAGGCACCCACAGGAAGGGCATCCTCTACTTCAGAGCACTGGTGCATGATGAAGCAGGTTTAAGAGACCACCAAGCCAGAGCAGTCCAGCAATCCATACTGGAAAGTGTGGTACTGTGAACATTTGCCTAATACACACAACGAGATGTCCCCACTGCCTTCCTGGACATCAGCCACCACCACGAAAGTCAGAGATGCCTATAGCTTACAGCATAAACAGCTGCAGAGAAGACAGAGAAATGGCCTGTATTTTGCAGGGAGATTTCTCTCACTGCCATTTCCTCCTCCTGAATTCTGTGTGCCATGCTGCAGCACCCCAGGTGCTTCGGGATGGCACAGGTATCTCCCTCTCTGAGGAATGGCACCGAGGCACCATCCCTGAACCCAGAAACAGGCTGGGACACCCCCACTACCCCACACTCTCACACCTTCAAGTAGGACATTTCCTGGAGACACCTCATTTCAGGGAAACGTGGTTACAACCTCCAACCCATCAGGGCAGACACCTGGATCTGGTTTTGTTTGCCTGTGTGCAGTAGGGAGCCTGTACACTGACCGAGTGTGGAAACAGCAGTTTGGCTTATAAAAAGAGCTGCTTACTTTGACAAATTTGTTTACCCACAATTAAGTTCCAACTGTTCTTGCTGGACTCCTCCATCTCCAGTCTACTCACACCTCTAAAGAATCAAAGGGGCATTCAAGACGCGCGTTCATGACTCACACTTAATTGTCAGCTGTCCTTCCCCAGTACAGCTCTAATTAGAAATCAGAAACACATTTTTGAGCACAGACACAAAAAAATTGGCATTAACTGCCACGGAAGCCTGTGGGAGCATTTTAAGTCTAACAGGCTGCCGCCTTCTAAGTTGTGCTTTGGCCAAACTAGTCATTGGGCTTAATACAGGCGTAAGAGCCTGGGGTCTGTGACAGCCTGGAAGCAAGATCAGACATTCTTGCCATCCATCCTGAATGACAGAACTCTCTTCATTACTAGGAAAGCTCAGAAAGCATTTTCAGTATTAACTACAGCACCTTAAAAGCAATTTTCTCTTTTCCTCATCACAAATAAGTACATCTATAATGCTGATGAAGGGGCTATTGCCATATACACATTTCTGCTATATGCAGAGTTTGCCAGGGAACCTTTGGCAAAGTTCAGTCTTTGGCTGCATTTATTAAATATAAATACAGCCTAAACTTGTATTCAGATTTAACTACAAGTCTCAACACTGTTGTCGTGATTGCAGGCACAGTTCCCTGGAGTAAAATACATGGGCAGCATTCAAGAGTTAGAGAATAAGCTAGACATTAGAGTTCACAGTACATCACTTCTAGGGGCTATCTGCATGAAAGCATACATAAACTGCAAAAAATAATCACTTATGCTGGTTGTTCATTCTTGATGTGTATTATCACTTCTCTTCAGGTACCAGTCCTCTGCGCTGTTAGCAGTCGTGTAATTTGCGTGTTATTTCTCCTCAATATGTAGCATCTGCAATATGAGCAAGAGATAACTGGCATGCCAGACCTGACGAGCCTGAGTGGTCTCCCATGAGATGCCTCAATCTCTCTTTACAGGACTGCCAATTATTCAGCCACACAGATACTACCAAGATACTCAAAATGAATCACTTCCTGCTAAAATCAAACACATTAGAAGTTTGATCATAAATCTGAATCTCTAGTCAAGACAATCTTATTTCAGTGCTTATGTAAGGTTTATAAAAAGATACTGTGACTTTTATGTATTTTTATATGTCTCAAACAAAAAACTTTTCAAGTAAATCCTGTAAAAAGAAAAATACAGCTGACATTTCAGCCATCTGTAAAGTTGATTTACTGCATCTTTAAGAAGGTAGGTGGAACTGAAATTTTTCACAAGTTGTTCGTTGCTGTTTTGTGTTGCAATTCCACACCAACATCTCATCATTATGATAACCCAGTTATTAGCTTAACGCTTGTCATCTCACTCACAAAAAACTTTGATAAAATTCATATGCGTCCATGTATACCCACAAGCCTTCAAGCCACTTTGCAAGGTTCTTCCCTTTCTAAAGGGCAGGAGCAAATTTGGGTGGATCAGACAGTCCAAGCACTGATGCCTTAAACTTCTATGGCCCATTAGTCAAATCAATTAGCTAAAAGACTGGGGGAAAAAGCCTCCTTCTCCATGACCTAGCACTACAATAGGTGCTGACACCACAAGAAAATCTGCAACTGTCCTCAATTAACAACTAATGCTTCAGTAACTAAAAGCACTATCAGCTGCCCATTTCTGACAGCTCTTCACCGTGGCTCAGCATCATTTGCAAAAGAGACTCTTCATTTAGACGTTTTCATTTCACTTTCAGCATCTATTATTTAGACATACAGGACACTGCAGAAACTGAGACTGCAAGCTGTACCAGAGGCTTACAAGCCTGAGAAAACTGCCAGTTTGGAAAAGGCAAACAGACACTGAGGGGGAGCAACTGAACAGATTCATCTCAGACAAAAGTTGGGAAAAAGAAAGTTCGTGCTGTGAGAAACACATCCATAGCCAGCTCTCCCAGGGAGGAAGGGTTTCTAGAGACCTGCCAAGCTGCCACCTAAAAACAATCCACATTTAGACTCCACTCTAAGGACACAGTTTTATTGTCAGTTTCCCCAATGCAATTTTAAAGTAAAGCCTCATCTCCAAAGAAATCAGGCACTAGGGACTCCCATATATATATATATATATTTGGTGACAACAGAAGCTGTCACCAAATAACCTCGAGTAGTCATAAGTAATTCATTTAATGGCAGTATTGTGTTTGCCTCAAGAGAACCATCCATTGCAGATAATGAGCTTCCACTCAGTCAGAACTCTGGCAGTAAAAAGGGTTAACCTCACTGTGTCATCAGACAAATGAAACGCAGAGTCCAGTGTAACATCAAACCTCACTGAGCACACAGTGGGCATATTCTGAGGTTCACAACAGCCTGTACCCCCCCTACACTTCTGCCCAAGCCAGTCCCTGGCAGCTGAAGTCGCAGCTTTGCTGGGAGCTGCTGCGCCCAGCACCAGCACGCCCCACATTTCCCCATGCCCACCACTGTGTAGGATGCTCATGCAACAAGCTCTCACACCCAAGCATTGTACAAGCTCTGCACCTTGTACACCAGAGCTGCAACCTGTCTCACTCAAAATGAATGGAAGAAGGTCCCAGGCTTCCTTGCCATAGGACAACACCTTGTCTTCTCTTGAGGAGGCAGCTTTGGGCTAGCATCTCATTTTACTTAGTTACCAATGAGGCAGGTTTCCAGTCAGAAGGCAGAGAAGACTTCAAAGATGCCACTTGCAGCATGGACTGGGTGAAGCCCCACTGCTGCCAGCCATCCCCACTCTGCCCTGCTGGCACCCTTTGGAAAAGTGACTCCAGACCTGAACACCCACGCAGCACTCCCAAGGGCTTGAAACCGCACCTGAACAAAAATGTCAAGGCTTGCTTTGCACACATCAGGCACTTAGGAAATGAGTTCAGCCTTTCTGAAACTCACATTAACCTGATCAGCCTCTACTCACTTATCTCATATTTTCCTTTGTTCACAACATGCACCCAGAGTCTTTAATCAGATCAGGCAAAATAAAAGGGTAAGATACATCTGATATTTTTAATCAGCAAATTGTCATGGCCACATTTCTTGGCCAGACAAGATGCAAGGCTGTCAGCTAAGCTACAGAACTGCCAGATGGGCTCTGCTATTAAATTTGAGAGCTTTAATTTAACAAAAGCACACTACACCTGACCTTCACATCAATACAAGAAAGTTGAACTAAGCTTGGTCTTACATGAAACCCGGGGCCAAGGAAGTCACGAGCAAGTCAGTCATTACTGAGGCCTGTAATTAAGCCTGAATCAGTTTTTACACATACCTATGTATCAAGCTAGAGCCTCACAGTGTTCTTTGTTTCAGAAGGAATAAGACGGTTTTCAAACGCTTCAGGATGTCTTCATGAGCTTTTTGAGATCCATGAAGAGCAGCCAAAGTTAAGGCATATTCATAGGCTGAGCATCAAAGCCCAAGACCCTTCCCCCACCACCAAAAAAAGTTACCTGCTGCCTTTTTACAGTGCCAGCTCCTTAGTTATACTTCATCCAAGGCAGCCCATTTAAACAAAGCACCGACAAACGCAACTCCCGCTGTGGATGCGACCCATTCCCAGCACGCCGGTAGCCACCGTCTCTCCTCTGCCCCGCGCAGCAGCTTCCCCCTCCGGCCGCACGCTCAGTCCCTGTCGAACAAGAAAGCGGCCGGATCGAGGGGAACCACCGAGATCCGTGGCGGGCACAGCGCGGCCGCTTCGAGCAGCTCCCCGGCCGGACGTGCACCGGGAGCGGCAGGGCTGGGATGCTCCCAAGTACAGACGGGATGCAGCAACGCACATAATACGCCTGCCTGTGCCTCTGACCCTGGCCAAACCCACGGTTTTCCACTCGAACCGCGAAACGGGTACCGGCACCAACAACTCTGCGACGCGCTCATGTACCGCTGCATCGGGACCACCGCCTTGGCGCCAGCGGGGCAGCGCCGCGGCACACCGACCAACAACCGGTCCCCACGCCGCCCCGGGCCGGGCCGCCCCTGAGGCTCCCCTGGGCGGACTGCTCCCTCCGGCGAGAGGAGCAGCTCCTCTGCCGCTCCGCTTCCGACCCCTCTCCATCCCCCACCGCTCACCTCCGGGCTCCGCGCCTCGGGAGCAGGAGACCCCGCCGCGGGTACCGGCGGGGGGTGTGCAGGTGGCGGTGGGACGCTCGGCAGCCCCGCAAGACTCCAGCCCCCCTCCCACCAGCCCGCACCGCTGGAAACCCGTAAACTCCTCCCGCAGCTGCTTTGTACCCGCCGGCAGCCCGCACTGCGGCTGCGCGCTGCCCAAAATCAACACGGCGCGCTTCCAACCCCCCGTCGGCACCTCGGCTCCCCTCAGCCCTCCCCGAACAGGGCCGTCCCTCCGCCAGGGCCAGCCCTCCGCTCCCCCAGCAGTGCACGTCCTCTACCCGCCCCCAGGCAGTCCCTCTACCGGCCCTGCAGCCCCCCAGCGCTGCACTTCCCGCAGCACCTCCATGCACCCCGCGGTGTAACCCCTCTGCCCGGCCGCGGGAGTCGGGAGGTCCTGGCTGTCCCCGGTGCCCCCTCCCCCCAGCCCCAGAGGCGAACTGGGGTGTGAGGGACGGTGGCGGGTGCTTTTGGGGTGTTTCTCATCTCCAGCTCATAACCTGGGTCAGCGGGATGCGAGAGGTTCATGCCTGGGAGAGCAGGGCTGCCCTCGAGGCTGCGGCTGCAAAGGCAGCATCCTTGGGAAACCTGCCGGGGCGAAGCTCGGTGCAGCCTCCCCGCGCTCGGGCGGCGGGCGCTGGGTCGAAGCCCGCCAAAGGAGCGTTGTCCCCGGCAGGTCTGGGTCAGAACCGGGCCAGGGCGGGTGCTGCCCGGTGCCCAGGGTCCGGGATGCCCCCGCGGGACACTCACGTGAAATGCTGCTCTCGGTGTGGGAGCCCCGGCGGTGTGCCCACCCGCTGCCGGCCGTGCCGCTGCACGGAGTCCTCGGCCGGGGACTGAACAGGACAGCAGAGCAAAGCACGAAGTCCTACCGCGCTGCTTGTGAACCTCCGCTGAGAAGCAACGTTGTTAAACTCGTGTCTTGTTTTTACTGGTCAGGAACTGTCTCCAAAGCCTTGCCTGCTGTGAGAGGAGACAGCAGTCCCTGCTTTTGAACCGTGAGGGTTTTGCTTAACTGTTTGAATATCCGGCATGGTTTGAGGCATAGCTTCTTTCACTCCTCTCACTCTTATCTCAGGTGCTATCCTCATTGCCCCAAATTTCCCAGTCCCCAGCAAAGGCTTTGTCGTGATACCAGTAAAGGTTTCACAGCTCAGGAGCAGGACAGTCCCTCCCAAACACAGAGAGGTCATTAAGTGAATCCACAGGCCAGGAGTAAGCAAGATATAAGTAACTCAGCCAAGTCAGGAGTGTGAAACCACTTGATCTTCTTTTCCAGATCTGGACATGGGGCCCTGCAAGGTGATTATTGTGAGTTACTCTGCGGCACAAAAAGATGGAGCTGTGGCACATCTTCCCTTGCCTTTTCTGGTTTGCCTTGCTGTGTGCTGCCAAACACTGGCACTCCTGACCCTCCATTCTCATTTCCTTCTTTCTGTGCCATTCCTCTGCTTTTCTTCTGCCTTTCCTTGGTTAATTCTCCTGAAACTGCTTTTTTCCAGATGTTTTTTCTTTGCAGACATGATACGTGAAGCTCGTGAATGGAGACCAGCAAAGACTGTCTCAATGAACATTGATTCCAGAATGAAGCAAGGAGAATATTAAAGAAATCTGAAAATCTGTTTTTCTCAATGGGCCACACTCAAGTAACAGTATACAACAAATGGGAGGGGTTTATTTTAAGTTCTATAAAAGGCTAACAGGCTTGGTGATATTTCCATCTAAATAATTTCCAGTATTTCTTCTGAAACCTCTGAAGCCATTAAAACATTTTAGAGATTAAATCACATCAAGTATTTTTGCAAGTAAAGCTTCTTTGATGTTGATATAAACTACCTCTGAAACCACTAGGCTTTTATTACAGAAAAAAGCTTTTAAATGTTTTAATTCAAGAGCACATATTTTTTGGAAATATTCGCAGCCCACTGCAGCCAGGCCCTGCAGCTTTTAGACATTAATAATTATTAATCCTGACTGAGCTAGCTTTCCATCCAGAGGCTATTTTCTCATGGCTGAGTTACCAGCCATAGAAAAAAAGAAAAGGGGGACTGATGAAAGAAATAGTTGAGACAAAAGTGAGCACCACTTTCCATTATTTATATTAACAACTAAAAAGAAAGTCTACTCAGGCCAGCAAACAACTCCTTAGCATCAGCTTATTCATCCAAATAGTTGGGTCAGGACCATGTTGTACCAGAAACTGTACAAACACCAAATGAAAGCACTCCAGACTTGGGCAATGAGCACAGCAAGCAGATAGGGCTCTTTCCACTTCTCCCACTTAATCCTTTCTTTCAGGAGTTGCCAGCTCTTGACAGTTTAAACAAGCAAAATTAAATAAAGAAGTCAATTGTTCTGCTACCTGCGTAAGAGTGACAGGAAAAGACTTTCAGTGTGGTCATGCAGAGGGCTTTTCTCTTTGATGGTACGATTAAAACCACCAGGTTTGCCTTTCAGTGCTTGTCTGGCACTGCAAAGGGCACTAACTGGGACATCCGGCAAATGGGCAGAGCTGGGATATACAGAGCAGAACGAGAAGAGGGCCAGCAAGTACCTGCCATTCTGCCCCATCCACCGTGGCCTCCCAGGCACATGCACATGGGTGAGGTTCGGAGACGGGACATAGACCCCCTGTGGACTCCCTGTAGAGCACCAAAGACAGAAGCTGTTTCAGCCTAAATGAACCCAGGGTAAACCTCAAGGAGAGAGGAGTGATGAGAGTGTCAGTGTGCTCCTGCTCAGGTGGGAGCGGTGAGGAGCAGGGTGCTCATGTCATCCTTGGAGAAGCCTGGGCACACCCCGCCGCCCAGGCAGGGCTGTGGGAATGAGAGGGTTTGCCTTGCTTAGACTGGGCACCAGCGAGGAGTGCAAAGCAGGCAATAGGTGCTTTTGCAGGGCTTTTCCAGCTCCCTGAGAGGGTTTTCACTGGAAACATGCTCTGGCAGGTAGGAAGGCTGGACACACCATTAACATTTAGCGAAAAAACCTCCCCTCCTGAAAAAAAAAAAAGACCAAACCCACCTATTTCCTTCAAAAAGCCAGATGCCCCATGTTTGTGAGTAGATCCTCATAAGCAGCATGTCCAGAAGTAAGTAAAGGTAATGCTTGAAGAGAGAGAACACATTGTATTTTTCGACGATCTGGATCTGGTCCAGATAAATACTGTGTGTGCTTTGGCAGACTTTTCTGTGAGATTTAGGTTACACACAATACAGATAAAGCCTATGCACACATAGCATGTATGCAAAAAAGAGCAGGACTTAAGAGAAATCGTCCCACCCAATGTCATTCATGGTGCACTGAGCTGGGTGGGCTCAGGCAGAATGAGTTCCCATTGACTCAGGCCACAGTCCCTTGTGTTTTAACACTCACCGTGCCTGAAACCTGTTTTGTGTGGAGCATCTCACACAGCTTACTCAGGAGCCATGGGGCTGCTGGATCATGGGGGTCACATCAGCCACCTCAGAGGTGGCTAACTCTAAGAACCTGAGTACAGGCGCTCTGGAGGCTAAACTTAGAGGCAGGTTGCACCAGCCCTGCTCCCTGCTGTAGCCCATACCGTGTTTGGAAGTGTGGAAAGGATCAGACGTCCCCTCTGTTGCTGCATTTGTCAGCAGTTCTTTGCTTAGCTGCAGCCATACAAGAGGGACAAGAGGCGAGTGCCTTTGATGTGTTGCCTCAGGTCTTCCTCTAACTGTGGTGGGCACCTATGGCCCCACAGCAAGCAGCCCCTAGGCAGCACAGTGGATGGAAAAGGCTGAGGATGACTCACTTTTTCCTCCTCTTTCCCTCCTTCTCCAGCACCCCCAGCCTCTGTGATGCTGCCAGTCCCACAGGGCTCATAGCTCCAGAGAAGGCCGTGAAGCCACAGCAAGCTTCACCTCATTTGCTGGGGAAGTGGAAACAGCCCTGCCCTGTAAACAGAACAACCCTATGAAAGTTTATAAACAGAATAATTCTGGTTTGCCAAAACAAAACAGAAAGTTGTCAAGTTCTTTCCATAGGAAATGGGGATGCTTTCCTGTGCCTTGTTTTGTCCATCCTAGAAATATCATTACCTGAAAAACCCTGTGTTTTAACGACAATAAGCTTTGGCTTGCAGGAAGCAGTGTTCACAGCTCCTGCCTAAGCCTGACCAGAGGACTGCAACCCCCTGTGACCACCTTAATTCATCCCTGCCTTTGTGGGGTCTCACACAGATGTGGGCTAAAGGGGCCAGGGCTATGCTGCCTCAGATATCTCTCTTCAGGCCTGGGGTGCCCCTGTGCTGTGAAGGACACTGTGAGGTGCTGATCACTGCCATGCAGCCACCGCTGCCAAAGCCAAGCAGCAATCTCAGGCATTAAGTAAAACCCAGTTTTTAAACCGCTGGACCTTTGCAGCCCGAAATATTCTGCAAACCACTGTGGAGAGCAGGGGTAACACACTGCGCTGCTGTGATTGACCTCACACAGTGGGCATGGCAGTTCAGAGTCAGATTAATCCTCTCTGCTGGCAAGCCTGTGAAAGCTCAGCTCCTTCGCTCTGTTCTGACTTGCTTTCAGGGAAGCAGCAGTTTCAATAGATGTACACCCTGCCTCTCTTTTCTCAGCATAGCACACTGCTATCAAATCCTACCACATGGCTTTTCTTCTGAGCACCATCTGCAAAGGAGGGATGTCACACAAAAGGAGGCAGAGTGGTTTTTTCTGCTGTAGTTCAGGGATCACATCAGTGGCAGCCTGGAAGTAGCAGCACATGTGATGTCAGGCTCAAGTGAAATGAAATGGTGCAATGTGTGTCTTGAGCTTCCATCGTCTTGAGTTTCCAGTGCTGAAGGGTACGTGTTGCTGTTTCTCACACATTGTCTTGGACCTCCCCATCAGGCCTGGGGATGTTTGAGGCACAACAGTGTTCTTGATTTGTGCATGAATGCACAGGAATGCAACTCCAGAAATCATTTACTAGATAAATGTAGCACCTGCCTTTCCCCTTATCTTTAAGAGAGCAGTGTCAAAATACGGTAGTCCCCAAGGACTGACCTGCTGTAATAAGGTAAAGGAAAAGTTGCCGTAGCTCTGCCTTCCAGATTTTATCTACCTTTTATCACTGAAATGTTTTAAGGAATGCTTGATTCTCCAGAGCTCCCAGGCCTTTGTTTTACCTCTGAACTGGGTGAAGAGGCCACTGCAGTTTATATTGAATCGAGCTGATCTTAATACCTTTTCCAACCCTCATCATTCTATGATTCTATGGTTCCTTGTGAACAGCATCATGCAGCTGTATTAGCAAGCTTGAAGTTGTATTACCAACCTGTACGAAGCTTTATGTGGACTTGACATCTGTCATGAGTTGTCTGAGAGATTAATTTAATAATTTCCTTAATGGGTATGTGCATAGAACTACATTGGGGAATCCTGCTAAAACCTGAAAGTATCACCAAAGGTCTATTCGGACACCCATGCTGGGGGAGATGAGCAGGTTCACATGCCAGCTAGCAGGAGGGAGAGTTGGCTTGAACAAGTTGGTTAGAGTTCACATGTTACCTGTCTCTCATGCCAGGACTGGCAGAGAACATTTCACAGCGCCCCAACAGCAAACTTGAGACCCGTAGTAAAAACCAAAGCACACTTATAGGAAGAAAGCGGGAGATGAAAAGCTTTGCAACTTCTCGCTGGAACAAGGATTTGTTAAAGGAATTCCCAAAGTTAGAACCTGTTAGTGCAATCCTAAATTTGTGTATGTTCATCCCAGAGGATGGCAGAATTGGGAAATTAATTACCCCAGGACGTGTGGCTCCTTGGAGGAGTTCCTCCCTCATCATGGAATTTGTTTGCACAGCAGTACATAGCTGGGACCTGGGCGTTACTGTGAAGGACACCTGCATTTTATATAGGAGTCATCTGAAGTTTTCTTTCTATCTTTGTACACTGCAGATTCTCAAATTAAAATGTGCTCTGTGCCAGAGCTGAGCACAGACAGATTATCACTTTATATAAATGATGATTTGGTTTCATCCAATTCATTAGTCAATTGTCCTCTTAGAATTGGGTTTCTCAACCTTTATCCTAGTTTCATGAGGGGATTTTAACTTAGAGGCATTACACCATTTTTTAGATATGCGATTAGGATAGAGAGGGCCTTGACTGTAAAAGCACAAGAGAAAAAGCTTGGTGTACTTGGGCATTTGTAAGGGCCATCTGATGGTTATTCAGTGACAACTCTGAGCACTGATGGTCTCACCTCAACCTGTGATCAAGCTGAAGAAAAGCACAGGTTCCTCATTCCTGTTTTGCAGATGTCAGTGTAAAGCTGCTTTGGCAGAGACTGAGGAAAGTTTGAGCTGTTGTAGAAGTGCATGCCTTGCTGATTAGCCTGTGATTTATAGGAGGTGGGTGTAGATCCTCCCTCATAACTTAGAGAGATTCTTCATCATGAAGAATTTGGTACTGGCTGGTGCACGGGTAGCAAGCCGGACAAGCTCAATAGCATGCCAGGTTTAATAATGCTATGTTTATGTTTCGATGAACTACCAGTGGAAGTCTTCAGCCTGCAAATGTACCTCCTGACAACACAGCCTGGCACAGACTATAGGTACAGATTCCTCTGTAAACTTCATTTTTGCCAGCTAGAGGCTTCATCTGGTATCTGGCGGTTGTTGGATAGTCACAGGTACCCTCTCATCTCACTGTTTCAGACTGTGAAGCTGTTTGGTGACATAGGAGGAGTCCCTGTTTTTAACAGATGGTGTGCAGCTGTCCCCTCTGGATGCAGGGAGTGCACTCTGGTATTTCACTCACAAAAATGCATTAATCCCAAAGCATTTCCCGGGTCTGGACAGTTTTCTGCCCTTCTTCAAGCAGAGGCATTGAGCAGCAACACCTTCAGGCCTGCTCCCTCCCACGAGGGACTGTCCTGCTTAACCCACATATAGGTTCATGGAGAGCAGAGGTGGGAACTGTTTGAAGAGGAACTGCTCAAGTTAAGCCGAGGATTAAACAAGCTCCAGTTTTGCAACCATGAATACCATGTGTTAAATGCTTTTCCTTACCAGGCTGTGGGAATGACCAGCAGTGAAGGGAGGCTTAGCTGGCCCTTCTAGGAAGATTGCCTCAGTCAGTGAGACACTGAGTGCTGCGACAGCAGCCAGTGCCACAGGATCAGTGCCCCAGTGATGGTGTCTGGCTTGTGAGCAGCATCTCTGTGAAGCCACTGGTGGGTGCATTTGGGTGCATCCTCCTTTGGTTAGTAATAGAGAATTTTAGCAGTGAACCAAAACTAGCAGAAATAACAGGTCATTCTGCCTTTGCCTTCTGTTTCCTCAAACTATGCCTGCCTATGACTCTTTCTAAGCTGAACAATTTCTGTCCATGGCATCCATTTTGCATATAGGACATAGAACTGTGATCTCTTTTGGGACCCACTACCGCAGGAGGCATGCGGAGCTGTCGCAGTGCTCCCAGCTGGCCTGGATCCCACACTAGAAGTAACAACCTGACACTTAGCCTGCCTCCTTCAAAGGGCGATGGGAAAGCACAGGGTGCCTTTTGTTTGGCACTTTTGCAGTTCCACAGTTCTTGATGGAAACTTGCAAAATCCAGACAGTAAACCCTAAAAAACCACAAAAATTCCACACCCAAAAATTCACAAAATCTCCTCAAACCTAAGAACATTTTTATTAGAAAAAATAGAGGTTTTGATATTTTTTTGTTATTATTATTTAATCTTTTGTGATTACTTTTTGTCTGACAGTTTCTGTTAAAGTACAGCAGCCCCGGCTTTGGTGCTGAATGCCTGGAAAGCGAGATGCATTCAGCACTTTAACCTGCCCTTAATTCCATTTCCATAGTACTACTCCCTTTGTTCCCCACAGTGTGTTGGGTTTCTAATCTTTTGCTCTTTGATTGCTTGTTTATTTCTTTATGGATAGATTTCTTTCACTCAGATGCAGCTTTTGTCCTAGGCTGCAGCAGGCCTTGGGGGCAACTGGGTCCCTCTACAAGCTAAGCTGAGCAATCCTTTCTACACAGTCATGGAGAACTAGTTGTATTCTCATTAGCATGCCACGGATTACAAGAGTTTTGTTCTCCTAATTTAATCAATGGTTGAAGTCTGTTACATAAGCCAACCTCTTTGAAATCTTTTAGGCCCTGTTGATTTAATATTATTCTCCCAATACTAGAAGCTGGCAGCATGAATTTACAGCAAAAATGCCATTTTCTAGGCTGCTGGAAAATCTTTAACCTCTGAGTCAAGCAGTATCAGCCTACTTTGTGTAAAAATACCTTTTCCTTCCCTTCCCTTCCCTTCCCTTCCCTTCCCTTCCCTTCCCTTCCCTTCCCTTCCCTTCCCTTCCCTTCCCTTCCCTTCCCTTCCCTTCCCTTCCCTTCCCTTCCCTTCCCTTCCCTTCCCTTCCCTTCCCTTCCCTTCCCTTCCCTTCCCTTCCCTTCCCTTCCCTTCCTCTTCCTCTTCCTCTTCCTCTTCTCCTTTCTCTTCCTCTTCCTCTTCTCCTTTCTCTTCCTCTTCCTCTTCTCCTTTCTCTTACGTTTCCCTATTCCCCTTCCCCTATTCCCTTCCCCTCCGCTTTACCCTTCCGCTTCCCCTTTTCCAATCTAAGGGTTTCAGTTTGAGCTCAGGATTTTATGCCTTAACACAAGACGGAACATATTGCTTTGGGAACACTTCCAACTCTTCTTTGAGAAGGTTTGGGAACCTGAGACAGGATTGTTCATTTCTCTTAAAGCTGAGCTGCAAACAAAGGAAAGGATGTGGTCTTGTACCCACTTCCTTTCTTCACTAAGTTGAGAAACACTTGTTTGCTTGAGGTTTAAGGACAGCTTTCTGGCATTTCCCAGCTCTAGATGTGTTAGCAATGCTAGGCTTGCTTTTTATTTTTCTTTTTTATTTCTTCTTCTTTCTCTTCATGAAGCTCTCCTTGGGCAATGGGAATACGTACAGTCATTCACATTTGGGAAAGCTGGAAATGTGTGGTAGGAAATCTTCCCTTCCAGTTCCTGTTTTACAACCGTTTGTCAAACAGCACAAGACATAGTCCTCCTGCCATCCTGCTGAAATACCTTATCCCTTTGATTATGAGAGTTTAACTTCGTTTGTAATTTAGATTTCCACATCCTAGTAGGCATGCAATACAGGTTTAAAAGTAGTCCATGAATAGGGGCGGATAAAGAAAGCCCTTATTCCTGTAAAAAGAGATAGTTCTAAAAGAAATATTAGATCCACAGATAGAAATATAAAATCAATTTTATACCTTAGGAAAAAAAGTGTGTAATGATTTAGGGTATTTACATTTGCATTTAGGTGTCTTTTAAATTCATTAATGGGGAATTAAAAAGATTGCAAAGCAGCCAATTGCTTAGAACAATCTGAACAAAATGTTACAACTTTCAAGGCTGTCTAAACTAATTCCAGAAAAAACTACTATTGAGGGTCTTTGGGATTTGATTTTTTGTTTTGATCAGCTAAGAAGTTAGTATGACATTTGCAGGATTTTTTACTAAGCAATACTAACTAACTACACTTTGGCAAAGAACTTCATCAAGATTAGTGTTGTTGTAATGCTCGAACACTTGGAAAATGGTCAGTTTTTGAATAAAAATGCTTCATTAAAGCCAGTTCCTCACGTAGAACATAGGGAGTCGTAGAAATGTATTCAATTCACTATGTCAAACACTCAGCCAATGCCAGATTTTACTGTTACTTTCCCAAGCACTGACAGAGCTTTTCTGTGAGTGTACATTGCCTTTATTCATGTAATCAAAAAGGACTTTTTCCACCAAGGCCCCTTCTCCTTTCAGTGCACTGATTAGACCAGAGCATTACCCAACCTGAGATGAGTTATCAAGACCTGTTGATTATTTTTTAACCACTCCGTTTAACCAGTTTAAAAGATATTTGAAACAGAGTTGGCTGAGCTACTCCCCAAATTACAACACTCCCAAACTCAGCACTAGTGGCAACACCCTTTGTACACTCCTTGTACGTGTTCCTGTCTAACAGAAAGCAGCAGCACTGTAATGCAGTAAAACAAGCGAAACACTTTTTTTCATGTGCTTTATTTTCAAAGAGATTGTCAAGATATTTTCATAGAGTTTCAGGAGATTGTCATACCCTAAAGAGTCCCAGCAGGCTCTGTGTCAGGCTGTCTGCTAAGCCTTAATTCCACTTTCTGAGATGATGATACTTCAAACAAACAAAAAGGAGGGGGAACAAAAAGAACTAAAACGTTTGCTTTCATTTTTCCAAGTTTTCACATTGGTGGGAAACTTAATGAGGAAGCATTCAGCTTCCAGAAAGAGGTCATGTAACCCAGAACTTACAGTTGTAAGTGACAGCACTGCTTTCTTTTTACCCAACACAAGTATGGCTACCTCTGCTCTCGGTCATGCCTGACCAGTTTTTCACCTGCTGAAGCCTTGAGAGTGTGTTTTTTTTTTCATGCAGTATGAAAGGTGTGCTCCCCTTATAAGCAGCTGTTCTGCAAACCAGGAACCATGGAGGATCAGTAGTGCTGGCCAAAAGCCCCACCTTGGCTGCTCAAATGTATTCAGAACATGCTGACAGGTTTATTCACATTTCTGGGCATTACTGGTGGCCTTCTGGCACAGGTTGTCCAAAGAAGTGGTGAATGCTCCATCCCTGGCAGAGTTCAGGGCCAGGTTGGACAGAACCATGGATGGCATGGTTTAGTGTGAGGTGTCCCCACCCATGGCAGGGGGTTGGAAATAGATGATCTTAAGGTCCTTTCCAACCCTAACTATTCTATGATTCTGTGATTCCATGATTGTCACAGCCAGCATGGACTCCTTATGTGTGCATGTTGTCTTCATGCTGGCAGATATGTGGGTACATGCTCACATCAGATGCTTTGGATCAGCTGTACTCCATTGGGTGATGGGGCCATGTACAGACTTGATGCTGCTGCATGGTGCAGGGGGACAGGGCACACCTGGGCTGGTGAACCTCGTGCTGAGCTAAAAGATTCCAGCATCAAACCAGCCCAATGTCCTTAAAGCTAGTGCTCACTGATGGTAAACGCAAGGAGCAAGTGAGCTGTGGTGAACTCCCAGCTGAGACACTCATGGGAATCTCTGGACCAGGACAGTGTAGTTCTGTGCCTCGCTTGCTGTTTAACCTGTGACAGCCTTATCAGTTTAGCCCTGACCTAACTAGTGTGGATACACACAACTCTCCCTAGTCTTGAATCACCCAGATGATACATCATTCAACCATCAGGCATGCTTCTGCTCTACAGCTACGCACTGGAGGAAGAAAGGAAGGCACTACTATCACTGAGCTTCACACTGCCATTTTTTTGCATGGACATCAAATGAAAAAAAGGGAGCAAGTTTTTGCCTGTTACACCTTGCAACAGACACAATTTATCCAAACGGCAGACTAGCACCTCCTCTCAAATCTTTGCAATTCCTGCTGCATAATGCTTCTACAGGTTGTTGCTACTGAAATTTTCTTTCCACTTGGATTCTATCGAGGTATAAGGTGCAACACAAAGGCACTTCTGAACATCCCATGAAAGTCGCTTTATTGCAAAATTAATATCATCAGGTACAAAATTTACATATCACATAGTTCAGCTCCTGAAAAAAATGTACAAACCATGTTTCATTTGTATAAGGGACCACATGAGCTACAAACTGAGGGCAAGACTGGCCAACTGGTTGAGGGGTGCTCAGCTTGTAAAATGTGAGTGAAGAGTCCTTCAGTATTCATGTTATCCTGAGTATTGTTTCAGTTCAAGAATCACAACACATAAAACATTTCATTACTTTTACCTAGTATATTGTACATCTGTAGGGGTTTTTTGTTTACTTGTAGTTTCTGTTATTTAGGTGGTAAAGGATAAGCATCTTGTAAACAAGGTTGGATTACAGGATTGATAGATGACAGTAGTCTGACCTTCCTCCTAAACAGGCTCTTAAAAACTATATATAAGTGGCTACGTTCTGATAGGCAGAGATCTCATAGCTTCAAAGTTTTGGGAAATTAATAATCTTTCCAATTTAGAATTGTTTCAAAGCAACTGGAATACACAGAAGCCATTCCATGGAGGCATCTTCTGCTTTGAGCTTTTTATACCATTTGTTTATGTACTCTGGATATGTTCACTTCAAAATCACAGAGTACTTACTCCCAGTTATTGCATTTAACATATGACGGAGAGAGATGTTTTCTTATGCTCCAAGTGCTGTGTAAGTACAGGGTTTATTTCACCTATTTCCATGTGTCATCTTGTCTGAGCATCCCTGTGAATCTTCTACATAGCACATTCAAAATCATCATCAGCTCTGAGAAAGTTCACTGTAATTTGCTAAAATGAAGTATAAAAGAAAAACTTAATTCCACTTTTTCATTTAATTTTAACATTAATTTATGTGTTTCAGCAAATGGGACTGGTTACTTTAATCAACATTAAACTATGATTTCCAAAACTCTGAAAAGGTGGATGGAAGGAAGTTATATTGAGGGATGTTTTCATGGATCTTTGTTTCAAAATACAAACATTACATGGTAAGCATGGTCACAATACAAATTGCATCTCTGCCATTGCCTCACTAAATGAGTTCTGAAGTCGTAATCTCTCTCTCTCTCAACACTCTCATCTGCAAAATTGTAATGATATTTCCTTACTTCAGAGCAGCGCTGTAAAGCTTACTTAGTAAAACATTTGCTCAAGGTTCAGAAAATACTAAGCATTAGGTATTATGAATTATGTGCTAACTTTTCTTAAGCTGCAGTAAAGCCTGAGTGAAGTGCTTTGTAAGAAATCCTCATTGTGCACTTCTGTAACTATTTCGAATAAGGTTATCTTCATAGAGCATTGTATAGTAAAAGAATCACTCATAGCTTAGCATTTTCTGTTTAAACTATCATTTATTAGCTGTGCAAAACCTGACACTGATTATAAAGAAATCAAACTGCATGTAAAGTAGTAGTCCCTATAGCTAGAAAAAAAGTTAGAAAATCTATAAAAATTATTTATTGCTACTTCTTGCTTTCCAAGCTTTGGTTGAGAAAACTCATGCAGAACTCTCCCTGCAGTTAAGGACCATGATAGAAACTGGTGACAGAAACTGATTGAGGAAATTATTCTTTTGTACCGCTCCAGCTCAGCAAGCACTGAGCAGGGGACCATGTCCCTCCTCATTAAGACAGCATTTAAACATGTGATTAACTTGCAGAATTGTTGCCGTAAGCCCATGGATAAATGCTGTCTTGGACAAAGACCATAAATAGCTCAAATTTGTCAGTGTCCCTTAGACACGTATATTTGGATTCATGTAACACATCAACCAAACTACACAGAGTTCTGTGTCTGTTAGGTAGCGATGAGTGATCTCATGGAACTGACCGCTCTAGTGGTCCACTCTTTGCATTATGTGATTATTTTATAATATATGAAGAAATACCTAAAAAGCACCCTCTTCCTTCCCAAGCCCTTCATAAAATGTGGTTGATTAGGCATCACCCCCCAGTTTTCATTCAGTGATCTTGTGTAAATGCTTTTCTGCACGCTATCCAGAAAGCACACGTAATGTCTTGTGAGACATTTCTGATTTCATAATGTTGAATATCCCATCACTTCTGGCTTGCAGCTCTTCCTCAGCCAAAGCAGCTACTCCTTAGGTGCTTTGTGAAGAAGTCTGGGCATCATATTTCCTAAAACTGTGGCTTCGAAAAGATTCCCTGCAATGAAAAGGATCCATAAATAAAGTTGGCAAATGAAAAAGAATCCAAGAAATACCTGCCTTGTGAAAAGGAGCAGCAGCTGACAAATCATCAGCTGTTATGCGTTGGCAGGTCAGAAGTATATTTCTTCTTCCACTCCTACCCACACTTGACACAGTGGCTTTGTGAAAAAGCATATACTCATTAACAAAGAGCCTAAGTTAAGACTCTTCTGTCTCAGTCATGGGACTAAACTTGATTATGTTATCTGGGAGTGAAAGGACCACTCTTACTTAATGCTGGCTAACAGCATATGGAGCCACACACTCAAAAAGAACACATATCTGTTCTATCTCCTTCCTGGCTTCACTTGTGAGGAAATGGCAAGATGTTTCCAGTACTTTTTTGCAAGGCAAGGGAGAAGTCTTCTCTAACAATGTATTTAATTAACATAAGCCCTCTACCCCAGGAATGAGCAGCTTAAGAAACACAGTGAATACCACATTCAGCTCCAGTGGAAGTCAGCAGACTTCTTTAATCAAGTATGAAGTTGGCAGTTAGCTTCCTGTAAAACTGCCTTTTTTCCTTGCAAAAATGGCATCTTTTTTAATAGCTAAAACAGACTACCCTGCCCTAATTGTACCTTGTGCTGTGGACTTTCATTACAGGTTTGTACAGTTGTGGGATCTTCCTCTCAATCATGGGCCTAAGGTTCTCCTTCAGCTTCCCATAGTTCTTTCTGAGCTCTAGCTGATATTCCCGCTGGTCGGCAGTAATAAGGCGCTTATTTTTCTCCACTGCTTCACCACACCTAGGCAAAAGGAAAGAGAAAAGGCATGACACGTACCACCTACTTCTGTTAAACGCATTAACTTTGTGTTAGGTAGCCTGAATGGCCTAGGGTCCAGCTCCTCTGGGCTAGGCATTCCTCTGATAACTTGTCAAGTCCAAAATGATAAGGAACTAATAAGGAACCTCTGTCTTTTCCAAGTAGACAAATTGAGATGATATTTTAAAGACATTAGAAATGCATGAGGGAGCTAATAAAAACCGAATTTAATCACTGCAGAATACTGAGCTACCTGCCTACTTACTGTAAACAGATGCAAGACAACAGCAGGGAGTAGAGGCTGTATCTTCTGCATAAGGCTCATTTTTATTTAACTCAAACTTATCCTTCAGCAATTATGCTTTGTTTGGACTAAGGAGATGAATATCTTGGTATGTGGATATGGTAGTTAAGATTTACAAACACATCTGAAAAAAAATGCCGAAATGTGTCTATCATTGCCCATGCGTCTGCTTTATAGATAGGGTCAAGTGTTTTCTTACAAACAGCTTCCTACATAAAAATGTTATTTTATCAAAAACAAGCTGAAAGAGCTGGACTTGTTCAGCCTGAAGAAGAGAAGGCTGTGGGGAGACCTTGTGACAGTCTTCCAATACCTAAAAGGCGGCCTACAAGAAATCTGGAGAGGGACTTTTTACAAAGGCATATATTGGACAAGGGGCAATAGCTTGAAACTGAAAGAGAGGAGATTTAGATTTGATACTGAAAAAATATCTTCATTATGAGAGCAGTGAGATGCTGGCACAGATTGCTCAGAGAAGTTGTGGATGCCCCATCCCTGGCAGTATTCAAGGCAAGGCTGGACTGGGCTTTGACCAGCCTGGTCTAGTGGAAGGTGTTCCTGCCCATGGCAGGGGCATGGAACTAGATGATCTTTAAGTTTCCTTCCAACCCAAACTGTTCTATGATTCTACGATTATAAAAGCAAGGCAATAATCTGAAATGTTTGGTTTCTGTAAAATGTCAAAAGATATAACAAATGGAAGATGGTAATTTATACATAATTACTTTGAAGTATTAAAATTTGCTTACTTTCGGGATGCTGTGCCTATCAAAGCATTACCATGAAGCAGATATAACATATCTGGACGAAGTGTCTAAAGTGTGAGATGCCAGGATTCATGACGCTAACTTGCATAATTAATCACACAGGCATATTATAATTATTGTGATTGTCTGTTTTATTGATGCAACTCAGCATTTAATTTTTTTTTTTTTTTTTTTTTTTTTTTACTGACCTCATTATAAACTCTTTGAAGCACAACCTCAGCTTGTTGTGATGTCGATAAAGTTTGGGGTCTGCTGGAATTTCAGCCAGGAACACTTGTGCTACCTCTAGTGGTCCCTTATAGGAATAACAAAGGAAAATGTCAAAACCACCTGCTTGGACTGAAAACAGACCAAACACGTTTGGTTAAGCTGTTTGTTATTTCATGTGCAGAATTATGAAAAAACCCCTATGCATAGTCACCATAACAGGATGCCCCTTACACATCCCCTCCCCCCAACTTTTCCTTTGGCAAGCAGAGGTGTTGTTCATCATATTTTATCCTTTCTTGTTTTTATTTCTCCTCCAGCCCCACAGAAAAGGGGTCAGATTCTGCACAGCAAAGAAGAGCGGGATAGCTGTACTGCTAAACCTGGTTACATGAGAGAAATACAGCTCCTTTGTGTAGCCTCACAATACCCCAAGGTAGTTAAGTAGACCCAGCCCAGAGAAGGACCACTCTTTCCAAAGTTCGTAACACTCAGGTCTTGACTTCATGTATTTTCTGAAAAACTACGAGTTTGTGGTTGTCCTACAGCTGAATCATTGTCATTATTCGGTTCCTGAAGGATACATCTTGAGTGAAAAAAATGGCTGGTATGGCTAGTTTCCTAGAACTGGAAAATCCTTGGATGCATTCACAAGGCTTCTTTGAGTTTCTGCACCTACAACCAAGACAGCAGTTCCACAAGCATTTTCACCAGAAGCATCCCTAATGAGCAGTATACAGTGACTAAATGTCAAGGGATTATGTTTAAATGCACATCGTGATTAAATGTGTCTTACTAGATTTATTTCATTCAGTGCAAGAGATGAGAGCAAAAAAGAAAGCACAATGAAAAAAGTATGCAGAAACTCTTCATCTGGCTTATGTGGATTCCTTACCTGATTTACAGTGGCTCCAACTGAGCCCTGTAAAACCATCTGGAGCATTTTGGCATCTGGTGGCTCTTGGTTGGTGGCTGCAGTTAGTTCCTGTGTTTTTTTCTGCATATCTTCAATAGCAACTTCAATGGGGGTTAAAATAAACTAATGGAAATGGGAGAAAAAAATGCTCCATTACCTGAATCATGCATGCAGTTGACATGTTCCAAATCTGGTAACATCCCTATCATTTTCCTCTGCCAAAAGCTGTGAAACCCAGGAAGACTATTCAATCTAAATGTCATCTTGGTACATGCTGCACCTGAAACAAAGCTCTCTGACATCTTATAATTTGCAAGAATAGAATGTGCATCTGATTCTCTTTTTGCACAAATTTGTTACCATTCTAAGTTACTGACTTCATGTCTGAAATGGTTTTGCACTTTCTACCTTTATAAAGCTTCTCTGTCTCTAAACCAGCTCTGAGCCCAGTGTAGTTCTGTGACTATCTGTTAGAAGTACAGCTGTTAGTATTTCTTCACACATCCTCCTACACAGCATTACAACCAGGAGGTCAAAAAGAAGAATACACACTTGCTATCCTCTGTTCTCCATAGTAAATACCCACTCTGCATTTGTCTATGCATTTTATGCCATTCCTACTTATGAGTAACACATCTGAGAAATTCATCCTTCTGCTAAGAATGTAATTTAAAAATCTTCCCACCCAGAGACTTCCTCAGCCCCCGAGAAATTAGATCTGTCCTCAAAACACAATTACCTCTTCTTTTTGGATGACACTGATCCTAGTTTTGATGTAGGGGAAAGCATGCATTGTGGTTAGGATGGTGTTCCTCTTGTACTGCTCACTAAGCTCTCCTCTGGGGCGCCCGTCCATGGTGAAAGGTGTAGTGTACATGAACCGACAGAGGTTGAAGTTCTTCTCAAAATATGTTACCCTGTCCTTCATCTCATACTCATCAAAATATGGCTCCACAAAAGTAATTTGTATGTATGCCTAAGAAAAGAAGGAAGAACCATTACAGCACTTTACAACCCAAGAAATGTAAAAAGAACAGCATATGTGAAATATCCTGTAGCTCACATTAGCTAAGCATAGAGCTGTACAGAGCTGCAAATTCTTCAGGGCTCCTTTTCTTCTTCAGAACTGACAAAACTCACCTCTGGGGAGTGAACAGCTTAACCCTGAGGATCAGAGCCAGAGCAGGGACCAGAGATCAGAACTTCTAATTTCCACACTCTGTGACAAACTACCAAATTAAGCCTTTCACAGAGGCTTTAAGGATATCTCTGGGCATACAGATGCTGCCAAGACGGGATTTTTTTTGCTACCTTAATGTTTGAGCATAAACATTTCAAAGGGACCTCTTCTCTTCCTTTCTCTTCTGTGACTGAGCATTCAGCACTCTCAGGAGTACTTTCCCTACCTTATTGGGATCCAGCTTTCTTTTGTCTACAGGAGCAGAGTCCTTGATCACTTCCACAGCATCCTCCCCAAAACACTGGCCATAAAATCCCTGAAAAAGAAACAGAATTATCCTGGAGTGGTTTTAATCCTTAATACAATGCTAATGATGTGTATGTCTGTAAGAGAAAGGAGTAATCATAATAATTTCTGGGCACTGTAGAGTTGGCTTCATGAACCACAGCTGGCCAGGCTAAGGCATCTTCTGACAAAGATCAGTGTAAGTTGCTCACAAAAAAACAGAACTAGAGGTAAAGTGATCAGAAGAGAACATTGTGGTTCCATGAAAAAGCTGAGAAGATATCAAAGCAAGTATCTAGCATGCTTAAATCAAATAATTCAATATATTTACAGGCCTGCCCACAACAGACATGGCCTCAAAAAAATGGATCACTTTCATCATTATGCTGTAAAAAGGGCTGCAATGGAAAGGATGCACACAAAGGAAATAATCTTTGGTACTAATCAGTTTGTTACTGATTTTTATATAGCAATAATACTATTAGAACTGTGTGGGCTCATTAGAACTTATAAAATAACACTGGAGATCATATTAACACAATGTATTTTTCTCTACCTCTAATCTGTGAGAAATTTCAGGAAGCTTGGTAATTGCAGGCTCCTTATAAACAAATTCCTGTTCATCCAAGTCTCCAAATTTGGATCCATAGAAACCAACACGAAAGTAAGTTCCAAACATTCGCTTTTGACCCTAATTGATAAAAAGAAAGAGGAAATTTACTTTTTTTGTGTGTCAGCAGTGTAGTATTTTGATGCCTTTCCCCCCCAATTTATGTATAAGAAAACCCACTAATCCTATGTTTTTCCTATTTCAGAGCCAGCTCTATGATTCACCAGTGCTGATGGATTAGAAGTACATATTAATGAAGGAAAGCATACATATTAAGGTGACTTTTGACTGAGATCTATTTTAAAATGCAGGCTAATCATGAAGTGGCTTTTGCAAAACAAAGTAAGTTATTATTTTTTAATTTCATTGGATACATGTGAACAAAATTAAAATTTTGCAGCGAAAGTTGGTAAGAATTTGAAACTGACTGGACTCTTCTGAAGAAAGAGAAGGAAAGGGGCAGTATGAGTGCTGAGAATTTAGCCAGGCTTTTGTATTTCTTCAGTTTTATAACTGAAAATATCAGTTAATTGACAATAAAGGTATTTTCCTTAAATAGATGTGGCCAGGTGGAATAACCCATGTTCTGATTCTAAGTTTGACCTGTTCAGCTATTTTTCTGTTACTCTAAACCAGTTTTATACTAAACTATGCTTTTTCCTACACAGAGAATAGAGCCTCTTTTCACTGTATGCTACCCTTTGTAGGTAGATCAAACCAGATGGAAGCTTTTGCTAGAAAAAGGAAATGGATCTATTTGACATAAACAGTTTTATTATCACCAGTCTTAGACAAACAGTGCCACCCAGTAATGTGCCTTGCTAGCAGCACCTTGCCTCATGAGTACCTTACTAATGATGCTGTCAAAGGCCTTCTGTAGCTTGCTGTGTGTCAAGGTAAGCTTCCTGAAGTCTCGATGTGCTTCCAGTATGGGGATGACAATTTTGTACACCTCATTCACAGTTTCATACAATCCACCCTTGGGAGAAAAAAATTAAGGAAAAAATAGAATAAAAGAAATGAATCCTCATGCACTCTGAAAAGAAACTAGATCTCCATTAATAGCCTGGCTGAAAAGGGGATTTATGGGACTTACCTTTTAATCTGATATGTTACTGGATCCAGCTTTCTAAAAACTAGTAATAGTAAATGGGTAGTTCTGAACTGCAAACCACAAGCCAGACCTAATTTGGAAGTCTGATTTGTTGGGCTCTCAAGCCCAAATTCCTGTGTAAAACACATGGTTTCTGCATCAGGCTAGAAGAGTTAGAAATGCAGGTGAGGAGAAAAATATTGATTTGTTCAGCATGTGTGGTTGAGGGCAACCAGAGCTGCATGTGGACAGAGAGAACCCACATGATATCTTTGGAGATGCTAAATCATATATCCTCTTCAGCACTAGAGGAATATCATGAGCTACTTGAGTATTAATATCATGACTCTTTAAATAGTAAGTAAGTGCAGATTATGGTGGTTGGTTGTATGTTGTGTAAAAATCACAGGAGTAACTCTCATGTGCTTTCTAACATCTATAGTTTAAGTAAGGTATTTTTCCAGGAATGTACTGTCCCATGAAAATACCATTCAAAAGGCTCGATTCATTCTTGGGACAATCACTTTCTGCTAATGATGCCTGTAGTCTGAACAGTAGAGGTGGTTATATGGCTGAGCTGGGCTGGCTCAGGCCTAAAATGTGTCTCTCTCTCTTCTCTAGTTGTTTTCAGCAGGGCAGATGTGTGGAGCCTGGTTTAGCAGTACGACTTTATTTCTTCATGTGCTGGAAAATAAGCTATGGACTTGGCCCATATATCTCCACTCCACCTCCAGGTGATTCTGGCCCTTACTCACCGTGCTGAAGAGCTCTGCTGCTTGTTCCAACAGCCCTACCAGGCCACTTTCTGAGAAATACCTCCCAGAACATATACCATCTTCATCTGGAGATAAAACATCATCTGAAACAGCAGATTCCTCCAGCACATTGGATGAAATGTTCTAAAATACATCAGAACAGAGGAATCAGAAACCTAGATCAATAGTCTATCATAAAGATTGAGGCAGTTTTAACATATTTACATGAGAGGAAGAAGAATGAGATTATACAAGTGCACCCAGGGGTTACACAGTTAAATTCCATTTAGAAGCAAATAAAACACCATAAATCTCTGCACATGGCAGATCAGGAGTTTCACTACAAGGATCCTAAACTTTCCTTCTTGCCTCAGGTTTAAAAGGCAGACTCCTGTAGGTCACAAACCAGCCCCTCTCTGGTGTCTGGGATTTCCATGGAGCTGCAGTGAGCTCAGTTCCCCATGCCGCAGGGGTTACAACCAGTGTGTCCTTCCTCCTGTTGGAGTCTGGGTGTGGGAAATTCCACACTGCATCCCAGACCTCCTGCCACCTGCTTGAAGAAGTTGAACTTCCAAATTGTTGATTTGACTTTTGAAGCGGAGAAATAGGACATAGACAATATTGCTGTAAAACCTGCAATGATTGAATGCTGCTTCTTGGTCAGCCTCTGTGGTATTACACCTTGATCCTGCACAATTTACTTGGTTTCTTGTTAAATTTACTGACCTTAACATGTGTTTAACTAAATCTAGTTAAAGTACACAGTGTCAGCCACTCTTTGAAATTCTAGACCGTGAAATAACTGGTGTGCGGTTCTTCAGGATCCCTCTGAATAAATGACACTGGGTAAAATCAACATTAAAAAATTTTATAATGCATAGAAATACATGTAAGTGAACAGTAGAATAGGTGTACCTAGAGCATGGAACTAGCATATGTAACTTTCAACAGCAGCAGAAATACTAAGCTTCGATTTGCTAGTAATTAAAAGGAGTTAAATTAGTGTCTTAGTGTCTCACTTCAGCAGAAACTGCCGAAGAAAATCTGTCTGAGTGCAGGATAGATGCCAGCTGGCTAGCTAGCCGAGTCCTTAAAGACTTCTTTATAAAATGGCAAAGACACTGAGGGGTGTTACTATTGATCAGATTTCAGATAAAGAATTGGCACCACACATCACTAGCAACACGGGACTTCCCCCCTTGGGTTTTGTGGATGTCCTTATTTCTCCATGGGTGAAATTAACTCCAACCAGGCTGTTGTCCCAGTGCCTAGTTTGCACATCACATGAGCTCCACTGGAAGGGTGAGCACAAAGCTCACTCAGGACAGCATTCACAGGAGTTAAGAATATGTCTAAATTTCAGCCAAAGGGAAAACTGCAGTGCATTTTAGCACACACAAAGCACTTTTTACTTACCAGTCTCATTGAAGATAGTGACTTCAAACAGACTCAATCTCCCTGATGCACACCTAGGGCAACTTATATAGCCCAAGCTGCAGCTCATTTTCTGGTTTTCCCTTTCTGTGACAGTAGCCATGAAGAATGGTTTTTGCAGAATCAGAATGGCATGTGGCCTTTCTTTTCTTTTTTTGTTTTTGTAACATAGAGACAAGTGTCCAGAAGAGTAATTTATCTAAGAAAGTAATCAAGAAAGCCACGGACACCAATTTCCTCTTCCTTGCCTTTCAATCTGTAATAAGTAATGTTATGTATGTATTTCCATGTTTTACAGTCCAAGCACTGCAGCAGGAGATAGCCTTCATGACACGTCTCTGGTATTACCGTGATCTTTTGCAAAGTGGAGATACCTCATCCACCTTTTACCTTGATCTGCCTTTCAAAGCAAAGAATCTTATATGCACCCTGTACACTATAGGCAATCCGTAAGTTACCATGTGTATCATCAGCAATTACTTTGGACCTCACAAGCCTGGATTTCTTTAAGGAAAAGAAACACTTGTGTAAAATCAAGGGAATTTACTGTGATCCCCAGCCCTTATCACCGTGTTAGATATGGGTAGGTTAGCCTGCCACCTATGTCCCCAAAACAGCACAGTTGATTTAGGCTACTGCTAAGCCCAGGCTAATTAACCTTCAGTATGGCAGTCACACAAACTAAGTCCTTGTCTGTGGTAATATAAAGTGGCATTAAGGTCAGTCTATATGCAGTTCATACTCTAAGTCTGCCTTATCACTTGAAAAGGCAATTTAGTGCAAACACAAATTAAACTCAAAGGGAATTTCACTGAAAGTGATCCTGTTCTGATTTTGAGGAACAGTTTTGATTGCACAGCACAGAGGGATGCATACACAGTTTAGTCTGGAAAAGTAAAAGGAAAAGTTTTACTCCACTAACCGTCATATAGAGTAAGCTGCAGAAGACCTAGGTCAAGTGATTTAATCTTTTGCTGCCTCATTTTACTAATCTGTGAAAAGCAGATAACACTTTTTCTCATCCAAATTAATATTTTAAAATACACATTATTATAACCTTAAATTCCACAATTAAATGTGTATCACCAGTATTAGCTGATTTAATATCTGACTTAAATGAAGAAATGGACACAGAAGGAGTCAGATGAGTGAGACCTGGAACTCCAGGTAAAGCTGAGAGTAATGTTTCTCTTCTGTAACAGGGTCATCTGAACAAGATCTTCACAGGTGCTACAAAACACAAACCTGTTTGTAAAGAATGGCAGCTCTTCTCTGGGAAGGCTTTGTAAGAAATGCAAGGTGTTATTATAGTTAATTATTGTTATTGAGCAAACTGAAATTCAAAATTATGCTGTCAGAGAAAGAGTTGTGTAATTGCATTTCTGGTCATTAAGCTATTTATTACCTTTCTACTGTGGAGCAACTGCTTCTTTGGAAAACATGAATTTACGCAAGCATTTTGATGACAGGAAAATACTTACAGCTTTTAAACTTGTAAGTTTTTGCTTGCTTCATGCCTTGTAGGATAGTTCTTTAAAATAACTGAAAACATACCCATTCAATCTAGAGCAATGTAAGGAAGAATTGCATTAAGGTCAAATGTGCAAGTTTACAACCGTTCAAGGCAGCCTGGGAGCAGGATAACATTGGGAAGGGAATGCAGATTTCACCCATAATGATAGTAGTGTTTAAGAAGTAATGAGAAAAGAAGAACATAGAAGTAATGAATTGAAGTTACAAGTTAGGAACAATACAAAACTGATAAGGGATGTAAAATGGCAGAAGTATAAATCCATGGCCAGAAATTTAGCTGTAAGAAGAGTATATACAGCTATTTAAGAGTAAAGGAACTTAAGAATAACACTAGTTCATTGTTTGATTGCTAAGGTGGAACTGCAAATACTAAAGCCCAACATACTAAATTTAATGCAAAATGCCAACCAGTTAAATCGTGTTCACATTTACTGTTCTGAAGGGGAAAACAAAAACCTTCAGGTGGTATGGTTATTTACAGTTTTGAAGGAAGAAAAGCCCCAGGTGGTACGGTTATATCAAGGGATGATGAATGTACAAAGTATTAGTGTTAGCTATTTCAAAATCACCTGAACCATAAAATGTGCTCCTCAAGAGTTTAAAAGAGCTAACTAAGCAAAAGTGTATCCAGGGCAGCAAATACTGATTTGCCGTATGTTTTATAAAACTGGGAAAGTCCCAGAGGAAGAAATACGCTTTAGGGACCAGATTTTTTTAGAAGTTAACAAGATGATGGTTAGAACAGTGGTGCCATAGTCAGGGGGTTGGGTATTTAGAACATGGGACTCAGTTTAGGATGCCAGGTTTACTGGGGGCTGGTGGAGCTGGTCTGACAATGAAGGGGAAGAGCGGTTTTGGTAGGAGGTTTGCCAGGCTGGTCAAGAAAGCTTTAAACTAGATGTGCTGGGAGAGGAGGACATCATTCCATCCCAACACACCCAGTCAGCTGCCAACACCTATAATAAATGCTTGGAGCAATGTAGAGATATTCCAGCCGCTTCAGCCAATGAGCCGGCTTCATTTGGAGCTCGGCTCAGATGCCTCTATACAAACGCCTGTAGCATGGGAACAAGAGGAATTAGAGATGTGTGCACATCTACAGGGGTATGATATAGTAGGCATCACAGAAACATGGTGGGATGGCTCCTACAACTGGAGTGATGGAATGGAAGCTTACAGGCTCTTTAGAAAAGATAGGCCTGGCAGGCAGGGAGGGGGCGTTGCTGTTTATGTTAGGGATAGGCTGGAGAGTATGGAACTGTGTCTGGGGACGGGTGAGCAGTCAACAGAGAGTTTGTGGGTCAGGGTTAAAGGGAGAGCAGCGATGGGAAACGTTACTGTGGGGATCTGTTACAGACCGCCTGGTCAAGAGGACGAAGCACTCTATAGGCAGATAGGAACAGCCTCATGCTCGCAGGCCCTTGTCCTCATGGGAGACTTCAGCCACCCTGACATCTGTTGGAGTGAAGGTACGGCCCGGCACAAGCAATCCAGGAGGTTCCTCGATTGTGTGGAAGACAACTTCCTTCTGCAAGTAACAGAGGAGCCGACAAGGAGAGGTGCCATGCTTGACCTCGTGCTCACCAACAGGGAAGGGCTGGTTGGAAATGTGACGCTCCAGGGCAGCCTTGGATGCAGCGATCATGAGATGGTCGAATTCGAGATCCTCAAGACAGTGAGAAGAGCGTGCAGCAAGCTCACTGCCCTGGACTTCAAGAGAGCAGACTTTGGCCTCTTCAGGAGCCTGCTTAGTAAGGTTCCATGGGACACAGCCCTAGAGGGCAGGGGGGCCCAATACTGTTGGTTGATATTCAAGAATCACTTGCTCCAAGCTCAGGAGTGTTGCATCCTAACTAGAAGGAAGTGCAGCAGGAGGGCCAGGAGACCTCCTTGGATGGATAAGGAGCTGCTGAGGAAACTTCGAAGGAAAAAAGAGGCTTATAAAAGGTGGAAGCAAGGACAGGCGGCCTGGGAAGAATACAGGGATGTTGTCCGGGAAGCTAGGGACCAGGTTAGGAAAGCTAAGGCCCAGTTAGAATTAAACTTGGCTAGGGATGTGAAAGATAACAGGAAAGGATTCTATCGGTACACTGCAAATAAAAGACAGACCAGGGACAACGTAGGCCCCCTCCGGAAGCTATCAGGAGAACTGGCTACCCTGGATTTGAAGAAGGCTGAGGTTCTTAATGACTTCTTTGCCTCGGTCTTCACTGGCAAATGCTCTGACCACACCACCCAAGCCTTGGAAGGCAGATGCAGGGACTGTGAGAATGAAGACCTTGGGCCCACTGTAGGAGAGGATCTGGTTCAGGACCATTTTAAGAATCTGAATGTACATGTCTATGGGCCCTGATGAAATCCATCTGCGGGTTGAAGGAGCTGGCAAATGAAGTTGCTAAGCCACTGGCCATCATATTTGAAAAATCATGGCAGTCAGATGAAGTTCCTAACAACTGGAAAAAGGGAAATATAACCCCCATTTTCAAGAAGGGGAAAATGGATGACCTGGAGAATTACAGACCAGTCAGTCTCACCTCTGTGCCTGGCAAACTCTTGGAGCAGATTCTCCTGGAAGGCATGCTAAGGCACATGAAAAACAACAAGATGCGTGGTGATAGCCAGCATGGCTTCACTAAGGGGAAATCCTGCCTGACCAATTTGGTGGCCTTCTATGATGGGGCTACAGAACTGATGGACAGGGGTAGAGCAGTTGACGTCATCTACCTGGACTTATGCAAAGCATTCAACACTGTCCCACACAACATCCTTGTCTCTAAACTGGAGAGATATCAATTTGATAGGTGGACCACTCGGTGGATAAAGAACTGGCTGGATGGCTGCACGCAAAGAGCTGTGGTCAATGGCTCAATGTCCGGCTGGAGACCGGTAACGAGTGGTGTCCCTCAGGGATCGGTGTTGGGACCGGTCTTGTTCAACATCTTTGTCAGTGACATGGACAGTGGGATTGAGTGCGCCCTCAGCAAGTTTGATGATGACACCAAGCTGTGTGGTTCGGTTGATACGCTGGAGGGAAGGGATGCCATCCAGAGGGACCTTGACACGCTTGTGAGGTGGGCTGATGCCAACCTGATGAAGTTTAACCATGCCAAGTGCAAGGTCCTACACCGGGGTCGGAGCAATCCCAGGCACAGCTACAGGTTGGGCAGAGAAGAGATTCAGAGCAGCCCTGCAGAGAAGGACTTTGGGGTGTTGGTCGAATAAGAAAAGGAACATGAGCCAGCTTCAGTGTGCGCTCACAGCCCAGAAAGCCAACCGTATCCTGGGCTGCATCAAAAGGAGCGTGACCAGCAGGTCGAAGGAGGTGATCCTGCCCCTCTACTCTGCTCTCGTGAGACCTCACTTGGAGTATTGTGTGCAGTTCTGGTGTCCTCAACATAAAAAGGACATGGAACTGTTGGAACAAGTCCAGAGGAGGGCCACGAGGATGATCAGGGGAATGGAGCACCTCCCGTATGAAGATAGGCTGAGAAAGTTGGGGCTGTTCAGCCTGGAGAAGAGAAGGCTGCGTGGAGACCTCATAGCAGCCTTCCAGTATCTGAAGGGGTCTACAAGGAGAGGGACTCTTCATCAGGGACTGTAGTGACAGGACAAGGGGTAACGGGTTAAAGCTTCAACAGGGGAAGTTTAGATTGGATATAAGGAAGAAGTTCTTTACTGTGAGGGTGGTGAGGCACTGGAATGGGTTGCCCAGGGAGGTTGTGAATGCTCCATCCCTGGCAGTGTTCAAGGCCAGGTTGGACAAAGCCTTGGGTGACATGGTTTAGTGTGGGGTGTCCCTTCCCATGGCAGAGGGTTGGAACTAGATGATCTTAAGGTCCTTTCCAACCCTAACTATTCTATGATTCTATTGATAGTGTGTAGAAAAATGCAGTAAAATCACTAAATTTGCAGTTGAGGTCAGTTCAGGTAGGGGTAACCAAAACTGCATAATCCGACAAACTACATACAAATATCTGCATTTTGAAGTGTCTAACAACACTTAGAAAGAGTTAAGCTTTCATCTATGTGATGTAGAAAAGAAGGGTGAAAAAAAAAAACCCGCAAAAAAACTCTCTGGAAATGATCATTGTATTAACTGAGTAAAGAGCTCAGCAATGCCAAAAGAACCAGTAAAGTCTTTGGAGTGATAAACTGAAAGATACTTGCCAGACTGAAAGAACTTAGGGGACATTTCTACTTGACTTTGATGTGACTGCATATAGCCTATGGTGACTGTGTCATTCAAAAGTCAAGAGGGTGTTGGTTAGTAATTGAAGATAGTAAAAAGACGCCTAAAAAAAAAATGCCTAAAAAAAAAAAGAACATGCCTAAAAGAACATGCCTAAAAGAACTGAGTAGCTCCAGTTACCTAAATTATGAGAAAGAAGCTTGAAAGATGCATTTGTTGCAGCTGATAAGTAACACACCTAGGAAAAAGCATGGGTTGCACTTAGCAAAGAAGAGATTACAGTAGCCAACTGCTGGAAATATGAGTTAGAGACAGACAGATACTAAAGTACCAGTTTTCAGTATGCATAAACCATTGGAAAAATGTATCAAGTGGTGATGAATACTTTGCCTTTTTAACATTTCCTCTCTATACATGCACTTCTACTCTGCTTAACACAAGAAGAAATACACACAGGAGAACAGGCCCCCTCAAGAGCTTGGGAGCCTTTTCTCACCTGAAAGTTGACACTGCCCACGGGGAGATAGCTTCTGTCTTCAAGCATGCTGAGGTACTCTGCCACCAGTGCTGCGGCATGGACCAGACACATGGCTGCTTCTGTGTAGCACTTCCTCTTGGTGTGCTTCTCTGCCATGTTCTGCAGCCAGGTGAGCCTCAAGTCAGGTGATGTCTGGTACCCTTTGGCAATCCTAACAACATGGAGCAGAAAGGAGGTGTGAACGATCACTTCTCAAATAACACAAAGAACCTTTTTAATTCTTGACCTGGGTTGAATAGAAGGAGACATCTCTGTCTTTATTCTGTATGATTCAGTAAACAAACGGCAAAAGAAAGGGTTACGCAGTGGTAGGCAGGCCACACAGGGGCCTATGAGGAGAGTAAAACTGCTGAACCCAAGACTGTTCAGTGTTCATCAATCCCTGACTTCCATTTTTGCCTGAGTCTATGCCCACCTCCCAGTAGCTCCACTGCAATAGTCTCATTCCTCCAGTATGGGCACCCTGTGACAGACCAGCTGCAATAAAGTGGGAATATACACAAACAGAACAGCTAGAGGGTTTGTCCGCAGCTTGTCCCTAAAATGCACAGTTCTTGTGCTCACCTCACTGCAGCAGCATTTCTAAATGGAGTCACCTGTACATGAGATCCATGAGCATCTCTGGATCTTCCTGGAATTCCCTCATTTTCACTGTATCTGACAGGATGCTGTTCAGATTGCACAGCAGCTCCTCTACCTGCAGTAATACAAAGAATAATACGCATTTCTCAGGTGTTTCTTTTTTCCCTTCTACAAAAATAACAGCATCTGACCAAATGATGTAACTTTTAGTCCCTCCTGCCCAAGAAAATGTCAGGATGCTGAACTGCAACAAGATAAGTTTTTCCAACTCTATTCAATGCAGACATAGCAGATCTTATATTTTATTTAATCAAAATGAGCTGGAATTCTTTGATCTGTTTATATTTGAATAAAAAAAAAATCAAAGCTGTGTGCTGATGGAGTCCAGCTTTAGCCGATCTGCGATATGATAACAAAGCAGATGTTTTTACAAATCTTCAGCGCAAGCTGAGTTACTGTAAGAATTTTAGCAAAGCATCTGACAATTGTCTGAAATATTTTGCATTACTGCTGGTGCCGTCACCTTATGAATGAACAAAGGGAAAGAAGTTTCCATGATGCTATTCGTCTTCAAACACAATGAATCAAGTTCCCCTTGGGAAACTCTTTAGAGGCTACAGTTCCTGCTGGGGTCTATAAGACAGTTGTACACAAAATTAAGAGATGATTCTCCTGTAATGTGATTTCAATAGAACTCTTAGGAGTTTATTTTATGGAATTATGTCCTCCACTTCTTCCCTGCTTATTGTTGTGTTAGAAATAAACTCATGCAATAACCCCTGCATCCTTATTTTCATTGCTTTGGAAAACCAAGATCTAGGACTTGCTCCAAGCATATTCTTATGTGAAAGCTCCTGATAAAAGCCACAGATGTCACAGAAGATTTGACCTGAATGGGAAACGGAGTTGCCTGCATATCTGCGTCTTCCTCTGCATAGGCTAGGATGGTTCGTAAGGACCGACGAAGGAATTCCTCATTAAACTCTGGTGATTTTCCAACCAGAGAGGCTAGTGACATGGTCATCTGCATCTTCACTCTTGCAAAATTCTTTTAGAAGAAAAGACAAAAACATGAAAGAATGATGGCTGCACCATATATATCAGTTCACATATCTCTGTCTACCGTATGAATCATATCCACTTTCTCTTACCCACACCAAGCATGTTAAAGTCACCGTTCATATAAGTAGTCTCTGGTGCATCAAAGCCTTTCCTGTTTTACCTGATTAAGACAAAGTTCCCTAATTCTGACATGCCTGTATTTTGGGGAAAGAATGTTTCTTGGAATATGTATTCTCACTTGAGATGAGGGTAAATAAGAAGCTTCTCTTTCCCCCACTGCGCTGGCCAGTGGGTCTGCAGATCAGGCCACCCACAGAGAAGAAGGAGAGGAATGTTCTGGAAACAGTTCTGGGAGGCAAAAGGCCTCTGAAGGCTTCACCTGCTGATGCACTACACCTTGCTGATCATGGTGTCTCAGAGGCATGTTTTCCTTCTGCAAAGCCAACACTTTTTACATATTCAAGGCTTTTAAAGTAAAAACTAGGGAAGAAAATGCTCTGGAAGATCAGATGCTATCCACAATGCTAATGCATGTCCTTTCATGTTAGAACATTGTGAACCTACATGCCTAATATACGTAGTTTGCTCCATATGTATGGCAAGGATCAGAGCCTAGACCAAGGCCACCAAAGAATTCCCATTAAGGCAGCTTACAGTAGTTATACTGAGGTTGTAATTGCACTGGAACAGAACTAGTCTTAAGTTTAAGTGACACAGGAGTAGAAAAAAAAAAGTGATAAAATTGAGTATCGCTTATGCATTGTATAGCCCTTTTATCAGAGGCCTAATGCTGTCCCATTTAAATATGCATTTACAGATGTTGCAGAACACATTTTCCTAAACAAAATAATAAACACCAAGTAAAACTACTTTCCTCTTACAACTCTAGAACTTCTTCTAGATCAAATGTGCAAAACAGCATAACATACGACTATTCATCTGCAGATGTGTTCCATTTGCTATCACAACTTCAGGTTCTGTTTCAACTGATGACAAAAAAAAGGTGGCACAAAAAAATACTACTCAAAATCTTACATTGGTAGAGCTGAAGCTGTATCTCATGAGGAGATAAAGAGTGGCACAGGCTTGAGACCGTGTGATATCTATGCTGCTACTGCAGTGATGGAGAACTCTTTGACACAGGTCAGCACACTGTTCAACCTCCTCTTCAAACAGGAAATCTCCAAACTGAGATAGAAAAGAAAACATTCATTATTCTTATTTCTGGCTATTAAAGATTCATTGGCTTAGTGCACAAAAATCATAGGATTCAGACAAAGACAACATTTTACAAAACCTACATTTTATTTTATTTTATTTTATTTTATTTTATTTTATTTTATTTTATTTTATTTTATTTTATTCCTGTGATGCTATTCTACATTCTACTGATGCTATTCTGTGAAGCTTTTCTACAGAGAAGAAGAGTTTGAAAATAGTGTTTGTGTTTTGAAAAAGAGCAGCAGAAAGAACGAATAAAAAATTTCTCGGAGTCCCACTCTCCAGGAGCTTTTAGAAACATAAAATACTGCAAAGTTCTTAGAGGCATGGAGAGTTGTTATTTTCAGAATACGTAATGGTTGATGACACATGCAAATACTTCCTTAAGCATAAGGAGCAATTACTAACTTTTTCCATCAACGCCTTCCCTTCCCCAGCCCTCCAGAGTGTTCTTCCTCCTACCATGTGCCACTAAACTTCCATTGCCCAGCTTTCATGCTAGACCCTCCTTTGCAGTGTCTCCATAATGCACCCAACAGACAATAAACCCAGGAGGCTGGATGTCTGTCCTAAGAAACTCTCACTGTAGGCAGCACAGACGCACCAGTACCATATTATATGTACCTACATAGGATTGCTAGAGGTGTGAACAGAACACAGGATATTATTCCTGATTTGCATGCCCATTTCCCAGTTCTCCAGCTTTCTTCACTCCATTATCTCACTGTTTTATGTCTAATTTAAATTACACGCCTGCTGGCCCAGGGTTCTATCATTTATTTTTTGTAAATTAACATCTATATACCTTCAGTGTAATAAAAATAATTGGAATGATTGCTTCATAAAATACAGAAATGAGTCAGCTTAACTAGAAGATCTATTTCAACAACAATTGCCTCACAAAATTCATTACTGTAACTGGAAGTTTGCTTTCAAAGATAAAGGACAATGAAAACATAATTATGAGTTTCATAACTACTGAGATATCTACCCTGTAATTAGACTTTGTCAGCCAATCTGCATTTAATAGCAGACAGGCATTAATTGGACAGGAGTGTCCTGTTTGTTATTTGCATTTTATAATAGTTTAGGGGTAAAAAACATTTAATGGATTTTTTCTTTCTGGAACTGCTTTTCTTTATAGGAGAATGAATCTCAAACAGATTTTAGAGAGTCCTCATGAAGCACCTAATCCAGTATGCTCCCCATTACAAAATATTGGGTCAAATTCTGTCCTCTTTTTTCTTAATTTGTGATGAAGGGATGAGAGAGATTAGGATTTGGTTTAGTTTTCAAGCAGAATGAAGATGAAATCTGCCAGCGTCTTAAAATCTACTTAGAATTTTGGAACTTATCTTAGAAGTAGAAACCTAATGATCCCCAGATCTCTGATGAGTTAGTCTTGATTACTCTGCTGCCCAACTGGTTGGAAACTAGTCCTAATGATAAAATTTAGATTTGAATTTATGGAATCTGTGCAATCCCTGGCATTAGGATGCCTAATTAAAATAAGAATGTATTTGAAATATAATGGGTGGATTTTTTTTTACCTTTTCATTAGTGAATCTTCTATATTTAAGAATAGACTGCTAAACCCACAAGATTATTCAGATTCAGTTATTCCATCTTGTGTGATCAATAAAATAATCTTACAAAAGCTGTAGAAGTCCCGTAACATCCCTACAGATAGGAAGTGTATTTATAGATGCAAAACACACCAAAGGAAGAGTGGCAAGTAAAGGCACACAGCTCTGTTCTAGAAATGCTGCCCTAATAGCTTGACTGGAAGCATGAAAACAGAAGTATTTCAATAGCATACCTTAGCAATGAGTGCTCTGAGTGTAGCAAAGCAATGAGTCAGGTAAGTGGTGCTCTGATCACAGCCCAGAGAATTCACCAGGACCTTCAAAACTCCTCCTAAAAGATTGTCTCTGCATTCTGCTGCAAAGCTTGCCTACATGTGAGAAAAACAGAAACTGCATGAGGTAATTCAACAATGAACTGGCATATAGGAACTGAAGTTCTGCTGTCTTGTCCGTGAGATACATCCAGGAGTTTACAGATTGCAGGTTTTTTATTTGTTAGCAACTGCTTCAGAGGAATTTCAAAACACTTTTGTATTGATCAGGAAGACAAAGGGGAAAATGTCCAAAACATTTCCCAATATACACAGACCCTCCAATTCATTTTTAAGCTCAGCCAGCTTCTGCAGTAACTCTTGAAGCTCTGTCCACCTTCTGGCTAATCTTTCACGTACCCTGGATGAGGAAGTGATCCCATGGTGGGCAATCACCATTCTTTCCCTTGCCTCCTCATGCTCTGATTTCCTGGCATACAGACTAAATCAGCATACTGGTATGCTCTGATCCAACCCACAACTCAAATCATGGAGAGAGTAGGTGCTACAAATGGTGTTATGCAAAAATCATGCCCAGTACTACAAGAGTCCAGTAGCTAAATGCTCTTCTACTAACAGGTTTTCAGGATCAAACTTTTCTCCTCGCCATCTGTGAATATACACAGTGGAAATTGAGAGACTCTCCCCTAAACCAGAAGACCATGTCTAAGCAGAGTCAACTGTCATAGCTCCACTGCTGTCAAAGGACCTGTGAAATTTTACTGCATCTGACTCCTAGAAGTCAGTTCCTACACCTTACATTGTTCATCTTACATCTTATATTCTCATCTTACATTGCTCTATGCAGGTAGAAGACACTTTACTGCACTGAGCACTCTGTGGGAGTCAAAGTTAAATCCTTTTGTCTCACAGATCCATACATACAAGTGTGACCACAGGCCACTCAGCAGTCCGGTTCCAAAATACCAATATCTTCAGATACATTCCTAGCATAAATGAAGGTTTTTCTTAGCTCCTCTTCTCCAAACTCCAGGATCAAGTAATATGTTGAAATGGCTTTCAACATCTACTGAAGACAAGGTGGCAGATTTCTCTTTTATTCACAGTAGCACAATGCCCTGCAGTAGAAGGGGCTTGCGGCAACAGTGTAAGGCAGACAGCAATTTTGTCTTTGTATTCATTCAATATATTTTTTCCTCTTCAAGACTATACAAGTTTACAGAAGATCTTTAATTAAAACATTTTGCACTGCATAGAAACAAAAGGAGAAATGCGTCCTGCTTTCACTGGCTTCTGAGGGAGCAGGTGTTAGTTATAAGCCAGCTCTGCTGTTTCCCACCTGGATGATGTTCTCTTGCATATCAAGAATAATCAGGTTAGCTTCAGTTGCCAGGTTTCCACTGATCAGAGCTTCTTGATCTAGCTCAGCTTTTGTCCTGCAAAAAGGAGTTCTAAGTAAAGCATGCACAGAGATAGATGGCCTGCTGTTTAAAGAAAGCCAAAATACAGATTATACCATTCTGAACAATAGCATAACAGCAAACAATGAAAACAGTGTCCAGAGGTTTTTCTTAAGAACTATGGAGTCAAAGAGGAGAGCTGATATCATAGAACAGAAGTCCCAAAGGGGACAGTTGAAACTTAGGCCTCTGAATAGTTTAAATAGATGTTTCTGCTTCCTTAATAGTAATCTGCATGATGGCTACTCTGCCCTCACTATCACATTCAATTGTTCAATAAGATACGCAGTAATTTCTGAATGCATTGCCTCTGTCAGTTAGTGCTTATGTTAGTGTCTAACACTCCAAATGGAACAGAAAGCAACTGATCTAACACTTCCAGAAAAAAAGTAAAAATAACAGGCTTGGGATAAGGGGAAACTTCTTCGACGCCATAGTAGCAGTGTTTCATGTAGGCAGTCAAAATGTCGTTTCTTGAGACTGTTGACAAGACAAGAAGTCCAACATCTGCAGGGTCAATACAGCAGTGCCCCAGGCGGAGGCTCATTGAAGAGATAACTGAACCATTTATAAAAGACAAAATGTGGTGGTAAAGGCAACGCATAATGCCCTCTTAGTTTAGACTTAAGGACGAGGACTGGAACACAGCTCCTCTACAAGCTGAATGCTTTAAGAATAGGTACAACTCCTAACAAAAGTGTATTTTCAGAGATCTCTTGTATGATAGAAACACAGAGGAATCTTTGTTCTTTTTCCCAAACTGCTCAGAAAAGGGCTGTGGCATGGTCAGAAGCTGCTCTCTAGAACTTGAGATTAGAGCTGCTCTGATTTGGGCCAGAGTTCCCAAGATGCATTTCTGTGGCTGGTGCAACACCCTTACAATCAGTGACTCTAAAATCTGTTGCTTTTCTGCTATGTTCCGTTACCTTTTCTGCCCAGTGGAGTCTTACCCAAAAAGAAAACCAGAAAAGTAAAAGCCATATTTTGGGAAGAAACACTTCTAAGGAGAGCTAGGAAAGAAAGTTCGGGCAGTCAAATGGTTACACTGACGCAAAGTAATGAAGAACAGAAGGGCTTGCCAAAATGCTTGTGCTATAATCAAGCCAGGGATCACTAAACATGAGTAGGAACTGAACAAATTAAGCAAACAGTGCAGCTGCTTGAACCATTTCCAGCAACCACACATTAAACATGTTGACTGGATCCTCTCTGACACCACATGTAGCTTATAACTGCAACTACAAACCCAAAGCATGCTGGACTCAAGGAGAAGCAGGCTGAGTGAGGCTGAGTAGCAACCTGTGCAAACCTGCTGTGCCACGTACTATGTGCAAACATCTGACTTATGGGACCCACACATTAAAGGCTTCCAAAAAGGAGGGAAGCAAAGAACTCGCATACCACAGTGATGAATGCTGAGTAAAACAGAAAGGCCTGGACAGCATGCAGAGTCATACTTACGTAAACAGAAGTTTTATTTTAAGTGGTTTAACTGATCTACTGTAAAGAGATATTTCAGCTGCTACTTGAAGACCATTTAATTCTAATTTTAATGAAACTGTTTGGGTGATAGCAAGCTGCTTTCAGAGAAAAATAAGAATAACCACATAGAAAATGCACCTCTTCCAATATAGTGCAGAAAGTGAAAGGATTCTTTCTTTCAAGTTTGGATAAATTCCAAATTAATAATCTTGTGTTCAAAAATGTATGTGATGATTATGAATGAGTGCTAGCCTACAACCACACAGTTGCTGCACAGCATGAGCCAGCGAACCCAGTTCAAATTCACATATGTTGAATGATAACATGTGAACTCACAGCAGCTGGACTGGGGAGACGCCAGTGTCTCTAAATCTGACGCACAGTGGCCTGTTTATATAGCCAAAATTCAAGCAAGCGTTCATGGACAAATGACACATCTCCTTTAGGGGAAAGCAACAAGTTCCATGCTTATAGAAACGTAGCACATACCATATGGAAATGCTGTTAGTAACACAAACCATTTGCCAAAATACAGTTTTCCATAAACCTAGACACTGACCTGTCTACTGCCATATAGTGCAGATAAGGTGAAATGGACTTCACAGGCACAGAATCACAGAATCACGAATGGTTAGGGCTGGAAAAGACCTTAAGATCATCTAGTTCCATTTAGTCCTGCCATAGGCAGGGACACGACACATTAGACCATGTCACCCGAAGCCCCATCCAATCTGGCCTTGAACACTGCCAGGGATGGAGGTTTTAAAACTTTTTTGGGCAACCCATTCCAGTGCCTCACCACCCTCACAGTAAAGAATTTCTTCCTTATACCTAACCTGTACTTTGCTCATTTAAGTTTAAACCCATTACCCCTTGTTCTGTCACTACAGTTCCTGATGAAGAGTTCCACTTCGGTATCTTTGTAGGCCCCCTTTTAGATATTGGCAGGCTGCTATGAGGTCTCCACCACAACTTTAAACCTCCTGCAAGAAGAATATTCACTACAGAACCATCTTCCGCTACTCCTCTTAATAACTCTTCTCAATCTTAACATAACATGTCAAACCCAGCTCAACTGATTTAATGTAGCAAACCCATACCACAGTAGTGTATATAGTGAGGAGCCATAGCAACACCAAAATAAATGTCATAGCAAGCCTCTGTGGAGTATTTGATACAACTTGTATCAATAACTAGTGTTTACTACACTGATACTAAGAAGGAAAAAAAAGTACAGGTAACTATTTAAACTTCTCATTCAAGCATTTGTGATCTCTTTGTTGTGTCATAGCAACAGTTGGATACTCCTGCTACTTAAACATTTTATATTTCTTTCTCTTTGGCAGAAGATGGAAAGGACTGAAACTGCTGATTTTGTAATAAAACTTTCCTAGGAGAAAGAACAAAACATGAAAAACTCAAACAGCTTTGGATCTAATAAAAGCAATATATATTAATTAAATGACTTACTTATCTTGTCTCTCATTTGCCTGCCGCCAGTGAGTCTGCTCCTTTCTCCAGCGCAGGTTTTCACTTAGTCCCACTGATCTGTCATTCCCTAACAGTGCAACATATATCAGTGAGATTAAAGCAAAAGAGGACACCTGAAGTCTGATAGCTCACTGAAAGAAGGAGATGTATGTCTATAGCAGTCTGTCAGAACTAAACCATTCACCTTTACAGCCTTAGGGCTCTAGTAAAGGACAGGACCCCATCACTTTTTTCATCTAGATTTTTACCATCTTAACTTGTTTAATGTCTTCAAGGACAAGAATACAAATTATTCCATTTATTAAATGAAAGAACCTTTTTTTTGATACAAACAATTTGTTCATACTGATAGTTTAGACACCATCTCTTGGCTTTTGATTAGACAGTAACACAGTTTCTCAGAACATCTTAAAATTTAGTTGGCCTCATCTTTTTCAATGGGGAAGAGTTCAGTCCTAGCTACACCTTGGATAGTTGAAAGCTAATGATATTTTTCTCCACAGTAAAACCAAGAAAGGTCTGCAAGGGAAAGGTCTGTGGGTGAAAAATACAAGGACAAAAATGGGGGCTATGCATAAACCCCAACAAACTCATTTATGTCTACAAGCTGTTGAGATCTTCTCAAAAGACAAGGGGGGAGATGGGTGTGAAGTACCAGCTGGTATTCTGCAGCGCTTCATCATTTCTCCTCTGGCTCCTTCACCTCTCAGTAAAGCCTCTTCTAATCGGGCCTTAACATCTTGTGACTTCTGGAGTGCTTGGGTGCTAACTTTATCTGAGCTTTGTTTGCCCTGAAAGTAAAGTCAAAGCAATCAACACCAATGCCTCCATCACTGGGCATGAGTCAAAATTACATCTCCAAAACAAGACACAATAGGAGATACATGTAGGGGGAGCAGAAATCAATGAATATGACTGACTACTATATAAAGGCTAAATAAATGTTGCAGACGAGGAAAGAGGCAGTGTACGTACTGCTAATAAACACAAATATGTAGCTCAGTGCTACAGAGAGAGAAATCTAAGTTCAGAGGGCAGATCACTTGATACATTGCAGACAGATCCCATGAGAGATGGAAGTCCTGATGTCCTAGATCTTAATTAAGGGGCCATCCTTAGTGTCCTTTCTGGTACTTACAGGAACTGTAATACATTGCCCACCAAAAATAGCCCTCAAATCCCCAGGGAAAGGAAAATAATAAAACAATTTAAGCCAACTTCATGGGACTTTCTCTAAGGTTTTGGCTGTATTTTGCTTGAAGGGTAGTGTAGGCTATTTTAGCTGAATTAGTTTGTCCATTTGTAGCATAGATTAAACAAGAGCTAATTTAACAGTTGCCAATAATGAATTTCTCCTGGACAGCCAGAAGGTAAGGTAAAAAAAACCCCAAAACATAGCAGGACAACAAAATCAGGCCATGTTTCGCCTACCTTGTACTCAAAGCATGACACACAAATGAAAAGCAAATCTAAAATCCTGTTCAACTGCATGGATGGAAGGTCTGCAATCCATTTCTGTATTAGATTCTGATCAGCATTTTTCATGATCCAGAGGAAACATATCAAAAGGTTGCGAGTAGTATCAGGACTTAATGTGGCACTCTGTCTATAGGGCTAGGGCAGATAAAGTAAATGTCAGTTGAAAGAAGTAAAAGAAAAGGGATGTAATTCAGTTGAAGTAATGTTATTTAAATTTAAGTGAAATAGAATCTCAGAACTGGACTTCAGTAAACATAACCACTTTCAGGTTACACTGATTGTATTTTTTGAATGTATGTGATTAGTAGCAGGACCAGTTCTATGCATGCGAAATACACAAAGAAGCATAAAAGCATTGTTTGCCAGATGCTTGTATTTTAATTTCCTTAGAATAATGTGGAGAAAGATTCTATTACTGTTTGGTCCCTTCTTGCAAGGCAGTCATGTCAGCCAAATTGTGTAGGAGATAAAAAAACAAACAAACAAACAATGAAGAAAAAGATATACAGAGGAAAATAAGGATCTGAGTCCTAGATCCATGGATTCAGGTGAGACTGGGATTGGAAGGCATTGGGGGAGTCGTAGTGGCATTAGCTGATCTGGAAATAAGACTAGATTGGTTGTGGAAATGGAAATAAGCATGTGGGAGAAAAAGAGGAACTACTTATGGTAAAAGAGTAATTAAATTTCTAGGAGAGAAGAGTGGGATAAGACAGGAGGAATATGAGGCATCCTTTGGGGCTGGAGGAAACAAGAACACAGTTTCTCATGACTGTAGTTATTAGTGGCAAGAAAGGATAAAAGGAGAAAACAAAGAGGATCATAGATAAAAGAAAGGAGACCTGCAGAGTACTGATCATACCAGGGATACTAGAGTTACTCCAAAGCTCCTGAGGCTGAGCTGATTCCCTGCAATGGCAAGGGCCACGTTCTGATTGATTGCACCTGCAGAATCTTCTTCTTCTTCTGTGTTTCCTGTGCGTGCTTTTCCACTGCGAGGATCTGAAACTAGATTTGAAACATCCTATTGGAACTTCAGGAACAATCCAGTTGTTGCTGCTCACATATCACAGTCTTCCATTGGGCTGTAACCTAACAGAACAGTTGGAACCTCCATCCCTAAGGCTGTTGGTCTGGCTGATGCACCAAGCAGTGAAAAGAGGTGCAGCATTAGCAATACAGATTGCAGCCATCCACAAAAGCTGCCAAATTGTTCAAATAAACACAGGGAAAGATGTGTCCAATAAGCTCCAGGTGTTCAGAGAAGCCAGATTAAAAGCAAAGGCAGTAGCAAACATGAGGTCGTCTCTGAAGTTCAGAGCTAAATCAGCACTTCGTAAGACTGAGAACCATCCAGTTCCAGTTCATTTCAGGCAAGAGGATCAGCTCAAGCACCATACATGGGTTTGGTGATATTCAGCAAAGTATGTTAGTCTGCTAACAGCTGACAGAGCTGGTATAGCCTGCTGGCTTAAGAACAAGTTTCATTTTAAGCATTTAACTCCTTCTATTCCCTGCTAGTTCTTGACATCACTTTCAACAAATAAGGTTATTTATACTTAAGTTTTATAAAAATCTCCACTTATTCTGAGTGTCCATTTTGTGTTTTGCAAGCCTGCTTTCCAGACAAGTGGAGGGACCAGCCAGACCCAGTGTGTTTGGAATGAGGTCAACAGCCTCTTGTGACAGGTACTAAAAAAGGAAGGCACTTGGAAACCTAGCCATACTGGTAGACCTGGGCTTCCTTATGTCATCTTCTTTTCATCTCTGGTATAGAATACTACTTAGATTAGAGGAATGTGGTGAGAGCTGATTAGCCAATGTGTCTCCTTTTTAGACTGAAAGTGCTAAAAAATACTTTCATAGTATTAAGGTTTTTTCTGTCTAGACATCTACATGCAACATGTTTTCAGAAACAGTGACAAAAATATGTTCTTCAAAGACTGTACCTTTTTTTCTTTAAAACCTTTATTTTATTTATGGAAGTGAAATGTAGTTTTCCAGGTAGCAGAGATCTACTGTCTTACAAGAAAACCTGAAGTAGCTACTTTCAGCAGTATCATATGAATACACATGTAGAAAAATGCAAGGAAACAGCCTAAATAATGTTGGTTTAAATGGTTTGATAATGCTGATTTAAAAGGTCCATAATGTACAGCAAAGTTTATACTTATAACAGATGACAAAAATATATTTCCTGTGTGACAATTACATTAGCCAGAGACAAATTTTGGTATCATGTTAACATCACTAAAGAGCAATAGAAAAAGACAGAAATAATACAATCCAATTTCTTTAATTGTGATGTAAGTCAGTATCATTCTTGTTTTCTGTTAAACCTATCTATATCTTAATATTTCTAGCAGGCTTTATTTGTAGAATCATAATATTTACACTAAGAGATAGGCAGGAGTACTTACAGATACATCCCTGGTCTATCATTTGCTGGTGAAGTGAGGACACTAAAGTTTTTCCTGTCTATAAAAATCCAGTTTACTTCTGAGCAAAGAAATAGACAACCTTACTAGACTGTGGGGAATTTTTGCACTTAATATGGAAAAAAAACCCACTATCTTTTATGTTTGATAGACTGTTTAAACAAGTCACTCTAAGAAGCTGAAAAATACAAAGGGAAAAAGGTCTTACTTGTAAAATCATAGAGTTGTGGCAGAGAATCCAAAATGATACCAACCAAAGGCAGGTAGAGAGCTGCAATTTTAATCTTCACCTCTTTTTTTGAGCAACGTGGGTCTAAGTCATGGGAACTCAGCAGACTAAGGATAGCATTGACAGCTTTTCTTTGCACCTTGCTAATCCTGTTAACATAAAAACCATCCATGAGCTCCATTAATGAGTCATGCACAAATTATTTATAAATCAAAGATATAAGAAACAGACTGGAGGAAAAACAAATTAAAACACCCATATTCATTAGATAATCTCTTCCATTCTGAGCAGAGACTCATGTTCCCTGCAAAAGATAGCAGTATTACATCTCCAAGCTGCTTCACTACAATCAAAGCACTCCCAAGTCTTTCAAAGTTCCCATAAAAATTCAGTATTGTGAAGAGAAGTGCTTTAAGAAAAGCATCAGACTCTGACCAAAGTTTAGCTAAACTCTTAATTTCAAAGGCAGAGGTGTTTTAGAGAGAAGAGCAGCTGGAATATTATGTTGTGTTCTCAGTTTGGCTGTTTAGCCAACACTACCACAACAAATAGTATATATTTATTTACAGGGTCCAACATACTGCAGATAAAACAATGAGTGGATTATTGCTCTGTTACAAAGTGATATAAAAAGTGGGGAAACAGGACTGCCCTGGAATCAGACTATGCCCTTGCTAAGAGTAGTAGTGTAACTCAGTTCCATTCTAAAATCTGCAAATTTGGATACTCACCCCTCACTGTCTGCATCCAGCGCTGCTGCCAACTCAGTGAAAAGTAAGCCGGTTAGAAAGTGCTGCTGACGGTATTCAGCCGAGAGATCAAACACAGTGATTTTCTGGTCCTGGAAACTAGAGCAGGAGCTAGAGTTCTGCAGAAGTAGATTAGAAACGTTAAAGAACAATCACCGAAATCAAAGCTTCTTTATGGGGTTGTAGTCACAGTCCATGTAGCTAATGGAAAATCTCTACCAGGGGAAAAGTACAGACTTTGAAAGAGGGTTGGACATTCTGGAGGAAAACATCTGAGTGTGCAATACAATGCATACAGTTTCAGATAAGTTGCCTGCTAGGCTGCAATCTCATCCATTCCATTCTGTGCAAGAAACTCCTTTGGCGTTTTTCCTACCCTATATTCATTAGTTTGGACAGGACACAGTCAGAATTTCCTCCATGTTTACAACTCCTTACAATGTTGTTACTGTTGCAGAGCAGCCACTGGACATTGTACAGCAAGAGGCTGCCCCAACATTGAGAGAGACCTTGATATCAGAAGCTCTACACTTTGCCTTCTTCAGCATCCATGATATCTACAGAAGTAAGGTCAGGAAAGGCATGCAAACAGCATCTCCTTTCAGCCTGGAAATCCTTAGCTGAGCTTGCTGTCAGCTGCCACAATTTAGAGCAGCCTTCAAATTGCTGTAACTTAATGGCTTTGACTGATATACAGCCAGCCCAGGAATGGAAAGTTGCTGCTATATATGTGTTGTGAACTTCTGAGCTTCTCCAATCATAGGTGTGTGTGCCCCAGGTCACCTGGAATGTTTCTGTCCCCTGATGGGGTGAACATAAGTCTTAGGCTCTACTTCCAAGTGCAGTTACTGGGGTTTATGGGTCCAAATGTTGCTTTTAATTTATATTCTTCAGTATTCTCTCCTAATAATTCTGCCAGTCACCTGGAAATCATCCCAGAAAACAAGCACAGAAAGCAGCAGCATACCACACTGTGGCAGCTGTTTTCCAGCATATTGGCTCAAACGAAAGTCATGTCTCTGAGCATCCCCAATCTTTGGGTCCACCTACGTAAGTCCACTCCAATTTCAACCTCAAGCAGACAGGCACTGGCTGTACTGTTTGTGTGGAATAATGTTAGAGTGTAGAGCACCAAGTTAAGTGAATTTGGCTTCTCTCCAGGAATTCCAAAAGATTTATTCACAAGGCCATATTTCTTACTGAAAATCTAACTTTAGCTGGGCAGCACTCCTCCAGACAGATCAAAATTAGTGCAAGGGTGGCCAGGTAATGTAGTAAATCATCCAAAGAACACAAAAGCCTTATTGATTTGCACAGGTTGCACTTCACAGGTTACTTCTACAGGAGAAAGAGTTGATGATGTTGCTTGAAGGAAAGGATGATTAAACTGGTGTGTGCCGAGCTCTGATTTGCTAGAACTAGTTACAGGAGCTATGCTCAGTTCTTTTTTCCCCATAAGCAGCAGAGTCCCATTTCTTGTTCTTTGGCATATAGGATTATCATTAAGCAAAACTATTGGGAAATCCTGATGCTAAGACCTTATTGCTTTTCTTATGAGATAAAGAAAAGAATTCAAGAAAGTATTATTTATCTTATTGAGCTGTCAGAACCCTTAAGGTATCATTTTAGCATCCAACTAATGCTTTGGCAATGACACTTGAAAAACAAATAATGAATTTGAACTCTGCCATTACTAAGAGTGTTTTTGAACCTCCCTCCAGTCTTAGCTTCAGTTCCATCTCCCTGCTTTCAAGGGATGTGCAATTATGGGGTATTGCACTGAAATGCTTCATACCAGTCCTGACCTCTGCAAGACTACTGAGGTGGAAAACAGGCAGGCTAGCACCCTTTGTTAGGGAGTCTGCCTCATGGTAAAAGCAAGATACCACCTAAGTAGAATGTAGAGGAGAAGGGCATAAGACTGGTGAAATAGTGTGTGGCATGCCAGACAACAATTTCTTCATTCAATATGCTTGTGAACTCCACGCCCAGGATGACGGATGGAAGGTCCTAACATTCAGAGCTGTGTCAGTATCAGGTCAAGTCTGGAAAAATCTGCATGTACTGGAAATGACATCCTGGAAGAAATGAGAAGTGATGAGGAGAGGTGTTCACAAAAACTGTGTGAGAGGCCTACTCAGGATACCTAAGTGTTTCCACTCAAAAAGATCATAAAGCTCAAATAAAAGTGAAAGCACAGAAAAATCATTGGGAAAGTCATGGCAATCATTGTAGCACGGGGGTGGGGAGAAACCCAGAACAAAGCACGAGGCTATTTGAAAAGGAAAGAATGATAATCCTGCTCTGAACAACATTAATGATCAACAGAAATCCATGATTGCAGGATATTGAAAACTGCAGCGATTTAGTTGCTAATTTGCACAGTGGTAGCATTTACATCCACTTGGGGAACAAGAAGTGCAGCCAGAAGGCAAATGCACAGAAAGTTTGCTAGCCATAATTCTCCAAAACAGATATGGAAATACGTATCTGTGGTTGTGTATGGATGGGATATAGGTGCACCTGTAAATCAGCATTCAGAGCCATGTTCCTTTTAGACATTGTATGTCTTCCTTAACAGTCATTTTCTGTTTAAATGTTTCTAGAGGGGCATACATCTGTGTCATGTTAAGCTTTAATTTCTGTAGATGCAGTCTTGCAGTAGTGCTCTCTTAGTCTTTGTTCTTCTGCCCCTCTTCTTTCAAGAGGGAAGTTGTTCTCCCTGATATAACAGAGGTTAACTTTAACCTAAGTATCTGAATACAGATATCTGTACCTGTGTGCTTTATGTGACGTTGATGCAATATCATCTAATGGATGCCTACCTGGGAAGATAAGGAGGGAGAGGGGGATACTGGAGCATATGCAGAGGCCATGAAGAAGAGATTCAGATTGAGGTAATGCTCATGGCTGCAGAGAATTCTCAAGAACTCCAGTCTCATGGAAATAAGGGTGGAGAGTGAATTCAGCTTGTTTGAGAGCTAGAAAAGCAAAACAAAAAGTGTCATGTGATGGGCATGCACTATTTAAATTACCATAAGATGAAATATTCTGCTTCCCAAAACAGAATTAGACAAATAGCCCAGCATGCCCTAAAATGCTGCCTTGTTCCCTCTACCTAATGAGTTTCCATCTATTAGCTGCTCTTCTTTTGGCAGTGGTGGTGTCCCTCTCCCCCTGCCCCTGCTGACTTACCAGCTTCCTAAGAGACAATGAAATGTGGGGGGGGTATTTTATCCCAAAAGAAAAAATACAGTAATTTTTCCCTTTTGCATAATACATAGATTAAAACCAAACAAAACTTTGTTGAGCCTGTGGCAAACTCATAAAGAGTCCTGCTGGGCAACAGAGTGAGAGTGGTCTTGTCATTTTTCATCATATGAACAATGACATCAATGGAGTATTGCACATACATTAGGAAACAGGGCTGGTAGCCAACTTGCATTCTCCCACCTACCATCAGCTGTCAGAGGTTTTTCTTTTGGCAAAAAAGCTACAGCAGGTATATCAGGTCACAAAACAGAAGGAAAACTTTCCCCTTCAAATACAACAAATAATTTCACAGCAACATCCTGCATAAATTTGTTTTTTTTTGGGGGGGAGGCTTGTATAGTGGGAAGTCAGAGATGGATCATTTTGATTGAATCTCCCAAATTTAAATAATGTCCTTGCAGCACTGGAGGAGTCAGAGATCGAAAGGTGCTCTGTATGGTCTGTGGACCACATGGTCTGCTAAGGGATGTAAAAAAGTAAAGGAAGAAAAGTGGCTCCATGGGTGCTCTGCAGTAGTGCAAGGTATGACATTTCTAAAAGGATTTTAAGCTCCAGTCAATTTTTTTCTGCAGACCACAGTTCAAAAAAGTGTTAAAGTCTCTGCATATGCAATAAGAAATAGGAAATTTACCTAGCTCTTTAGCACAACTCAAAGGATCTTGATGGATAAATGAATCAGAACAGAACGCCAGACTGGCCATAAGCCAGATGCAATCCCAATCATGCATGGTGCGTACCTGGTTACAGTAATGTTTGATGAGATTAAACACAAATCCTCGGTCCATTAAAGAAAGAAGATCATATAAGAAAAACGCCAGGCTGATATTAATTTTTTCTGCTTGCTCATTTTCCTTTAAAAAAAAAGGGGAAAAGTGCAGTTATGATGTATAAAACATATATAAAGGCAGAAGACTTTTTAGAATCATGAAAAACCAGTATAGGAGACAGCTCCCAAAACCATCAGATGGAACAAACTGGTGACGATTGTTTCAGTTCTCCAGTTTACATTATCTTGTTAAAATTATACCAAATCATTCCTGTAAATTATTTCAACTCCTGTAATTTTCACAGGGAACATCAAAGGATGAACGAACAAGTTTATCAACACAAACCTTTGGGCTGACAACATGAAATGGAATTTGAGACCTGTTCAGAATTACCTATGGGCTGGAATCCTGCACACGCTTTTATTTTATTTTATTTTATTTTATTTTATTTTATTTTATTTTATTTTATTTTATTTTATGTTTTAATTGAACCTTTAACATTACAGAATGCTGGTTTACACACTTAAAACATAAAATGCTGTTTTAAATTATTAATAAAAATCTGTCTTTGCTGATGGAATGCCAAGCATTTTGTTTAGAAATCTTAGTATAAAACTAATGCTTAAAAAAATACTAAGTAAAAAAACTCTAGTGAGTTAGATCTGTGGGGTTTACCATTCAGCAGCTAAGCTCTTGCATTGGCCTGATTACCAGAGATATGCAGCCCCAAGCAAAAATCACACAGAACTTCATGTGCCCCCTAAAATAAGGCTGCAGGTACTCCAAACATACCAGTTCAAATAACAAAATCTCAGTAGCACGTGCAGCTCACCAAGGAGAATTTGTGGAGTTGCCTGAGGGATCTGCACAGATTCAATGTTCAGAGCCCTCAGGGGGGTTCAGTCAAGACTGACAGCGATGACAGAGAAAAATGTTGCCCCTACCAGTGTCTCTGACTAGCGAGGACAGGTGTGCAGTACCTCAGGGTGGTTGCACTTTAACCTTTGTGTGGCTGCTCAGGAATAACATACATCCATCTCCCACGATCCCTAATTTACGCAGCAAGGCATTTTTCTGCTGTGAAGACAAAATTAGTTTTCCCACTACCTTGCCTGGTAGCTTAAAATACACCAGACATATCACTGCAGAATCCCAGGGCAATTGGACATGCTCAACCATGTACTGAAACATAGATTGTTACTGCTTGGATTTATAATCAGAAGCATACTGCCTACTGCTGCCCTGTACAGCTAACCATCAGCCCTCATTCTGCAAAGGCTGCAGTGGGATTTTCAAACACAATCAGGTTCTATACCCTTGCTCTATCAAAACTGAACTGAATTAACAGCCCATAAAAACCTGTGTATTTTTCACGAGGAAGTCACAAAATACTGATTTCTTGTCAAAACTTCTAGTTCTGTTCAAAAATCTTTCACGTAACAAATTTCTATGACACAATATACCTTAAAGAAAAATGTCACTGACACCTTAAGGAAAGATTTCTGTGAAAACAATTTCTCTGCATGTGGCTATCACAAAAGTACACCAAAGGGTACCAAAGGGTAAAGCTTCAGGAACAATTCTTTGGTGGATAGTGACAATAACTTGCACCATTCTCTGCCCTCAGTTGCCTGGCATTTGCCCTTTCCCACTTCTGCTCCTCAACAGCACAGCGGGACGCACATGCAGAGAAGTGGATCGGGAAGCTGACCTGGCAGGCCAGCTGACCAGTCTGGTCCTGCCCTGTGGCAGAGCTCAGTGCTGGGCTGCCACAGTGCATTTGGCAGCTCTGAGGTATGAAAAAAGTCAGTTGCAACGAATGAGCAAACAACAGTTACCCAAGTGCCTATCTGTGGCCTTAATTTTCATCTATTGGCTAATGTGGAGTGACATCAGTGATATAAACTGACAGTATTAATGTTAAAATACAAACTACATTCTGTGATCCTTTCAACTTTATAATCCATTGTATCAGTGCAGCTTGTTAAAATTATCAGGAAAACGAATTTTATGGGATTTAGGGCTTATTTTTTGTCTTTAATTTTCATGTGGCCAGTGCCTCTTTAAAGAGATGTGGAGTTAGATCACTCATGTTTGGATTCTGCAGCCCTCAGGAGGAATACAGCCTTCATATTGTTTAGCTCACTCCCATCAGAGAAGTCAAATGTGAAATAACCACTATGCCACAGAAATGAGGGTAGCAGGAATAAACCCTGCTTGGGCTGCAAGTTTGATGCCCTGGCTGACCTGGCATAAAGCATCACTACCACTAAAAATAGGTGTCCAACCTTTCCTGTTGATGGGAAAGGGAATTCTCTCCCTGCATCCTAAAGTCATACCGAGAAGCAGGCTGGAGAGATGAGCTGAATGAAAACAAACTGTCTACCAGGAGAGCACAAGGCTGCATCTTGCACAGCCACAACTCAGTTAAGGTTTATGTGAGAATACCGCCTCAGTTTTAGCCTAAGTCTCGTAACACTGATGAAAGTGAAATGGGATTAAATATAGCTCTGTGTAACACCAGGTGAGTAGCAAGGATCCACAATCATTATTTTATGCATTTACCTTCTGTGGTTTGACTAGAAGCGCAGCAATCTCTGAAGTAACCACACTAACTATAGTAGTAATATCATCTTTGAAGCGATCAGAGAACCGGCTTCTTCGTGGGTTATCTTGTTTCTCTATGCTGTGAACATACTGAGCCATACTCTTTATCTGCAAAATAGAAAAAAAAAATATACAAAAATGACCAAACTGGAGGTAAAACTACTGCTTTAACTTTGTGCCTGGGAGTAAGATTCCTTACTTGTTTTTTCCTGAATGTAATCACTTTCATCTTCTCAGAGCTTCTGTGATAGGTCCTACATGTACTTGCAATGACAGCAGACAGCCTAAGACTCACACAGACACTGACTTCTGTTCAGGTTCATGCAGTTGGCTACTCTTAGCACCCGAAATCAGAATGACCCCCCTGAGACCCTGGCACCTGCAGCTCTGAAATGCCATTTGCAGCGTTTGCCCTTCATGATGACAGACAGGGAGTGGTACTTCTGGAATTAATTCTTATTTCTTCACCTGATGTTGGGTTGTTCATATGCTGCCACTGAAAATCAGTATGGTTTTTCCACTGACATCTATCGCTTTGGGGCTCTGTGACACTGTGAGTTTTTTGTGAGTTTTGTTTGCCACTGCTCTCAGGCTGTTAGCAAAGCAGAAAAGACAGGAACAAGTATTTACAGAAAAGGAAGGGCTTGGTTTGGTGTCTGTCTGTCAGCCTTCTGCAAGCTGTGTACCACTGGGCATGGAGTTTGCACAGGACTTTGCCATCACAGGCTGTCAGTGGGGAATCAAGTGAATATGGAGGATTCTTTAGTTGTACTTTCTACTTTTCACACTGTGGCTGAATAACTGAAGAGATTATCACCCAACTAAATCTGTGCCTGGAGTACCCACTACATTTCTCCATTTACCTACTGTAAAATACCACTGTCAAAGCTTACCAGGAGCTCAAAGAAGAACCAGGCATACTTGAAGACAGATTCTCTCACCATACCCGTGCTGACCACCATCTGCAGTGCCAGCTCCTCGTGGAAATGCTAGATAATAAACACAGAGTGTTGGGAAATGTTTTTTCAATCAACTCTTCTTTCAGTTTCAACATTGCTCCTCTTCCCTGTGGGAAACACCCCCAAACTGGAAAGCCAGCAGCTGGATAGGGATGTGCTGACGTCCCTGCAGGATCAGAAGGCAGATTTGACCAAAACGACAGATAAGTAACATTGGTGGCAAATAGACTTTTTGGGACCCATTTCCTGTGGATCCAGAGTCCTGGATAACTAAACTGGAAAATGCCTTTGGTCTATCCTCAGGCCACTGGCTATATGCATGACAGTGAGTAGTCACATTCCCTACTCTCCACTAAGCACTTTCACTTACCACATTCATGTTTTTTGAGAGAAGGTATAAGTAAGATTGTCTCTGTGGTGGGAAAGAAGCACACAGTGATAACTGCAACAGAGCTTGCACAGAGATTTGTAGCTGGAGACAATACTCTTTGCAGTGAGATGTGACCATCTCACCCAATCCCAATACCTAAAATTTTAGGAAATGCAAATCTGGACTGAAATTTTATTATAATAACTGTTTTCTATTCCTGACTTAGACAATAAATTTAATGGGATTCTCAAGCATATTTAAATTGAATAGAACATATTAATCCATCCAAAATTAGACAGGGTATAAACCTCTATGCCTTTTAGCAGAAATCAAACCAATAAAAAGGAGTAAGGAAGGAGAGTTTCTGAACTGTAATTAGGATTCTAAACTGCTCATTTCAGGGTTTTTCCCCTCCTTCTTCATCCAAAGCCACTGTTATGATCAATGCCAAACACAAGGCACAGCTCTGGAAAAATTATCAATGTGACATGGTATCTTCTATGTTGTTAAAAAGCTATTTGGGAATGAATAGTCAAGACAGGAAGGAATTCATTGGTTATAAAAGCGACAAAAAGGGGAAAAGAAAACATTCATTACAGAAGAAAGATACGGCAAACATTTCTGAATGGGGTTTACTGTAACATGTAAAGGCAGGTATACAAGGGTAAACAGCAGTGGAGAAAGTCAGAGGCCCTAGTATCTTGAGAAAGAGAGCAAAGGGAGGATCCAGGCAGGCTGCTACTTGTCTAAATCAGTCCTGATAAAAGAAGAAAAGAAGAAAAAAGTCTAAAGACTCAGGAGCAGAAGGAGAAAACTTTGGGTAATATTTACCCACTGATTCAATATTCCATCACAAACTCTTTATTCAATAAAAATGGTTGTTATTTTGTTCTCTCTTTCCCCTTTCCTCATTTTGAACCACTAATTATCAGCACGGCCTCAGAAGGCTCCAGGCTCTGTTACTGTGCTCCCTCATGCTTAGTGGTAGGCTACCTTTTTATTGGGTGGTCTTGGGCTTGCACAGACGCTTGGCATGTCGTTTGTTCCTTCAACACAGAAAGACATCCGACTGGAGCTGTGATCCATAGGCTGGAGGGCATAGCCAGAAGAAATACGTAATACGAAGTTAATACATGATTAAGAGAGACGAAATCAACAGCGGGTTTTGGGGGGGTTTTTTGAAGGTATGCACAGACGTTCACCTAAACAGCTCCTCTCTTTCCTTCCCCGCATTTCACTCCCTACCGGAGGCCTAAGAACAGCCGAATGCTGCAGCCGCAGGAGCGTGCAAATGCCAACACTGCCATCGCGTGTCCAATTGCAGCACTGCAGATGTATTTTTGAAGCGTTACAAGTCACCTTTTCAAAGGGTAAATTTCAAAGGGTCCTTTAAATTTATCCGGTGGCTCTACATCCCAAATTAAATAGCATCTGGGAGTCTTTCCTTCATTAAAAGTAATGCCAAATTAAAATGAAATGAAATGGCAATACCCAATTGTGAATTGCTGCATTTATCGAAGTGATGAAGCTGTAATGTCAAACATTTTACTTCTGCATTAATATGTAAAAAAATTGCCTGCCTTGAGCTCTCTTTTTTAGCACACTGTACATTACAGAAAAATTCGTAAAGCTATTTAGTTCAAATCTACATTATTAAAAATTGCTATGGACGAATATTTATGTCTGTATAAACAAATCAAACAGATTGGCAAAGCCTGTGCATCTTACTCGTTGTGGTTTAATTTGCTGAAGACGAGTACCCATTCACTTTAACTGGAGAGGCATGTGATCATTCAGTGGAGAGAAGACTTCAAAATGTTTCTGAAAATAACTTGCTTGAGAAGCAGTATTTTACATAGGTAACGCTCAAAGAGAAGCGATGGGGGACACGGTTCAGAGCTCAGCAGACATGCTGCTGTGGAGCTTTGCCAGGGCTGCAGCTAGGAGCAGGCTCCTTACACAGGCGAAAAATCCTGCTTTTCTCAGAGGCACAGCTTCCCAGCTCCTGCTGAATGAGGAACTCTAGATTTTGGTTTGCCCAAACAGCTAAGCACAGCCACCCTCATCAAGCCCTGAGATGAGTCTCAGATGCTGTAGACTGGCAAGCACCAGATGCCAATCAGGGAAGCAAAACTCAGCTTTTTGGAAATCATCATCCTTTCTATCCTGCAAGCTGTTAGTGGCATATGTAGCTGTGGATAAGAAAGACAGATTATTCACTCTGTGGTTGAATTAAGTACTCGGAAAGACCCAGTTACAAAATCTGCAAAATATCATCTGTACTATAGGTGATATAAAATCATGGGGCTGCTATCATAGAAATTGCTCTGCGATTTGGAAAAAAAAAAAAAACAAAAAACAAAAAACAAAACAAAACAAAACAAAACAAAAAAAAACCAACAAAGAAACCAAAACAAACAATAAACCAAACCCCAAACCAACCAACCAAACAACCAAAAGACGTAAAAGGAGCAAGAATAAATTATCAGTGCATTTTAGGAAAACTATTTCTCTTCTGAGGAGTCTTTCACTCCTTTTAGAAAGTGAATTTGTTCCCAGTGTAATTGGTAGTAGTCCTTTCTCACACTGACACTGTGCACCTGGACCAGGCCGTGCCACCAAATGTGAACAGAACCCCAATGTCAGGAACAGTAGGAGATTGAGGAACATCAATAAAGAAAATATCTCTGTGGAGTGTCTGTGTCTCAAGTAAAAGACAGAGTTCTTACCTGTTGCTCTTTTCACTGACAAGAGACATCAGAATTTAGCAATAGGATTTACCATTTACCTATGCCAAATCAGCTAAACCGCAAGTGCTTTTGGTGGTATATACAGTGAATTTATAACAAGCAAACCCTACCATCACAGAACAAATCTAGATTATTAGGTCTGGGTCCACACAATTCCTTGGATATTTGACCTTGTTCTCTTACCTTGGATGACATGATGCTTTTGACTTCCTCATCAGTAGCACTCTGTGTAACAGCAATGTCAGGATTGCTGCAGCTGATCACTCGGCTCTGCAGCAGTTTACTCCCAACAGACATAGCGGAAGTGCGGCCAAATGTGTAATAACGAGACTCTGTTGAAATGCCACTGCTGCCTGCACCTGCACATAGGAAGATGTTTGAACTAAGACTAGAAGACATATATATGAGACAAAAACGAGATTCAAGCCAGCTTTGCTCACTGCTGATACAGCATCAATGCTTCAAATAGCATAGAGCTCCTGAAAGTCTCACTACAAACTGCCTCATTAACAATTATATAGGCATAGAATGACAAAGTGCATGGGTAACAAAAGCAGTAACAAAATCTTAACTGGGCTACCTGAGAAGCAGCTCTACTACAATAGCTCTGTTTTTCTGCCATCAACTCTTCTTAATTTCCTGTAGATTAAGACAGGCCTAAACACAAAATGTCACCTTCAACACATAAGATTTAACATGTTCAAAGTATCCAAGAAAGCAGAGATCACTGCCAGCAGGAATTTCACTAAATGATTACCTAGTTTTCAGCCTCCCCATGGACCTTATTTTTCCAGGATAAATAATTTCCAAGTGTAAGTAAGTTCAGAGATTTTAGCTCATCCTAACATCAGTCTAAATGTCCCTCAAGAGGGATTTAAATGAACATTTAAAAGAGAAAAGGGCCTATATTTCTTTAGCTCCCACAGTACAGCTACTTGGTGGTAAGTCAGCTGATATATAGCAATGACTCAAATGAATTCTTTAGGATTTTAGGCTTTAGGACAGTGGACTGTGGCAGAATAACATAATAGTTGAGGTTTGAAAGGACCTCTGGAGGTCATCTGATCCAACTTCATGCTCAAGCAGAGTCACCTAGAGCCAGCTGCCCAGGATCATGTCCAGATGTCTTTCTAATAACTCCAAGGTGAAAAATTTCACCACCTCTCTGGGCATCCTACGCCAGTGCCAGTCACTCTCACAAGAATAAAGTGTTTCCAGACAGAGGGTACCTCCCATGTTTCAGTCTCTGCTCATTGCCTCTGGTCCTGTCACTGGGCACCACTGGAAACAGCCTGGCTCTGTCGTCTTTGCACTCTCCTTTCAGGTCTTTGTATACATTGAAGATCCTCCCTGAGCCTTCTCTTCTCCAGCTGAAGAGTCACAGATCTCTCAGCTTTTCCTTATTGGAGAGATGCTCCAGTCGCCTCATCACCTTTGTCACTCTTGGCTGGTCTCTCTCCAGCATGTTCATATCTCTTTTGTACTTAGAAGCCTAGAACTGGACACAGTACTGCAGGTGTGGCCTCCCCAGTGCTGAGTAGAGGAGAAAGATCACCTCCCCCAATCTGTTGGCCAACATACAGGGTTTTATCCCCTGATGACACTCCTAATGCAATGGACAAATTGGCAGAGCTTGACCCTACGCCACTTGGCAGTAAGTAAGTTTGCATGGAAAACAGTTTACTGATGTATAAGCCAGTAAGAAATCTGCATCTTAACACCATTTCAGTTTCTGGAGAAAATTTCTCTAGAGAAAGCCTCAATTTAGGAGATGCCTCTCACTTTTAACTTCATGAAAATACAGCATTGCATCTAGCTGTGGAGTCCTTTCACCTCAACCTTGCATCTTAAATGAATGACTGACAGATAGAGATTATGGAGGGCAAGTCCATAGTAGTGCTGAGATGCCTTCCTCTGAGATCCCTTCCTCTGAGAAAAATTACATATCTGAACAGAGATGTGCTTAAACAGTAGGCAGACTGGGTCTGAGAAGTTGTGTTTGCTATTTTATAAGCCAGCTCCCTAAGTTCTTGTCAGAAGCACCATGCTGAATAGCATGTATCAAGAAAAAAGAGTATTTTTGCAGCCCTTGTGCCAACATTACCTGGCTTGACTACTTCCCTTTGAGGGTCTGGCAGACGAAATACATAGTAGATATAAGAAGCCAGGAGGCAGTTCCTCCCATGTTGGTCTTTGCTCAGGTCTTTGCTGTTGTGGAGACTGTTCACTATTGCAACCACAGACTCAAAGGCAAACTGTGAAAAGTTGGCTGTGAAACAAAGGCAATAATTGGTCTCAGCACTATATTATACAATACAGAATCACAGAATCATAGAATCATATAATTCGGTGAGGGCATTCTTTGTACCAACAACAACTAATCCTACTTCATCCCCTCCATCAACAACTAGCCCTAATGCTTTACTTCAATCCTTAACAAATTCAGATCTCTAGACAGCAACCTGACCAGATCCAAGGTCTACCCAGGCAAATAACCACTCTTCAGTAGACACGCTGACTTTCAACTCAATCACTGCTACTCCATCACTTTGTGCTACATAAAAGTAGACCGTAACTGTTAATTACCATTTCTAGCAGTCTTCACACATTTCGCATAAAATGCAAAGAACACCAAGACTCACTATAGTCTTCTGCTGACGGATAAATACAAGGTAGCAGGCTTTTTCACAAATTACAGAATCACAGAATGGTTTGGGTTGGAAGGAACCTTAAAGATCATCTAGTTCCACAACCCCTGCCCACGGACAGATGGCAAGGACATCTTCCACTAGACCAAGCTGCTCAAAGCCCCTGTTAGTGAATGACAAGTGTTGTTTACCAAAATGAGACAAGAAATAAACTACATCACTCCAAGTGTGCCTTCCTTCCAGAGTTAATACTTGTGATGGGCAATTGGCAGACTCAGTAACAGAAAAATCCATGCTCTTTACTATGCTCTCTCCATTCATGTGTTTACTCAATTCTGCCTAAAGATATTTGTAGAGAGGATACAGTGCAGTCAGCAATCTCAGTTGCAGGATAAGAGATTTGCAGATGCTTTCCTTGCAAAACAACTGAATTCCAAACAAAGTTAAACCACAGCCCACTTTTTGACCTATATTTCCATATAAGTAAGCTACTAGAATTTAACGTACCTCCCAACCAGAGTCTGAGATTCTTATACATATGGGGAAAAGGAGAGAAGACAGGAACTCAGTTAAATCTAATTAAACTGTGTAGTGAAACTGTGTTTTGAGAAGCACAACTCCTTTTGAAGTGGGCTACCCCAAATATCAAATCTGAGCCTGGGTATTTAGCAAGCATTTCCCCCTGCCCCCATTTCTAGGTTGCTTGCACTACAACTTCAAGGCCATGCACCAGTAAATACCTGTCTGGCCAGCTATGACCATGGGTTGTACAGCCAGCTGGAATAGTTTATCTAGTACCAAATGTAAAAACAAGACAAGAGGTTCAAGGCGTGAAGAATTCAAACAAATAATGCTGAGTTTCAATTCATGCTCTAGCGTAGCCTCTGTAATCTTCTGGTCCATCAGTCGAATGGGGAATGACACTTGACTTTCCAAAGAATGGCACAGGGTGAAGAACTTCTCCAGGTGATTGTCCTGCAAATACAGTGCACTTGCAGTTAACAAAGTTCATATAGCTCAGGCTGGTGCTAGCTAAGCAAACTTGATTGTCCCACCTGATGGGATGAGAGAAAGTGTTTTCACCCTTCTAGCTTGCAGTAGTGGCTAGTCCTAGAGATCAACTTGTAAAACAGCTGTCACAGCTTTTTGCTTGTTCCTCTTCACCTAGCTCAAATTCAGACTCTGGTTATATCAGACTAGAAGCAGAAAAGTTAAAGCCCTCACTAGAGTGGTTGCTTCATTTCATGAAAAGGCTTTTTCTTCTCACTAATAAAATTCTGTCACATCATAGGTCTGTAGTCCCTCTGTCATCACACCTAAATTCCAGCCTTATGAATATATCCTACTTACATTTAAAAAGCATGCTGCAAAAGGGTCATAGACCAGCTTCAGACACAGGGCTTCCACTTGTTAGGACACTGCTACCAGGGGTAACTAGAACAGGTTGATGGGGGAAGGCACTGTAAAGCAGCAGAAACAAAATACAGCTGCTCTGCCTCAAACCAGTATCCCAGTAATATGGCAAAACTCCAATTTCCTATTACATTTAAATGACCAGAATCATAGAGCTCTCATTCAACACTAAGCTTGTGTCCCCAAACTACATGGCATTGACAGCTGAGGTGCCTAAAGAGTTCTGGCAGTACAACCTGCCCCTCGAGGCAGGGAGGTGCTATGTCTCTGCATATGTGGACACATTGTCTAAACCAGCCTTGCAGAAAAGAAGATGGAAGACTGCAGGAACTGGAACTGTGCCCTGCCAGTGTCTTTCAAGCACAGCCAAAGTGGACATTTGCTGAGCTAAGAGGGCACCAGACTTCCTATTGCTTGATGTGACTTGCTGCTGAGAGTGCTAATTTGTTCACTTGTACCAACAAATTTCATTTCACTGAAGGATTTAATTCACTGAGGATATCAGGTTATTTGCATAGCCATTAGTTGCTTTTAAACCTGTGTGGGCTTAAACATTTCCATTTCATAAACCTCCTGGGTCGGCCTGGACATCTGAATTCTCTTTGAAATGAAACTATAGCTGTATACTGCTTCTGATGCATTACCTGAGCATGAACAGATGAAACAGCTTGCACTGCAACATTGAAAACCCCCTTGTGTCCTTCAACCCACTTAATAGGCGGTGTCTGAGATGGAACTTTCTGTAATGGAAAAGAAATATGGGAATCATCATCTTCCTTTTAATGATCAAACTGAAAGCCTGTTTACCTGGAAGTCTATGGGGCATTCACACTATTGATTTCCTTTTAGATATCTCAATTCAGCAACATACAGAGGACCACAGCTAGGCACCTTGTTGTTCTCATAGGCTAGATGGAGAGAAGCTGACACATTGCACAGGGATGTATTTTCTGAGGGGGTATATTCAAGGTTAGAAGTTTCCCAGTTAAAGCACTGCCAAAGGCACTCCATGGTGATGTGATGCAGTTTTAACCCTGTGGACAGTTTCCTACTTCCTGTGTTTACTCAGACAGAATGGTTTTCTGCTCCAGTAGCAGCACCTGATTCAATTTCTCCTCCCTCTCCCACACAGCCACAAAAAAAAAATGAGCAAATCATCTTCTGGATGAAAGCAAATTATTGACTTGACACCCTCTAAACAAATGTATCCCTGATTAGACAATTTACAAGGACTTGCTTGGATAACTAAATCTAAAAAACACACTATAACACTATAAAATAATAATACCACCAGTGACAATAATAACAACACATTTTTCTCCAGAGCTTTCCCCTTTTAAAATATAAAAGGAAGCCATTGTCTACTAGCAGACAGCAATGTTTGTAAAACACTTATGGTGTTCTACATTAGGCAAATACTATCTATTTTTCTTTGTTACCTCAGGAGAGTGGATTGAATAGTGAAAAGGCAGCTTATCCAATGCAACAGGAAGACAGTAATGTCCAGTTTGAAGACGATCATTTAACAGAATTGGCAGCCACTGAAACAAATGAAAACACAGCAATATTCATGACTATATATGATTAGAGCTATTTATCTAATTTGTTATATGCAGTCAACAAAACAACAAATGAGATATTGACCCAAGCTTCTCTGTTCTAACCAATTCAACAGTAATTTCTTTGCATTTTTAATTCACTGATGGCTACTGTAGAAAAATGTACAAGTCTGCTTTACAAACCATCCCATTTGAAGAAAACAAACACAGGGCTTTTCATGTGTGACATATATTTTTCTGAAAATCTTACCAGAAGAATGTACTAGAGTCCACGCTTTTATTTTAAAAATCACGTATTTTGAATAGACTGATCCTTGACGTTGACAAAAATCAAGAGAATTTAAGTTTTGCTAAGGATAAATTGAACATCTTGGTTATGGTCACCATGAAAATTGAGGACAGAATGACTCACCATAACTCTGTGTTGATATTTGGACACAATTTTTCTCCTGTTCAAGTTTGAAAGAGGCTGTGCATTTGAGTATGACAAGGCAGGAATATTTTGTATTTAGGTGAACAGAAGCTTGAAAATTAAGTCCTCATCTATGTCAAGTCTCACTCCTGAACTACAAACTAATTTACTTCCTACCAATCCCATTGACATTGACATTGGTGGGACTGCATCTGTTTATAAAAGAAGGCCCATTTGAAAGGATTCACCATATTAAAAAAAAACAAAGACAAACTTCTTGGCGGTGTTCAAGTCCAGGTTGGATGAGGTTGGATGGTTTAGTGTGGGGTGTCCCTGCCCATGGCAGGGGGGTTGGAACTTGATGATCTTAAGGTCCTTTCCAACCCTAACTATTCTATGATTCAGATCAGGAACACTTGTAAAGCACTTGTTTGTCCCTACTGCTCAATTGCTGACCATGGCACTGGAGTGTTTTCAAATCTGAAGTATTATCATCACCTATGCTTTCCTTTTATTTTAAAATCTCTCCAGTTAAAAAATTGATTGATAAATAAAAAGGTCTAAGGGACTATGCTACAATATGTATTTCTTACGCTAAAACATGCTAGTCTCAACAAGAAGATAATGACTGCAAGAGAATTATATTTTACCTTCTAGATTCTTCCTTGGTTTCAATTTTGCTGTGGGTAAAAGACACTTTAGAACATAAACAATATGCCAGACAAAACCTAATTGAAAATATTATATGAGTAAATATCTCATCTATGAATGTGTTAGGTAAGAGTAAATAATTGCAATTGCATATGTTTTAGGATTGAGATTTTTTGCAATAAAATAGAATATAACAAAACTAGGTGATATGCTATAAAGCATCTTTGCTGCAAATATTCAGGTGCATACTTTGGTTTTGTCAGCTGAATTCATCAACTTCAAAGACATCTAATGCAAAAGTATAGGGCAAGGATGCAACAGCACAGGTGCATCTTGTTTCTGTGACCTACTTGTTTTGATTTATTACTATAACCAGAAAAGGAATATATGATGAAATTCTTGACAAGAAAAGAGTCTATTTGCATAGGATGTAGTTACACATATATACATACACATACACTTATATATCGCAATGAACTTACTGAATACCCAAGGAGGGTTTCCACAGATGCTCCTTGCTTTGGCTGGCAGCTGATGTGATAGAATGTGAACAATAGATGGTGTTTCTCTGTGAGTTTTGCTGGCAGCTTAATTTTCACTTCTTCATAGAAGTCAGGTGACCTGTTTAAAAAAAATGCAAAGCACATTTCCAGTGTAAGTATGAGACTGAGTAGAAAGCAAGTTTGCCAGAAGGCTTCTATCTGCCATAGTTCTAAAAACTGTTTAAGTCCTGAAAATATATACATATATACAGCTGTATTTATGAACTACCTACAGCTTTGAATCAGCTGGAATCTTTCACCTTTATACTTTCAAAAACATTCAATATTAATTTTGGTTTGCCACGTGTTAATTCTGTAAATCCTAAATCCCAAGTATAAATTTATAAGAATGAGGCCCCTTCAGCTTTTTTTGATCTATGAATTCATCAAAGTGAACACTGTTACAAGGTTGTGCTGCTGCTTCCTGCTCCTCCTCCTTAATCTTCAGATTAGGAACATTTTCAACCAACCTCTGAAAAGCTCCAAACAAGAAAAGCAATGATTTGTTATGCAATGGTCACTTACACAAATGCATGTAGGTAAGACAGGTCCTTGAAGACACAAAAATAGCTTGAAATTTAATTATTGCTAAATGTCAAATCTTGAAACAGTCACAGAATAAGCAATGATAAAGCATATAGCCTATAGTCTCTTCTGAACCTATTACCTCTACTACCTTTGAATGCTATTTTCCAATCCAAATAGATAAATTCCTTTGGGGGCATATTTGCATGCATGGATCCATGCTGACTCTTCATCAGGGACTGTAGTGACAGGACAAGGGGTAATGGGTTAAAACTTAAACAGAGGAAGTTTAGATTGGGTATAAGGAAGAAATTCTTTACTGAGAGGGTGGTGAGGCACTGGAATGGGTTGCCCAGGGAGGTTGTGAATGCTCCACCCCTGGCAGTGTTCAAGGCCAGGCTGGATGAGGCCTTGGGTGACATGGTTTAGTGTGGGGTGTCCCTGCCCATGGCAGGGGGGTTGGAACTAGATGATCTTAAGGTCCTTTCCAACCCTAACTATTCTATGATTCTGTGATTCTATGTAGCAGTATGAATTAGATATAAGACAGAATGTAAATGTTTGAAATGGATTAGTACCAGCACTGCTTGATGAATTATATAGGCTAAGAATTACATAAAGAGATCATGATTAATACTTCTCAAGTCACACAAATAGTAACAATACTTACTTATTATGATATGTGATAGCTGTATATGTTTCTTGCACAAATTCTGGACCTGAAGATTTCCCAAAAATTACCTACATTAAGAAGAAAATAAAGTTAACAGCAGTCAGGTCTAAAGCACCTAATTGTCATAATCTTGTATAAATCTTGTATAAAGGCAGTATCTGAAGGCTGAAAATTAATTTTAATTTTATCTCAGCACATTGACGTAAATGTCTTACTACCAAACACCTTCCCCACACACCATTCAGGGAAAATGGAGCAGACATTATTTCCAGAGCCACTGACTACTTCACATCACATTCTCCTATCATGCTAAAAAGTTGGGAATTGTAGGAATAAAGTTATGGTAAGCCTCTTACTCATTGTCACATTGTCTTTAACTAAATTCTAAAAAGTTAAAAGTTTTTTTTTGAAGTTTGTTTTTCAGTTGCAGCTTGCTCATTTAGGGTGAGATCCATCTCACTTTACTGTAAAAGTCCAAAGTTCCTTTATAATCATTGAAGAGAAATAGGCATTTTTGGTTCTTGACATGCTTCCCTTATTGCAGACACAGCCTCATGTTAAGGTCTTGGAATCCAGTAGCTTTAAAGGGAGCCCTGCGAGATGAGCTTAGACAAGGATATCCGTACCGCACAAGTCCATATGCACACAGGTGAAGCCTTCTCAAAGCAGAAAGCGGTGCTAGATGAACTGTATTTGTCAAAATATTTGTCAAAAGTATTTGTCAAAACCTAATCATAATATGAGCAGAGTTTAAGGAAACCAACAATGCAGTATGGTGTAAAAGATGGTACTATATTTGCATGGCACAGCTCCAGCTCTGGAAAAATTGTGGCTTGGGAAAGTACTGTGCTGATGCTCTGATTTCAGTTCCAGAGGTCATGTGGAGTAAGGACGTGAAGTATGCACTGTGCAGTATGATAAAGGCTGGTCAGGTGTCAGTCCTTGCTCCAACAAATCAAAGACTTGTTCAAAATCGGATCAGAGTTCCTCAAAGTAGTATTTCCACTCTTTTTTCCCCCTTCTAACACAAAAAATCACAAAAGATTTTGTCACAATGTCATTCTAAAATAGCTAATTGCACTGTCTGAAAAGTTCCAAAAAAATTCAGGCTAAAGCAGACACCTGGAATAGAACAATTCAAACTGAACATCTGAAGTCTGGTAAAGCTGAAGAGAGGATTTTTTAATGAGAAATGTTGAATAGCTTGAATACAAACAGTGCTACCTGCTCTGCTAGTACCAGACACATATGTGGTAACAGACAGTATGCCTCAAACATGGAAAACTCTACCTACACCGCATGATAGTGCACCTGTTCAGATTAAGTCAAAGAAGATCCCAACTTCTGCCTTCCAGTGTTAACACCTGAGTATCTGTGTATACATACTGCATATGGAGAAGTTACACTGGCAGAGAGACTACAACATTCTTGAAAGGTCTCTGAGAATTTACCATTAGGTTTTCCAACACAGCACTGACTTAAGATGTCACTCTTCTGAAAATAAGGTAGGAAGACTTAGATAAGAGGGAGTAAATATGCCTCTGTTCCACTTGAGTGCCAAGTCTTCCCTGCTGTGGGTAAGGCCCTGCTTTCTGATGAGAATGACAAGCTTCACAGGCTTTCTAATGTTAGGCTTCCTAAGGCCACACTAGAAACTATGGTGATGGAAAGAACACACTGAGTTATCTCTTCAGAGGTTCCTCAGGAACACATGTAAGGAAAAGTCTGCTAAGAAATCTCAGCAGTTATTACCGGCATTGCACAAGACGGGTCTTCACCACACATGAACTGGACCTTGATAGTAAGGTTCCTTGCAGAAGCTGGTCGATTAGCAAAATTCAGCCTCTGGGGGTAAACATACAGGAGATTCCTGGAAGAAAGAAAAGGAAGAATCGAATGGGTAAATGCCAAGTATTTGCATTTCAAAATGAAGTGCACAAACTAGCATTTTGCTGATTCCTCTCCCTGTCCTTTAATTCCACCTAGATCATGAAAGATTTGACACAACTTCATTTCAAAAGTTAAGTTCTCACTGTGACACGAAGAACATGCTGTGTTTAACGTTTCTCATACAGAAGCTATGAAGGCAGTCTTCCTATCTTTTTCATTTTATTTTTTTAATGCATAATTCCCAGTTACAAATGAATGAGTATCTCTGCTTGACGTAATGAAAAGAGGAATCTATCAAGAGAGCAGCTCCCTCCTCAACTGTTAAAAACCACATTTTGAAAGGGGTAACGAATTACTCAGAGGTCATAAAACAAGTAAACCAGCAAATAAAACAAGCAATTGAAGTTCATACATTCCTGGTTTATAGCAAACAAATGGCAGATATTTCTACATTGTGCAAATCAAAAAGCGGTACCAGTAACCCAAGTAAACACAAACAAGAAATTTTGAACTATCATTCTAGAAACTGAAATACTTTTTAGTAATGAATGTGAATAATGCTTTAAAATACATTCTTTGCTGTTTACTAGCTTCTATACATTGACAGATCACTAAACTTACAAAGCACCTTTAATGTTTGTGGGGAATTCAGCAGCATAGCTGGTCTTCCAAGTTCAAACCCCAGCAGTTCTGGTAGAAAAGTCAAAATGCTAATAGAAAGCTTTTTCTCCAGAGAAGTGTATGGCAAGTCTGAGAGTTCAGCTACATCTGGATTACAGTCTGACATCACAATTATGTCTATTTAATACCCCATTTTCATAGACTTGTAAAGGATTCTCATTGTTTGTCCACTGAGTATAAGGAATAAGACTAGTGTTGGTGGAAGCATGTTGGCTTCCAATGAGCAACAATGAGAACTACTCATGGGCTTTCTTTTTTTTTTTTTTTTTGTCTGTGACAGTCAGAAGCTACACGCAATATCTCCCTGTCCTTATCACAGACCTCCTCAGCACCATCATCAGATGAAAACGTAGAGCAGCTTTGGAAAATGGTGTCATTAAGCCAGACAGTCCATCTTCCATTTGTTACATCTCAAACCCTGGAAAACTGTGGTTGATTCTCCTTATTGCCATGTTTCACAGTGTGACAACAGGCTTCAACTATACAGTCCAAGCTACTCTGCTAAGCAACACACACTATGTCAGCCATGACATGCCTTAGCAAAGAAACTTGCATGTTAACTTGCCTTTCCCTTTGTCCAGAGCAGTACTCCTGCCTGCCACACTAATGCACTTTCTTCCCTACCTTCTTAAATGCAACTTCTGCTCAGCCAAATTCTTTCCAAGGTATTAGAAAAAGCTAAGTGAAACAGAGAAATATATCAGCAACCTCCACTGAATTATGCTTGGGGAAATGACATATTAAATGAAGGATATTATCAATATTACGTCTGCCAGATGTGAAGAAATATATTTAGGGGAGGCTGCATAATCCAGTCATGGCTTCATTAATTTGCATCCCAGCAGAAGATGTCACAAATCCATATAATGTCCTTGAGCACTGGATTTTACATTTAGATCTGACTTGAGATGAAAGACATGTAAAATCCCAAATGGAGAGCTCTTTGCTGACTACAGAACCAAGGAAGCATTATCCCAGCAGGTACTGTACCGAAGAGCTAAAGCTTGTGCCACTTACGCTCAAGCAGTTTTAGGGATCTTGCTTACACATGTTTTAAACCCATCAGCACTGCAGAAGAACAGAGACAGATGCTGACTGAATATCCTGCAGAGATGAAAGCGATGACTGATTTTTTAAAGCAGGCAGATGTGGAGATGATCAAAAGAGGTTCCTTCACACAGGCATGAATTGTAGACCCATTGCTGACCACTGTGTAAGTGCTACTGCCTGCCAGCATCCATACCCTCCAAAAGACTGAGAGGGAGCAATGACAAGGAGCATTTCCACATGTCAGTTAGCAAGGGTGCCAGGGCAGCATATACTGTTGACTTCTAAATAATAGGACACCTAGCATGCTCATAGGACATGACAAGCTCCAGGAGGCATTACGTCTCCCTTGAGGCTCTGTGCTGAGCAGAAACATTCAAACAACGTGTCACAGCAATTACTTTCGGTCAGTGTGATTAAACTTCTCTCCTCCCTCCCCCCACAGAAAGTGCAGAGCTCTACCTCCAGAAACAGTCAGATGTGCTTACAGAAAGCAAAAGGGCTGTTCAGAAGCAGTAGTGGTACCCTTTACAAGACAGGGAAAAAGAAGTGGGAAAAGAATGGCCTCAAGTTTGGGGAATTAAACTACAACAAAAATGCCCAGCACTGTTTGAACGTACTGTATAAACATTAGTCTAAATCTTCTAACATTCTTGCATGGTAGCTATCGTGCTGTGGATATGTCTGTGCCTTGGAAATATGAGATACAATCATAAATCAAGTCTTTGCAGAAAGTCATTGGTAGAACTGGAACTGGATTTAAGAACTATTATTCAGTCCCACGTACCTTATACTTTAGGAAGTTGCTTGAACTGAGATTTCTACATGTTAATTTCAATCTGTAATTCCTACAGGCCTCTGGAAAACTCAATCTAGCTTCTTGTAAACAAACGCACAAAAAAAAAAAAAGAGCACTATCTTATTCAGTGTACATTACAAATAATTTGCAAATACTTTCAGTTGTTTCAAAAGCTTTCCTTAACAAGATTTTCTGACTGGCAGTATCTTTTATTTCCACAGAGCAGACCAAAGAACAAAACTAACATTAAAGCTGAAGAACAATGGCATTAAAATGACAACATCACGGGTTTTCTGGAAGGCAAAACACAATATTTATTAGTATATCACAGATTTTAAATAGTATAAAAGTGTTCAGACTGTGAAAGCAGATATTATACTAATGGTTTTCATACATAGAGCTACCAGCTACTCAAGGCACAAATTTGCCAAGATTTTTTTTAAATGCTTTTGCTGCGTGTTGAATTGCATTTGCTTAAAAGTCTTCTGAAAATAGTTTTCAAGAATTTACTTTATGATGTCAAAATTAACTGAACTGAACCCTTTCTAATTAAACTATTTGCCTATGATTCCTTTTTTAAGGAATAATTACATGTTTCTTTAAAGGCTTTACTTTCATCTGGAAGTTTAGACAAATCCATATTTTATCTGGAGTCTCTGCTCAGTTGACTATACAGAGATCACCATGCCATAGTGGCATGTTTTGCCTTCTGCCTATATTACATAATTAATTAAGTTTGTTATGAGGAGTCAGGTGTAATATCTTGTCTGAAAGCACTGTGACAAACAAGCTGCTTGTGGAAGTGGGGCATGCACTCCCAGAATCCTGTTTGTGAAGTTTTTGGTTTCCTTGTTTCTGCTTTGTTGTGCAGTATTTGACAAAGTAACTTTTATCTCAGTAAAAAATAAAGAAAAATCAGGAAACCTTCCATGAAACCTCTTACTGCTGAGTAGTACAGTAGATGCCCAGAAAAGATTATAGGGGTTGGAAAAAAGCAGGCAGCAATTTGCACTGAGATGAAATAGTGTACTGAGGAGCAGAATAAATCAAGACACACTTACACCTGACTGAAACTGTAGTATCTAGCTTAAGCTGTTTCCGTCACCTGTGCTCAACAGAGTAATACTAATCTCCACTTTTCTTACTCTGAAGAAGTTAGAAGTGCTAGCATCTCCAACCAGCACAAAACTAGAGCAATGGTCCTATAGCAGATGCCAGGGAAGCGATTGTCCCGATGCAGTTGGCACTGGTAAGGCCATGTATCAAATACTGTGTTCAGTTCAAAGAAAGACATTGAAATGCTAGACAGTGTCCAAAGAAGGGCAATGAAGCTGCTGAAAGGTAGCTGCTGAAAAAACAGCTAGGGGAATTGGAGTTGTTTAGTCTGGACGAGAGAAGGCTTGGGGAGACTTTATAGCTCTCTACCACTACCTGGAAGGAAGTTGTAGGGAGGTGGATGTTCATCTCTTACTCCAAGTAACAAGTGATAGAACAAGAGCAAATTACCTCAGGTTGTGCCAGGGAAAGCTTAGATTGGGTATTAGGGAAAATGTTTTCACCTAAAGGGCTGTCAAGCATTGGAACAGGCTGCCCAGGGAAGTGGTTGAGTCACCATCCCTGGAGGTATTTAAAAGATGTGTAGATGTGGCACTTAGGGACATGGTTTAGTGGTGGACTTGGTAGTGTTAGGTTTATGGTTAGACTCACTGATCTTGAAGGTCTTTTTCATCCTAAATGATTCTGTGATTCTGACTACATTAGCCTACATTGCCTAACTATGCTTCTGCTTATCAAACGGAGCATTGGCAAGAGTGCCTGAGCTGTGGCTAGGTAATTCTGGCTTGTGGGAAACGGAGCTGCTTTCGATCACACTGCACAAATACAAGCATTACTTCCTGGACTGGATCAAGTTCCAGACTCTGCTGTTTCATAATATTTGCAAAGGTGCCTCGTCTGACTTTCTGGGGAACTATTGCTGGAGTTCATTAACAGTTACATTTAGCAACTTCCCTTTCTCACTCTGAACGTATTTGTTGCTGCAAGGCAACATTTCTGCATTTTTTCCACCTTTTCCCCAGTGTATCTAACTAACTAGCTTTAGATTTTATTTGAGTATTAACTGAGTTGCCACTTCACAGCTTAACACCACTTATGTCATATCAGTTGCGTCATCACCATTGATTCACTAGTTAAGGTAAAGATCAATGAAGGCGACTATTTTTTATAGATATTCTCTTCATTATTACAAGCTAGTCTGGACAGATCCTACTTTTGTTTTGTTATCAAGACTTTTATTTAGGGTGAAAATCAAAACAGAGACCAAGACGTCTGAAGAGATTAAGTATGCGGGGTATAAACTTGCCCAAAGAGTGTAACTGTTGAGTTATAGCAAGCATTTTGTCTAATGTGGGTGTACGCATTCAACACAGACACCCCTAGCAACTGAGGGATAGTGTGGAGACACCCAAACTTGCTTTAGGAATAGTACACATTAATTTTCAGCATGGTGGCTTTGATATTCATGATGTCTGGCTGCAGAAGTTTACCTTGGTGAGAACTAAAGGGAGAATATTCTGTGCAGTCTCAACTCCCTAGTTCAGCAACACAAGGGTTGCTAATCTTTTAATTTTCAAAAGCAGACCTTTAGACACGACGAGTCTGCACACTGGAGTTGACACAAGCCACTCCTTATTGTGGCCAGACAGAAAATAGGAAAATTAAAATTCTGTCTCATTTTTTCATTAAAAAAAGGGCATCATTACTGAAGTTCATTTCCATTTGCATTTTCAATTACACAAAAACTACTTCCCCTATAGAAATGTCTTCATAAACACCCTAAAAACTGGGGAAAGAAAAGAAAAATGTAGATGTCACCAACAGCCAAACTGTCTCTCCATTTTCACATGAAGGTGTGGAACACCTTTCCAGGATAAATTAGTCTGAAGCCTTGTAGTTCTGAGTTGTACTGAACCACAAGTCTTGTTCTTCCTTTTTTGCCTCCTGAGTGTGGTCAAGTGAGTGGGTAGGAGAGATGACTCTTTGCTAACCTCTGCTGCAAAAAGTGAATAAGGTTTATATCCCCCGTTAATTTTTGATTCCTTTCTGATTTGCCACTAATGCAGTTCAGTACCCAGCTACTGTTTTACAGATCAGGAAAGTCCCTTACCGTAGCACCAACTACTGTTGTAAGAAGAATTCTGCTTTACTTCCATGCCTTCACTAACACAGTGGTCACATAAAAGCTAGTATTTCTGTACCTATAATACTGTGATACACCTGTTTTGAATTACTGTTAGTTAGCTATTACCGATATCACTGCTCACTAGCACTGCTACGCTGCACAAACATGTTGAAGCACGTTCTTTTGATATTCATTTCTTCTTAGAGACTCAGCTATGAAAGACTACTAAGAAGTTATGGGAATTGCTCAGCTGCATGCTACTGAACACTATGGTCTCCTTGAAACAACCAGAATAAATCTAAGAAAAAAAAATGACACAACTGAGAGTTCATGGTGAGAAAGTACACAGAGCAACACAATACTGCCTCAGATTCTCAGATGACTCAAATTAATGGTAGAAAGGACCCAGCACAAACATTTACCAAAACTGTTAATCTACTGGGAAAAAACCCATAGAACAGGAAAGTTAGTGAAAGCTGTAGAATTTTCTTTTTTCGTTTTTTTGACATTTTAGAAAAATTTTCAAAGGACATCAAAATTAGATTAGTAAATACATTATGGAACTTCCTGTAGGTTTTTTACCTTGTAATGGAAAGTAAGATTAAATCATCAGCTTAACACATAGACTTTAATATTTAAAAAAATATTTTTATTTTCTATTTCTGAGAAAAAACACCATAAACTAAATCACAATTATTTTTGGAAATGGATCTGAAGAAATTAAAAAAAAATATGTTATTTCTTACCTATAAATAGTATGGGGAACATACACTTCTCTAATTGGGAATTCCAAAATCTCTTTGTGAGGACGATTACGGTTTTCTAGAAAAGGCTTCACTGGTAGTAATTCTGGTGTCAGACAATAACCAAGGTTTTCTGGAGCTGGGGATATCTCCAGTTTAAGTGTTCCTTTAAAAAAATCCCATAAAATCTTAGCAAAGATATAAAAAATAATCAATGTATAATAAAAGAAAAATGAAAACAATATGTGAGATTACATAGTAACAGTGCAAAAACAAGAACTGGCTCTTCCGCTTGAAGGTGGCATGAGAATGAAAGCACAGAAATATACACAGGAAGTAGCCTACACACAGCCCTACAATTAGGTCAATACATACCTCTTTACGTCTACCCTGTGCTATTTCAAAGAAACAGCAAAGAAAGAAAGTATACTATAGGGTGGGTTGATATTCTAGTATCTTTCACACAATGTAATACAAAACTTGTCTGGGAGACAAATAAAAGATACAAGGGCTGATGTCTAATACAGTTCTCTCTCACTACCCCCACTCAGATTCTGCTTTGATTAATCTCTGCCGAAGTAGACACCACCCACCACGAAAGCCAGGCTTGCTGTGGTGAGCAGTTAACTGTTAATACCAATAACATTTACATAAGTAAAACTAGACTTCCAATTTACATTTTCTGTTGTGATTTCTGGCAATCAGCTAAAAAGGCAAACCAGCTTAGCACTCAGTTCATATTTTTTAAGGTTTCTCTACAACAGCTGAAGGAGAGTTTCAGCTGTACATTACGTAAAAAGAAAAAATAAGCTGGTCAGGTTTTTGGCAGTAGCCAAACACTATCTCTGCTTCTCTACTTTGTTAACTAACACTGACTCAAATACCCAAGTAAGATGAAAAGTCTACACGTTTTCATCTCCCTCTGTGAAATATGACCCATCTAAAAATATTGCAGGCAAATAGTAAGGATCTTTGAAATTTGCTTTAAGCACTGTCTTCAAATAGTTTGAATAATAACAAAAAACATCCAGTAGATACACTGTAAATTAGGGAGGAAAGCAAATAATTTTAGAATATCAAACTAAATATAAATCTCCATGCTCAGTCATACAGAAAAAAAACTTCAAAAGCATCTGTGCTCAGGTAGACACTGGGAACCCAGGAAATTCCACACTAGCATGTACTATACACTTAAACCCCAAGTTAATTGTATTTTGGGGTTGGAATTTACAGAACAATTTAGGGGAGAAGAGTACATATATCCTTTTCCATCCAAAAATAATTACATACCTGGTAAAGTCTTAATTCTTCTCTGCAAGGAAGACGATCTTTTGAAATCAGCTAAAAATTTGAACAGATCTTCATCACTGAGCCTATCTCCTTCCTACCAGGAGAAAGAGAAAAATCAGTACGTTTATAACGCTACTCCATAACACTGAGAAAGCTTCAGACATAAAGAGTATCCATTACCTGCTTGAAGAAGGTGCTGAGGGTCAGAGAGACTGTTTTGAAGTTTGAAACTGGAGAGCTGTCCTCCAAGCTGAGACTTCTCTCAGAAAATCTTCTTCCCTGTAGCAGCGTTGCCCTCTTGTCACTAGTGGATCCCTTCCCTTCAAGCAGAAGTTAAACGAAATATTAACTTGCTTCGTGTTTCTTCAGTACAAAGACTATCAGAATACGCTAGAAGCCTACAATTTCCTAACAACATCAGAAGATAGAGAGAATACCTAAACCATTCCACTACTTTTATTTCAAACTATGTGAAATAGTGGAATAGCAGGACACATGTAGTGAAGTGACATTATTTCTGCTGCAGAGCACAAGCTTATTCAGAGTTTTAGTTCATGGGTTATAAAGCACATTGGTCAATGTTGTTGACCAAAGGTCCTGTGTGCGCTAGAAACTAAGATGTTATGTATTTTGGTTGCCCGATACTGCAAACAAATGTTATAAGTCAAAGGGAGTTTTACTTCGACAAAGCCAGTGCTCAACATGGCCTAAAACGTGCAAGACTGTTTAGCATACATAAAAATAAATAAGCAGAGATGAAACAGTCAGCATATGAATTTATAATTGTTTGTAGAACAGAAAAGGAAGGCTGAGAACATGTGACTTCGAATCTGCTGTTCACTTTTGGTGCCAGAGTGAATGACATTATTTGGTATGCAGAAGCCCACTGAAGAGTGGCTTTGCGCTAGTAAGAAAAGTTAGACAAGTACCATTTAAGCCTTCGGTTTCAGGTATTTCTCGTTCAAGTGTTGAAAGGTTGAAGACATTAGTCAGGCTTATGGGAATCCAGGCGAATGGCATTCTATATTTCCCCAACCGCTGACAAAAGGTTTCAGCTTGGGCTTTCAGTTTTTCAATCTTTTCTTTTGTCTAAGACAAGGAAAATAATGACTGTTTAAAAAGCAAGCAGTTATTTTAATGTGATTGTAGATAAAAAAATGGAAACAACATATCTGTAGTTCAGTAAATAATTTGCATTCTTATCTGTTTTCTTTCTGTACCACTCTCAGGATCATAGCAGTTTTGATTTGTACATTCACTTCTTCTTTCAATTACTTCATTTTTGTTATAGAAAAGGAGAATGCAGATCTTTTTGCAGTGACCCCCAGGCACAGCTTGAAAAATCACCATAAAACATTAGCAGGTTCTGCTTCCTTTGTCAGATACAGAAACAATATTCTGCTGAAAGCAATATTCTAAAGGCAGGAGATGAGTGGAAGTCCAGCAAACATGTCCGTCTACTCCAGGCAGGTAAATGACCATAAATTCCTTGAACAGAGCTCATGTTATCTATGGATGACAGCACTGAACTGGCCAGGTACACACTATAACATGTCATTTGCCCATCCAAATCAATAACATGTCTCTGAGGTACAAACACTTCTGCTAACTCCACACTGCATTGTCATCTCCTTTGCTATAACCCTCACAAGCTTTGTGGCTCAAGAGTCTCTTAGTATTGATTTCCAAAGGATCAGTAATGAAAGTCCACCGTATCTTCTCGTAACTTCCTTCCACCAGTCGCAGACACCAGATTGCTTGTACCATGGGTGCACCAATTGGCTTTCTCTCCACTGTTCTTATGATTCTGTCCTATTCCAAAAGGTCTGCTCTTCCTCTGTTTCTGTTTGTTCGTTTTTGCTGTGCACACATTTTTTGACCTAAAAAGTCTTTATAATTATTTACTTACCTTGCCAGCCTCGCTTTCTTTAAGAACTGCATAGGGTTCTGCACAGTCTCCAATTTCTCCTTGCTGAAGCACTTTTTCTATCTACAAGGAGCAGCAAAATAAGACACTTACAAAAAAAAAAAATATCACTCAATCAGTAATATGTTGCTTCCTTAGCAATATGGAAGAGCCTGCGTAAATGAGCAGTATAGAATCTTTAATACCAGCTTTGTGGAGTAACTGGTACTAAACCAGTTACTCCATACTAAAACTCCTAGTTTTCTATTTGGCCTGTTAGAAAGAAGAAAATATGCATGTGACCACACTGTCAATCAGGTATGCATTTTTATGGAAATCAGGAAAATTAATACATTCCAAATGAAGTGATTCACGCTAACACAGTTTCAGAATTAAATAAACAAAATGATGCAAAGCTCACTAAAACAAAGCCACAGAAACCGCGAAGAACACAATTAAAATTTTTTAAAATGGCTTATTTCACTTTATTTTAAATTTCCCTTAGGCAGAGAGAGGAAATTCTAAATATGTAGCAGAAACAGAACACAGAATATCAAAATCTTAGCTCAATCTTATTGAGATACACCAGTGGACTTCTGCACACATACCATTAAAACCAACCAAAATTCAACTCAGCTACAGGAAACTCATGCTCGTGAGCTTCAAGAACTCAGACAACAGGCATAGCCAAGAACAGAAAGAATGGTGTTGAAGTAGCACTGTAACATACCTTTATTACTAGGTATATATCCGATGAGGGATAAGTGACAGAAAATACTGCTGATCTTGCCTGACTAGACAAGTCAATGGAGGGTGTATAAGAACGCAAGAATCCTCTCAATGAATCAGGGTTAAGGTCACAATGAAAATTTTCTGAGATCTTGAAAAGAAAAAGAATTAAAATGTATTACAAACCAAAAATGCATCAAGTTTTATTTTAAAGTAAGTCAAAAGCACTAACTAGAACTACAAAGCAAATAATTGCAAGCATGTGACTTTGTCAGAATAAAAAGAATCCAGTATCAGACTGTGTGAAAAGTTGCATGTTTTTGTAAGTTTTCCTAAATTATTACTCCAGAGATACAAATCCGAGTCAACTGAACAAAAATACGGTATGCACACTTACCTTTTTTCTTTCTTTTACATCATAGAGAGCCATGCAGGCAAATAAAGGTTCAATCTCTATCTCAAACCTAGTAAGGAAAGACACACAGAAAACTGATTAACACTGCACTCTTATGACTCTGTATTAGAAAAAAATAATAATAATAAAAGGGCTATATTTCAACTGGCACTTCCATTAGAAAATAAGGAGAAATATCTAGTTTCAATCCTCAGCTCTCTCAAAGTCTGGAGGATTTTTCTATTACTGCATTTTATTAGATGATTTCTAGAGGAAAAGAAGGGAAACAAACTGCACACAATGTATTTTCTAAATTTGCCAAAAAGCTGGTCTCAAATATCAATTACAAACAATGATACTTTTCTTAATTTATTTTTCTGTTTATCAAGTTCAGTACAGAGTGTATGGAGACCAATCTAGTCTGTTGTAAAGATATAATCTGTGCTCATTCCCCCCTCCCTTTCGTCCTGACAAGTCAGACTTTGGCAATGATGGATAGAAATGGTCCTCTGCTACGCTAACAAAGAAGAAGCAAGCATGTAAACACTTGCTGAACGGGACTGCAGTGGTGTAGCAGGGTCGGCAGCAGTACTCTTGTAGGAACTGGGAAATGGTGAGCAAAGCCTGTGAAGGGTACTTACTTCAGAGTCTGCAGCTTCACCAAAATCCTGTTGCCCAGATGTTCCTTTGGGCGACCTGGCACCGGCCGTATCTCCACCGCATCTTCCTGTGATTAAAGAGTTACTCTAGTCATACTCAATTCAAACAACTGCAGATTCACATACTTAGATATAACCTTTATGGGATGCTAAATGAGCTGCTGCTACAGACTAACACCTTCACCCACCCAGCAGGCATTTAATCTCTTTAGAGATGAAAGAAAACTGCTTTGTATTTCTGAGTATTTACACTTCTGACCCCCATCTGGCATTTACACTGAATATTTACACTTCTGGCCCCCAAGCAAGCATTACAGTGAAGAGTAACACCCTGACACAACTGCATCACCGGCCTCAGGCAACACGAAGTACAACCACGTGAACGCACGTTCATGCTGGCAGGAGCCCATGGGGATGTGCTTTCACCATGTCATTACCCGAAGGGGACACAAACCCCATTTTCTGACTACAGTGCAGCTTTAACCTCAGGCATGCCAGGACAGGCAGCCCCGGAGCTCACCTCATCCACGGCGGGGTAGAGGGCGAGGAGCTCGGCGTGCCTGTTGGTGCGCCGCGCCTCCTCGTTCTGCCTCTCGAACTCCTCGGCGCTGACGTGCCGCAGCAGGTTCTCCAGGCGGGGGTCCGGCTGCAGGCTGCGCAGGTCGAAGTCAGACGTGGCGAGGGTGGTCCTCGAGGTCTCCTCAGGGAGTGCCTGGGCCTGTCGGGGCCCTGCCTGTTGGAAAACAACACCATGGTGAGCTATGGCTTGGACACCAGGTTGCCACCAAACACCTCCTGCTTGTCTGGCATGGAGAGCCCTAATGCCACCTCTGCTGTGAGGCTTAATGGCCATCACGGCTCTGCTGATGCCATTACAGAGACTGTAGGATGCTTCGTTTGAGGAAAGCAGCTATATTTAACTGCTTTTCCCGAAGTAAAGGAAATGTACCTGAAGGTTTGCATCACTGGAATCCAACGTCTCCGATTCAAATGTTTGTTTTTGAAGTGTCTTGTGTAAATCTTTCCGGGATCCCTTGTTTTTCAGGCCACAAGTATCTGAATTCCCTTGGCTCCTTTCACAGAGAAGCCCAAGCAAGTCAGGACAGCACGAGAAGGTGTTAAGGGGGAAAAAAAAAACCAGAAACAAAAACAAAAAAGACAAATTTTTTTACTTTAAACAAAGCAACTGGGAACATGGTTGTGCAAAAGATCACTGTAGCAGAGCTTTTACACAAAAATGTGCCATTTCACAACATTTGTTTTACCACACAACTGCAGTTCTATCATGTATATTAATAATGGTTTTAAGAGGAAGAAATATCATTCACATCACTTTTGCATAGACTGTGAGCCTGAGAGAGCAGCAAAACCTGTCCTAGGCACAAATTCAGCTCTGAGCTCCTCAGCAGAGATGGCGATTACTTCCATGAACATGGATTGGATCACTTATCTCTTGTCTGGCTCTTTGCTCCTCCAATTACACATGAAGGCACTTACTGATCTTGTCCTGGACCTAGCTAGCATCTCAAGTTAATCACATACAACAATCCACATCTTTCAAACAGTGCCTGTTTCTGAAGAGGGCTATAGCGATGGCACAGTGTAACACTCGCTGGTGGCAAGTTCCCAAAATTTTGCAGCAAGGTATCAATTTCATTTTTGTGGCAGATGGAAAAATCAGGAGGTACCCTGACAAAATACACCAGATGCATCCAGAGCTCTATTTCTTCCACTTCTGTATGCAATTTGCTAAATCCTGTGATGGTATTTTTTCAGTCAGCCTCCTTGGTTAGAGTATTCTGCTTTGTTCATTTCCCTTTCTGCAACACTCCTAACACTCTAAACATCTGAGTACTTTCATAAAGATGCCATAATAAGAAATTATTGATCAGGGAGACACCTTTTTATTACATTTTGGGAGTAACTGAATTATATGCTCTGATGTGTTTTAGTTTTAATTGTTCGCATTTTAATCACTTACCAGTTCACTGCAAATGAAAACTAAAGTCATAAAAGAGACAATCCCAGCTCTCCTTGGATGTGACCTTGTTTTGGAACTGCTTTAATCATCCAGAATGAATGACAGAAATTCTGAATGAGTTTACTTTCAGACACTGCGGCATCCAAAAAAGACTTTGTTGATTATTTTTTCTCTACTTCAAGTGGCAAAGAAATGACTTAATGGGCAGATTTACATACTTGAGATCACACTTTCCCTGTGGTGTACAATCTACGCTAGAGATGCCCTTCCCCTAAAGTAGTCCTGTAAGATTTACTTATATTGTTTGTTCATTTACAAAGCACAGTTGCAATTAAAAACACCAACAAGCAAAACCTACTTTTAGTACAGATGTCAATTTTATGGCAACACACTGAATTAAGAAAATGGGACAAGGAAAAGGCACAAAGGACAACTGAAAGAAGAAACTGACAGGCACAGGAACAAGCTTCCCATTCAGCCTCTGGCAAACACACAGACCCCTCAGCTGCGTCCAGCCCCTCTGCCATGCACCTCTTCACCCTGGGGCAGGAGGAGCTCCTCTGCTCACCTCTGCACCCACTGAGGACTCTTCAATCTCCTGTCCTGAACCTTCACATCCATGAATGAATGAAAATCATGCACTCATCCATAGCTTAGCAGACCGTGTATTCAGCAACCTCTCCTATCAATCTTTGTCTCCCAAGTAGGCAACTACAATTTTTCCAGCCTTTCTCAAAACAATGCAAAGCTTTCTACAATTTTCTACAACTACTTTTTCTCACTTCTCTCTTGATGTCTTTTCTTTCTGTCATATCTGTTTCAAGAACAGTGTCCAAGCATAACATGAGGCTCCCAATAACAATATATCACAGGTTTATGTGACACTGCAGCATCTTTTGCGCTGTCTTGTTCTTTGCAATTTTTAATAACTTGCTTGCTTTGTTAGTCACAGCCATCAAAGCCCAGCTGTCCGGCAGGGCCCTTCATCATGTTTATTGCAGATTCAATTGCTCAATAAAGTTTCTGAATGCAAATTTTCCTTACCTGAATGAATGAAATAGTAAAACACATGACAAACCTTTTCACACGTGTATTTCTACAGTTCCGCTCACATTTCTACAAGCACACGCAAGTTTTGCAAATGAAAAAATAGCTATGTTCAATTTTTCACTTCACCTGCTTTACTGTTTGCTCCCTACTTGTGTGCACAGAACTGCATACTGGCTCTTTGCAGCTCACTCAGAACAACACTGTGTTGGAGCTAGTGTCTGTGCTCTGAGCAGTGCAGGTGGAGAGCCTGCAAAATCCGCTAGCTTATTTCTAGTGACTCACTGTGCAGCAGTTCTGAGAACTCAATCAACTTCATCAGCACCCCCAGAGGAAGTCTCTTGATAACCCTCAGCGGCTGCTCCTTCACTGCACAAGCTGCACAATCAAACAAAGCAATTCCTTTACAATCACTGGGAGTCAACCTGCAATGCACTGACTGCAGGTCAGGTAAACAGAGAGTAGCAAGGGCAGGCAAAGGGAACGACAAAAAGGCAGCAAATGTGGCAGCACTTCGTCAATAGCTCCTACTACTAATTCTCAAGAGCAGGGCATCAGTGAGGGAGGGGGTGAACAGGAAGCAGTGCAGAAAAACAGAGCTCCACAATCTCTTTATGAAGAACAGGAGGGGGTGATGGGGAAGGAGGTGAGCTCCACTGGCACGGGGCCTTCCTGAGAGCCTGGGGACAGACACTGCCGTGCAGAAAGCAGTGACTGAGGCTTCTCTTCACATTAGATAAATGAAATGAAATGGAATGAAATTAAATTAGAAGATTAAATTAAATTAAGATAAATTGTCACTTGTAATGACTGTAGGTCCAAATCTATGTTGGATTACACTGACCACAAATGCAGAAGTTGTTTACTGATGTAAAACTGTGAAGTCAGATGTTACACTAATAATCCCATGAATACAGTCAATCACTGCTGGGAAAGCCCACAGTCCTTGGTTTTTTGCACTCCATTTTGTACTCCATTTTGTTTTCAGACACCATTAGAACCCAGATCACGTCAAATTTTCAGGGCATGGCAGGGAAAATAAAGAACATACAAATGTAGTCTTTATCCGTGTTATCTTTTAGTATAATCAAATACTAATAACATTTCTGATTTAGATAAATCACCATTAAAGACAGTTCATTTGAGTTTTTGACCGATTAAGTCCCAGAGTGCCTGATAATAAAGAAGCAGATGCGACAATATTTAGCTATAGCCCACTGGCTCAAACAAAACAATATACTCATATATACTACTGAAAAGTCGGTTATTCTGTCACTGATTCAAATCATTATTGTTTAGGATAACTTGTAACAGCATGCATCTCCTTTCTGACAAATAAGATCCAAGGCATTTTTGGTTTTATTTACTCGTATGTAGCTTACTTTCTATTCACAATCAGCCACTCCCGGGTATACGTCTGAACGCAGTCTCTGACATGTAAGTCCAATTCAACCCTGGGGAAAAAGCAACATTTTGCAAATATTTTAGTACCTAGGCCATATCTTAAGGACAAAGAAATTTATCTAACCATGCTATTCAGATAAAGGCCTCTCTATCAGTCCTCTCTTGTATATTTATTTTACTGCTAAACTATTTTTTAAGGTTTAAAGAGTTCTGTGTATTGCATGAATTCACTGATGCAGGCTTTTGCTACTTTGTGCTTATAAATATAATGAATCTAAGACTGATGATGCTAAAAAATACAGCAAAATAAAAGAAATTATACCAGGTACCCATCTTTGTGATTTTCAGAACTTGATAACATATAGTATCAACATGCAGAGATACTTTTCCAGAGGTCTCAGCTCCTGAACTCTTCAAATACATAGTGTCCTGGGGTTTCTTGGTGTAATTTTCTTTTTCTCAGAGAAACTAACAAAATTCTAAAAAAGGATCCTGAGCTTTTAATCAGTTAGCATAATAAAACTTTAACATCTAAGCACATGTTATAATTTAATTTTATGATTTTCAAATAAATCTCATTTAATGTAGGGGGTTATCAGTGCTGCCTAATGGACTGGATACTGACTGGAACCAAAGTATTGTAAGCTACAGCTGAGGTCCATGAATTTTCTGCCATGATGTAGCATGATTCCCCTATCCATATTCTAAAAAACTTTAGTGTTTTGTACCAAAATCACTGTTACATGCTCTGATCCAAGTAAGTAAAAGAATAGGATAAAAATGCAGCGCAGAAATGGGTGAAAGGTATGATACTTTTTAGCACATTCCACCCAGAACTCTAAAGATTTGCAAGTGATTACCAAGAACGGGTAACAACTGATTTGGGTTCATGCATGCACCACAGGACAGAGCCTTGGCCGATACTGGGCTGCTGTCTCTGTGTGCCCCTGCACGGGTGGACTGGCACAGAACATGGTCCAGTTGGGATGTGTGTTTGCTACCAGGCAGCATGTTAACCCAGTTTGGTTGGTGGTATCCTCCTCTTGGTGCAGGAAGAAACCGCAGACTGCATCAGCTGCAGGCAAATCTTTGGTGCACGCCTCTCCTGTGCTCTCATCTCCCCTAACACACCCTGGCATTCTTCACCAGGCTTTTCTGTGAAAGCACTAATATTGATGACGGTGGTGTGAATGGCTAAATGGGAAGCTGCCGTGTAAAAAAGATCTGGTGAAAGCACATTTGTTGGTATTGACTGTTTGAGCTTTGCCACAGACTCCTTACAAAACACTTAATGTAACTGTAGTGAAAATCAGGCCTAAAACTGATGGTACAGCATGAGTCTACACATTATCCTACTAGAAAAACAAGTAAATAACTGCTGTTTTAAGGAGCAGGCACAATGAGAAGCAACCTTGGAAACAGAGGAGAAAGTATCATCTTATCTTTTAAATCTCATTTCAGAGTTGGACATTTTCTCACTATTTCTGTCCACAATTTAAGTAAATGGAAACACCAAGCACCAAAATATTCACTGTCTCTCACATCCCTTCTTTCTCCCCAGTCGACAGGAAGGGGGAAAAAAAAAAAAAAAAGAAAAGGAGATAAAGATTGGAGCATTTTCTATGAGTAACTTCAAGTGGAAAATCATCGTTTGCGCAAATGTTACAGACATAGCAGCTTGGGGCTAAACTGGTGCTGCCTTCATGTTTACCCAGCTGTTACCTTGCAAAACTCACTAGGCTTTTGTGGTTCTATCTGAAGATACCATTTACAGTGAAATAGCCCTTACAGAGTGTTTTACATACAGCAGGACTCTCCCAAACTGCATCAGAAATTCTCCAGTGCATACCTTTTTCTCATTCTGAAAAATTCTGTTGCTCATAGTTTTTCTGTTTCTCAAACCAGCTTAAATATTTACAGGATGGTTGAGCACCAGTATCAACACATGCTACACATTCTAATTTAAAAGCTGTTAAAAATAGTGGAATTATTTCATTAAAGTCAGCCTGAAATCAAAAGTGACTCCTCAGCTAGAAAGTAACACTTTCCTCTGCCCCCAAACCTTGTGAAATATGAACTATTTCTCTCCATTTAAACAAGAAAGGCATTGAGAAAGAGATGCTTAGTGATCTGATCCATGTAACGTATAGCTGACGGGAGCAAAGGGGAAGGAGAGAAAAACCCTCAATCCTATGCTTACTACAGAATCAGAATCAACTTCCACCTCTGGGATCACAGACACAAAATTACTTTTCATACGACCCTCCTACCCTTCTTTACGCTTCTTCCTGGTCTATGCCTACCTCACTTCTGCGGCTACCACCTAGCTCAGGTAGCTGTGTAAGGGCTAGCATAATTTTAAGTGTGCAAACAGGCCTAACTGAACCAGTGGCAAAATTTAAATGTTTAAGTTCAGCAAGTGTATAATGGATGGATGGATGGCAGAGTGAGGAATCTGGATCAACATCTTCAAAACGATTTTTAAACATGCAGCATTTCAGAGGGAGGTGAAGTCTCCTTACCCATCTTCTGGCACAGAGGGTTGCAAAGTCCTGCACTCTTTGGGTGTAAAGGCAATGTCCAAGTCATCTTCAGGAAAGTCACCAAGTTCTTGAGCTAGTTCTGAGTCCAAGTTGTTCAGCTGTGTCATTAGGAAGCCTTCAAAATCCACTGGGTCTACTACGTCATAAAAGGAAGGCTAATGGAAGAAATAGAGACATTTATTTTAGCAACAGAATGTTGTTTTTTTAATAGTGTAATTTAGTCTTATTTGTTTAATTCTTCAACTCTTAATTAAAGAATTCCCATTATTTATTAAACATCAGAAACAGTCTTCTAATCTCATTTAATGCAAGAAGTTGCTAATGAAATATTCAGCTGAAATAAGAAACAGAACAAGAAAGAGAACAATGAAAGAATAGTTCTAAAACAAAAAGAAATGGAAGATATTAGATCTAAATCTAAAATTGCACCTATTTTCTCCCTTGAGCTTTCCTAGATGCTGGTGGAAGAGGGGCAGACTGAGGTGCCTGGAGATGTATTCTGCTAGAACCCTGTGAACTCAGCCCCCTTGTCCAATCCACAGAATTAATCAAGGTTATTGGCAGCATAATTCCAGCAGCAGCGAGTAGGAATATCAGAGGATGGGTCAAGTGACCAAAACGATAGTGACAGCGCCAGCTGTCAGGAAGCTGTCGATGGATTCTACAGCACATGTGATGGAAGGCACTACCAGTAGCAAGACCAAGACAGCATGTTATACTGAGCTAAAGACCAACTACAAGCACTGTAACTGCCATCGTAAAGATGCCACCCATTTGATGTGCTGTGCCTGAAAGATTCTGGCTACTAGAAACACTGTGCTTTTGACTCCAAACAAACTTGAGGGCAAGATATACCCAGAATCAGCAGAAATTATTATTTTCTATCTCTGCAAGTTACTGGTTTGTACATTATTAGAGTTTTAATTTTATTGGATTTTTCAAGGGGTAGTACGGTAAACTACAAAAAAGATCACATGGATCTGCTAAAGCTGTTATTGAGAAACCTTAGATATCCACTATTTCTACAGAATGTTGCATTGCACCTTGACAGAGAGCAGTTGTATCTGACTACATTTAATCAGCTGTTCTTATACAGAACGTCTGATCAGAACAAAGTTAAACAAATACAAGCTCTGCTATTCATACACACTATGAAGCTGTCTGGCTCTCTTGATCTGCTTAGTGTCAAAAGCAGAAAATCTTGTTTGATATCATACCTAGAAATGTTCCATATACACATAAATGTGACTTCATATGTTAAAAGTGTATGTTATTCTTTGTATAGATAAAATGAAAATTACTTTACTTTTTATATAGCCAACAAAAAATAGCCCATATAAGTTTAGAAAATAAAACATCTGTCCAGATGAATACAGAGATCAGTGTATCATACGATTAATTTTCTTGACAAGTAACAAAGAGATCTAAAATTACAGCTTTAGAAAACCTATAGTCTATTATGTTCTGTGAGATGCAGAAAGGCCAAGAATACCTCAGTGCAGTAAGAGCACTGAAAAATAGAGCATTAGAATAATAGCACTGGAAGAACTGTTTTACTATGAAGAAGAATTCTAGCAAAAAATAGCTATAAAATTATTCTTGTCCGTAAAAACAAAGGGTTGCATTATCCAAATACCTTTCTCAAGACTTGCCTTCTTAAGCTGCCAGCAATAAATAGTCTGTATATAGATCCAGTAATCTATCTCTATGGTGCTGTGGATGCAGTGTGGGGAAAACAAAGCACCTAATGTTCCTGGTATCAACTACCTTTATATTCAATGTTACTATGGCTCCTGTCTCATCTAACATGCATTCTGGAGCTCCCCTGCTTAAACTCCAGTGTTCTTCACCAAAAATAAAACCCGTGAGCCAAAATCATGAGGTCTTCACTTACTGAGTCCTATGTCTGCAAGGCAACTCATGGAGGTTGACAGGGTTTTCACCCGAGCATGAAGTGACCTCTGCATATGACAATGTTACACTTGCAGCATTACAAATTTTAGCTCAACAGGACAATGCGGATTCCACAGTTTACGAAACATGCAAAGGTGCTCAACAATGGCAAAGCTCTGGTGACTCTGAACTATAATGGCTCCTACACATTAAGCCACATTGGTCACTGGAGATTCAAAGATGAGTTAAAGCTGATTAGTGGTAAATTAAAAGTTTTGGAGCCTTTTTAGTGTTTTTGAACTATAAGTGAGAAAGTTATTCAGCTGCAGAAACATCTTGCAGAAAGTGAAGGATATTTAGAAGAAATGTTCTAAAAACATCTAGGAAAAGCAAACCAATTTAAACTTCTGAAAAAAAATGGATGTAAACACTCCTGCAAATGATGTAGTAAGAGACCTTTGAACACAACCAACCACCGCCCCCCAGCCCAGGTTCCCCTTTTATAAGGAATCTGTGTTGGTCTCTGCATAAATAAAGCTCTAAGCTCACCCCACTGCCTGTATATTTAAGGGAGCAATTGAATTCTCTAAAAGCACATTTGGAAAAAATTTCTCTCTTTCTTTGCTCTTTGTATCCAAATGGAAAACTTAAAACTGACAGTAAGTCTGGCAAATTATGAGGCAGCCAGCTGAAGAAATACACTGTGCTGTTAATAAATTTTTAGGTTAACCACTATCTCAGGTTTGTACCTAGTGTAGTGCTATCTTGGTTTCGGCTATAACAGCCATTTTTATTCCTTCTTAGCAGCTGTTGCAGTGGTGTGTTTTGGCTTTAGTCTGAAAACAATGCTGATAACACACCAATGTTTTCAGTGTTGCCAGCATACTACATCAACAGTTTTGAGTACATAGTGATCTTTATTAGCTACTGATTTTTAGTGTCAGCATAATATAATAAGATTAAAGTAAAACAGCTTAAAGTATGCAAAAGCATATTACATCTTTTCACTTGCTGAAGATGTAATGATTTATATACATATTTTTACGTAATACAATCTAATGTTTGATTAAGTGTTGCTCTTGCTTTCAGAAATAGCACTTCTCCATTCTGACAAGTTGCATTTCATTACGTCTTTTAACTTTTTCTAGTTGAAATTTTAATAATAATCTTTAATCACTAGAAATGTGTGCTTTCAACTATCATAAATTAGGCACAAATATAAAAAAGATAGTGAAAAAGGTAAACGCAGATGGAGGGTAATTGTCTCCCTCGTGCAAATTATCAAAGGAAACAGAAATACTGTTTCAAGTAAGAAGCAAACACTCCTTTTCACACATCATACATGTGTGCAAAACAATTATTCTATAGAAAATGCCAAAAATCATTACTACAAACATACCTTTTTAATGATGACGGATTAGAAGCATGTAGATTGTGACAGCACACAAAATGGCAGCTATGGCGTAGTACTTGGTAAATGAAATGTTATCAAGTTTCTCAAGAGCAAAAGCAGCTATCTGCATGTAGAAGAAGGGACCTAGCCTCCCCAGGCTGACTAACCGAAAGGAACAAGTTAAAGCCACAGCATTTCAGATTAAGGAAGTGAGTAGTGGCAGGAGGCCCTGACACACAGGAAGTAACTGCTTACATCTAGTGGTTTACATTTTTCACAATCATTGGTGCACAAAGACTTTTCCTGCTTCTACTTATTGGGTCTCAAAAAAAAAAGGAAAAATTAAAAGGGTAGGAAGAAGAGTATCAAAATCTTAGTTTTATTTATGGCATATTATGTTTGCAGAATACCCACCCTCCTGAAAAGCTATTAAAAAGATATAGCATTTTTTCCCTTTGTCATAAGGGCAGCATCATATGGTCTGATATCTTTACAGTGGGATTAGACATGGAAGGCTGAAGATGATTTGGAGACACATAAGAGTTGACTCAATCATACACATGCCAATCAGGGCATATTTTGGCATTTTTCCCTTAACATGCTTACTCTACAGCACTGAAGAACATGGTAGCGTGCTGACTCTACTCCTAGCTCTGGAAACAGAATTAAGCCATGCTAGCTTAGCCTCTACCTTCCTTTTTTCTCTTTATTCACTGATCTCCTTTTGCAAATTATCTGTGATCATCACACAATGCATTTACTTGACAGAGTTGAATGTTTCCAGAAAGGGAAGGATGCAGTATACTCCAAAACTTACTAATTAACTTTGGTTTATAGTAGTATGAAGAAAGTCTGTCTATTTTAGGCTCCAAGGCCTATTCTAGGCTTTTTCAAATGCCTAATTTCCTCATCTTACCAGCGACTATTTTTCAGCAGCTTCAAGCAGAAGTTAGTGGAAAGCAAGACGGTTTAAGAAGATCACTTAATTTACCCTAGAAACATTAAGCAGTGTAGAAGTTAAACCTGTGTAAAGAAGATAAATCCAGAACTTACCAAATGAAGAGTAGAAAAGCCAGGGGTACTTAAGCTTCGTTGACAGAACTGTGCAAAGCCTGGTTGGAGAGTAAATTGCTTTCTTATTTCTGCAGAGGAGTGCCTTTAATTAAGCAGAGAAAAACTTTTATAATTACAATTATCCCCATCCAAATTCCAAGTGCCAGGCTTTGCCAATTTGTCCCATGTTTAGAAATGTCCCAGGATTTAGAAATGTATTTGGATGATGTTCTAGACTCCTCTTGCTTTATACCTGATGCAAACCTCAAAAAACATTCAAAGTCCTATATAATTAAGATTCTGACACTCTTCCAACAGATTTTTATCATTATATTGCAGTTCTGGCATCTGGGAAAGGCTAAGCAAGAAAGAAAAACCTTGCCTTAAGTGAAGTCTGACTGCAACCTGTACAGCATTATCTGTAGATTTGCTATTGCAAAGCAAAGATATGATGAAAAATACACGGAAAGAAAAATTAATATCCCTAGCAATTGATCAAGGGATAAAACCAAGACAGGACACTGAACAGTGAAAGCCCAGACTTAGGTTAATGCAGTTTGCTATGAAAAGCACAAGGTCAAGCAAAGTATGAATTTAAAAATCAGCTTATACTGTATCAGTTGAACATTTGAGAACAAGTCTTCTTACATGATAACTAATTTGTTTCCATGGGAACAGAAAGAGGCCAGTACTGATTTCTTCAAAAATCCCACACTGATAGTACAGTTGTGTATACCCAATCTAAAAATGCTGTGATCAGAGAAGCTTGGTCATTTTTCATGTAAACAAGTCAATTATTATGTAACACAATTTAACAGTAATTGGCCATGAAATGCCAAACAAAAGGTCTACAATATATTTTAAAAATATATAGTTTTAAATAAAAAATATAAAATATATGTTCAGGACAAGACTTTTTTAAAAAAAAAAACAAGAGGCATTTAAGCAGATTTCAAGGAAAAAACAAAACAAAACAAAACAAAACAAACCCCAAACCTGCAGCCCACTAGAGCAGCCAACTTGGAGATAGGAAAATACAGAGGGAAGAAGACTTTCTCTTCCATATGAGACTCTCTTCCAACTCCAGCAAGCATTAACAGGCATCTTAGAATTATCAGATGCCACAGGACAGCTTGCCTGGTTGGCCTTAACCTTTTCTCCTCTGTGGCCTCTTGATTTCTACAACTACTATACCTATTCTGTGACAATCTTACTACTGCTTTGCTTAACAAGCATGACAAAAACCTAAACTTTGCTCAATGCTGTTCTCCTCACGTTAAGAGACAGGCATCTATTTTTTCCCTGTTTTAAAAAGAAAAGCTGCTTGTGTATCAAGGGTATTGCTACTCATCTTCCCACTGCAAATAATCTCTGATCATGTATCTACATAGCAAGGTATAATACAAAACTCTTACTCAAAATTATTGATTTCCTTCTAACTGAAAGGTTTCTATCCTGTGCCGATGTATCTGTTACAGATGTAAATAATAGATGTATCAGCAGATGTTGGCTTAATGCATGTTAAAAACTGTATTATAGTGTATTGCAGAAGTTGCTGCTGTAAACAATGATGCAAGGCATCTCTTATTTACACCAGACATGGGGTCATCAGATTCTTTGAAGAGGAAATCGTAAGAATTTTCATCTGCAAAAGAGGAAGTATGCATGTACATGAAGGGCAAATTTGCTGTCTGGTAAAAGCCTTTGCAAGCCCAGCTAAATGAGAGGAAATTTGTTTCTCAAAAGCACTGCACTGGTTCCAGAGTCTCCCCAATAATCAAAGAAAGAACCTGCAAATTAAATTGGTCCAATGGCAATTGGCAGGATCTACTAGGAATAGGTAAAGGAAAGACACAGCTGCTAAAAAATGCTAAACCAAAAGCATGGAGAAAAGGTGGGTGTTATGGTCAGAGATGAGTGGTCCTAGCACATGTGGAGCTAGGTTCTGTGCCAGCTTCTATTCCCGCTTCTATGAAGGCTGCAGTCCACCTATGCCATGGACACAATTTTACCCTTACTGCCAGTACAGCAGCCTTGTCTGATTCTGAGGAGAGCTTTACAGTCACCCTTAGCAGCAAGGACGGTCTATCTATGTGCTAAAACACAATAAGGAAAGAAGGCAAGTGATGAAGCATGAACACAAAGCAGACACTGAAAAATGTAAGCAAAAAAAGGTAACTGCATCTCCAGAAAGGGGGACTCAAATAGTCATTACCAGTCATCTGGTCTCTAACACCCAGAAAGGTAGTAGGGCAATTTACTGAACAATCAACTTATGAGTAGCTGGAGTATCAGATCCCAGACTGCAGTCTCCAGCTGAAGCAATGTGACCAAAGAGACTCTGAAATCATATCACTTAACATTAAAGTGTGTATCACCTTAGTAAAGACTGTTTATTGATAGTCTCATGATGAAGTGTATGGTGAGCAGCTACAAATTGGTCTGTAGTCAGCTACTGTCCAAAAAGTTTGGCAATTATTGGTTTATTATTGGCAATTATTAGGATGAACATCCAATATGGATTTGTCAAAGGGCAGTCACATAAAATCAATCTTAAACTGTTCTGTGATAATTTAACTGGATTGAGTAAGGCCCTTGATAGTATCTCTCATGACATTCCTATAAGCAACGTAAAGAGATAGTGGCTAGATGGAATCATTATAGCTGTTTTCAGAACTGGTCAAAAAACATAATCAAGGTACAGTAATCAATAGGTCAACAAAAGATTGCAAAATGATTTCAAATTATGTACTATAGTGAGAAGCAAGTTAATTTTTACTCAGTTTAGTTCCAGTCCACATTTTATTCTACAATACTTATGATGGTATAGGTAACATAATAATAAAATTTGTGGATCACATCTACAGTTGGAAGGAATTGTGAGTGCATTGAAATGCAGGACTAGCACTCAAAATGATCTTGCATCTTAAAAACACCCTGAAATCAACACATTTGGTTTCAATAAAAATAAACGTAAACCCCTAAACTTAGGAAGAAAAAAAAAATCAAATGTAGAAATACAAAAAGGGAAATAAAACAGTCTACAGAAATAGCCATGCCACAGAACAGTCTCTGAAGGATTATACTGGGACGCTTTACAACAAGGTACTGTACGTGAGGAAAAAGAGAAGTTATTTCTGTTTGTCTAAGCCAATGAGACAGTGCTAAGAGTACCACACAGTAAAATGCAATAAAATTCATATTTTCAAAAGACAGCAGTTAGCACGCTAAAAATCTGGGAAGACCTGTGAGGAAAGACTGAAAAACATAGATGTGTTACAGAAGAGATTACTGCATTGTCATCAACTGTATAAAAGGTAGCAAGCTGTAAAGAAAACAGTGAGCAGTTCATGTCTATAAGGGGAAGAAGAAGTGATCTGCTTAAAGAGAAGCAAGAAAGATGTAACAAGCTAGTAAGAAAAACGTTCTCTCTGCAACCACAGCAAGAAACTGGAAGTGGCCATTTGGTGATGCCATAGTGACAATAGCACACTAGTGTTATAAATTACGTCTCCAAACCACCTAGAGAACAGCACCTGGGCAACTGCAAGCTTTTCAGAAACCCGCAAATGGGACTCAGCATTGTTAATAGTTCTACTGACCTCCCATGTTTGCACTTGTTCCTTTTTTTAGGATAAACAGGAAACACTAGCTGAAAAGGAAAAGGTGAAGTTTGGGGGAGTTTTTGTCCACAAAAGTCACTGCTGTATTTGCTGAATTCACAGTAAGCCAGTGTTTACATGGCATGTGGCAAGATAGTGTAAATCTGAGGAAAGATGGGAGATGATGGCAGCCCAAGCTTTTCTGGACTGTTTAGATCCTTGTCTGCTCCATGGTGTTGGAGCAAAATAAAGTCAATTGGAATTCACTGTTCCACTCTGTGTTTCCTTGGGCCTATGTGAATGACAATGCCATACTCCTCTGGTATAAATCTCAAAAAAGTCAGAACTCACCAGACTTACTGATCCACCCAGATGGGACTGGAGGGTAGCCAAAAAAAATCAACCCCAAAACAAAGCCCCCCAGTGCTGCTTAATCAGAATTGCACCAGTGTCTGTCCCACTGGTAGATGCAATCCTCCAGCAATCCTCTTGAATTGCTAACAAAAAGTTGACACATAGTCTGTATTTCACAAACTCTCCAACGCAAAATGTACTGTTTGCATAATATATTAAAACAGTGTAACCAAAGTAACAGGCAGCACCTGCGGGTTCTTAAAATAAATTTATCTTGTTGGGCAAATTCTGAGTTGTTTCTCAGGGCACAGCTCATTGCAGTACTGGGGACTTGGAGATTTGGGTTATTGGCTAGGCCTAGATGAGGTATCAGGAAGGGAAGGTAAAATTGCCATTTATTTTACTAAAGTAAGTAAATTATGTCAGTAAAATAAGTTAATGTAAGTTAGATCTGTGCAGAACACTGGGTTCTATAATTACAATTACATAAATGCTCATAACGCATAAAGCTCTGTAGTTTCACTGCAAATTCTGCTCAACAATATAGTTATTTCAAATACGCTGTTTAAAAGCAAGCACAATGGGTATTTTGCTAGTATGTAGATAATATGAAAACTTAAACACAGAACAACAATATAGAAATATAAGAAAACAGAGAGAGATCAGCTTTAAATATAGAAAATTCATAAGAAAAAAACTGATTTTGTAAGCATACTTCACATACCTAGTAAATCAAGTTATCCAAAGTTACTTACTATCACAAGTTACCTACTAGAGGGATGCAGGAAGAGTAATCCTCAATACCCTTACAGTCCCTTCCATCAGACTCTGAGGAACAGTGAATTGTCCTCTGCAAGAGCTGCATACACAATTAGACAGCAATGAAAGACTGAAAAAATTGAAATAAATAGAGACTGCAAGAACTATCCCCGAAACAGTCACATTTAAATGTATACAGGTGGCAGAATCATAAAGTAAAATAGTGAAAACTTTTGCTGAACAGGTAAAATATTCTGTCTTGGCTACCCTGAGGAGTAATCCCTTTCATCTGACACTGACGTAGAAAATTCTCAACTAGCTTTTCTTCTTTTCCTTCTTCACCTAATATGAAACTTCTCTAGTCACAACTTAAAACAAGCGACAAAAAACTCTGGAAGAGAAAAACCTAACAACTCCCTAACCCCCTCCCTCACTCCCACCCACAAACACACAAAGTTTTGGGCAACAATCCAGATTTTTAACTAACAAATATGGGAATCTTGCTTAGAAGTCTTTTTGTGCCACCAGTGGAACTGCCTGTTTTTCTTCTAAGTTTCTAATTAGTCCATAAGGCACCAGAGCTCTGCTTTGTTAGTCACTGTTTACAGCAGTGGTCGATCTGAACTAGCTGCTACTTCCTTGATGGCTCAGGTAGGTGATACACCCTCTGGCACACTCCTTTTTAGGGGTCTACCACATTAAGACTGTGTATCAGCTAAGGCAATAAAGATCCTATTTGAGACAGCCGAAATTTAATTGCAATCTTCTCAAAGGAGATGGTGCAGGAACAAAGAAAAATGTCTAGAAGAGGAAATTGTGAACTTTGTTATGCTGGCAGCTTGTTACAAAGTGAAATGGGCAAGAAGTTCATTTTTATTTGAGTCACAGCATGCCATTCATTCAGTGAAGATTTTTCAGTGCCGATCAGTTGTGCTGTTTCTCCCTCAGTAAGAGACATAAGCACACATCAAAATGAATTTCCCAGTCCTGGTATTGGAGGAAAAGGTCAACCATATTTTCATGCACACAAAAGAACCGAAGACTTGCGATCCTGTCCTTGTGAATCATGCTTTTAATAACTGTGATATGGGCAATTTCAAAAGCATTAGTGATCATACATGCCATCTTCCTTTTATACTGTGACTTGAAATGCAGTAGAAATGTATCAGTTTGCACTTTTAGACTTTTGTGTTCCTTGCACTATCCTATCAGTTCACAACTGGGTAATTACGAAACAAATGCAAGGTTTTGTCTTTCAGCTCATATGCATTATCTAAACTTCATCATGACTTCACTAAGAAAGTGCTACCATAATGCTGACAATTTTGCAAAACCCATCCCAATTTTTAATAGTTTATGTAGTTTATTTTTACTTTCTTCCAAACAAACGTTAATAATGAATGTAAAAAGATAAAAATCAGACATAAAGAATAATAAGAAAGACAATATAAATATTATTTTAGGGATTTTTTTCTTCTTGCTCCTATAGGGTTGTTTTAATTTTTATCAAGGTCACAGTTGGCATTTTTATCAACAAGGAAAAAAATGTGTATTTTGCCTCTTTCATGACTGACAACATCAAAGAAATTTACAATATATTCACAGATGGGTCTTTAACACTGGGAGTATTTCAAAAGCCAAAGAAGGAAATAACGAAAATGGCACAGAACTGGACAAATAATTTGTGTTAATATTTTGGTCCCTCATTTCCTAAGAACACAGATTTGTGGAGCTTCAGTGTCACCTTTCTGTAAGAGGAAAACTATTAACTTCTTCTTTTTCCCAGTTACTTCTAAGAATAACATTTTTTCTTTAGAGCTGTAATTTAACTAGAAAATGTAGTATCTTCTACTAGGGCAATATACCTGAAAATAACATGGCCCAATTTTAAGTACATGAAGAGGTACTGACATTTTTAGAACACGGAATTTTGATTCGACTTTGGTGGGAGACAGAGCAGTAACTAAGATACACTAGAAACCTCGATCTTCCATTCACAATTTTAAAAATCAGAATATCCACAGAATCTGGCATATGTTAACAACTATGTTGTTAAAAAGAATATATTTCTGTGTCTGCTGGCTATCACTACAGGTACAAATTCCATTCTCTCACAAACACATTTGGATGATGCAAGACATTTTATATCGTAAGTTACAAATTAGATTTCACTTTGCAATTCATCTGGAAAATTTCAAGCTTGAGGAAAGGTTACGTTTTACTCTAACAATGTTCTAAACATGAAGTTTTGTTATTATAATGACTGCAAAGATAGAATTGTAAAAATTGCAAAATTCTGATCATGTGACAACTGAAATAAAATGTACTCTTACCTCATCTACTTTGCTTGACTTTAGGGAAAAATACTAGTATCAAGTCCAGGTGTGCTGACTCCTTTATAAAAAGTCTCCAGGTCATTATTATTGAAGCTCAGGAAACTGCATGATTCATCATGTATTCTACAAAGATCTTGAGGAGAAATATTGTGGACTTTCTACCTGAACTTGGCCCAAAGTCTGATCTAGGCCTGGGCCTATTTTTCTGTAACTGCATTCATGACGGCAATAATTTAGTGTGACTATGTCATGAGGTGAGCACTTTTCACAGGCTAGACTTTTTCCCTCTGCTACAGATAACACTATAGTGAGTGGTTTTCAAATCAAATTTAAAAAAAAAAAAATCAAGTCAGAATAAAAAAAAAGGACAACTATGCTGAACTCTGCTCATGAACTGTAATTTTTAATGACCATAAAACCTGAAAGCAGTAGAGAGCATAAAATACATCATCAAATATTTCCTTCTTGCTGGTTTTCACTTCATGTCTGAATATGAAAACTCTTTGGAAAGATAAAAAAAGAATGTTCATATGTGGGACCTGGTGGACATAAAGATGTTTTTCATTTCCAGCTACATTTTTCTTGGGTAAGCTTTGGATTTCCTCCACTATAAAAAAATACACTCATCATAAACTTCAGCTGAGACTTCACAATGCATATAGACATTTGAAGTCCACAAGGGATATAAGATCTTAAAGAAGGATTTTAAAATGCAGTTTTTCTGCTCAGAGCCTAAAGTTCCATTTCCTGCTCACCAGCCACCTTCCAGAGACAAAGCAAAAGCTTCAGTACACTAATTACGTAGCAGGGGTTATTATGTCTGATTCAAGTGATTGAACAGATATGCAAATAATGTATAACACCAGTCTTCAAAAACTGTATTAAAAAATAGATGGCTATATTTCAAACACAACTTGAGTACACAGTCAGATGAAAAGATTAGCTTCCTGCTAGCAACAGCAGTCAATACCATCTGTCTCAACAGTAACAACAGTATTTTCTTGCATGACCAACTGCTCTCGAAATACTTTGTTTCTACAGCTGCCTTCTTGCTGATAAAGAGTACACCTGTATTATGGAGCCTATCTTTTGTGCAGTTGTAATTTTTCATAGAGATTTGGCTGGATGGGCGTGTGTTTGTCATCAACCACCTACTTAAGCAACTACTATCACCTTGATTGTATAGCAGGCAGACATAAAGTGTGGGGTAAACACCACAAAACAAAAGTAAATCACTGTTAATAACTGAAGGCATTAGTATCCTCTGAAAAGCATTTAAGAGGGCATTTTCTTACTCTTTCTTTCCTGCTTCCTAAAAGTTAGGTGTATTTGAGGCAGGAAATGTGGTAATCTTTTGCCCAGTGTACAGAGGAAAGGTCTGTGCTTTTAGTCTTTGTGATGGATAATCGGATGTCAACTCTAGCAAAAACTGAATAAGCTCATCTTTGAGAAATGAACATCTACTTACAGGAACCTATATTAGCATTATGAATTAACGCCCTATAGCATAATCTTGATACATGATATTGCTTTCTTCCTCTGCTAGAGGAGGAAACAATGTTTACAGTTTCCCATAAGAATTAGAAAAGTCTTAAGGACATACACAGAGTTTTGAACAGATAGACAACGATTTGTGCATTATTTGCATCTCTTTTTATTAGTTTTGTACTTATATAAAACATTACAGCTTGCATTTAAGCTGAGCCTACATCAGACATTACAGCAGTGTTCCTCCTTTCACACAGTTGTCTCTTCTATGGCCTCCAGCTACATTCTAGGTCATATGATCTACAGCGGAACTCACTCCTAGGTAGAATTAAACAGGCTGTGTGGAAGCAGACAGGCTATGATATAGTTGGGTTTAAATGCAACAATCGTCAAACCAGAATGTGAGGTAATCAGCTGATATTGGTTTGAATTATACATAGTGACCTGCCAAACCATATACTTGCTTAAATTTGTCCTTTGCTCAAGTGTGGTTGTAAAACGTGTTAGGAAACTCTGCACTGACATAGATTTGGCCTAATTTGACTGCTCACGCTAGCAAAGGCAAATGAACTATCTTTAGGACAGATGAAAACATAACCTCACAAGCACTAGGAAGTTCCATTACCTTTAGAGCTATTTACAATAGATAGTATCCATCCCTAGCCTACTTTAATATTCTTGACTTTGTGGTAGATTTAGAAGATTGTTATTCCTGCAAGTTACATCTCTTCCTTGGAGTGGAGAAGTACCTTTTCTTTTCTGCTCACTCAGATTGTCTTGAATTCAGATAGTGGTGGGATGGAAGGTGAAGCATCTATGTGCAGAGGCTGCCATGCGAACTAGCCTTTATGAGTAGTGTATGAAGAAGCGGAGCTTTCTGTCTTCTTCCTATGCACCTGCTTTAGAGCCATGTACAACCAATTCCTTATGCTGATACAAATCCAGAAGACACCAAGACAATAATGCCATAAAAAGCTGAGAGAAATTAGCTTACAGCAAGTCAGGAACACAGGAGAGATTTTTTTTCTGGGAAGAAGTAACACATAGGAGATTGGGCTCTTCATATGACTAAAGGAAACATGTCTAAAGCTGGTGAAGTATGAGCTGGACGAGCAGACAATGAGTTGGACTAAAATCATAGAAAAGACCTTTAAGATCATCAAGTCCAACCACTACCTGAGGACTGCCAAGTCCACCAAAACCATCTTCATTAATGATCTGGATGATGGGGCACAGTGCACCCTCATTAAGTTTGCTAATGACACAGACCTGTGAGGAGTAGATGATGCACCAGAGTGTCACACTGCCCTCCAGAGAGACCTCAACTGGCTGTAGAAATGGGCTGACAGGAGCTTTGTGAAGTTCATCAAGGAAAAGTGCATAGCCCTGCACCTGGAACATCCTCGTGCACCAATATCTGCTCATGGCCATCCAGCTGAAAAAGCTTTGCAGGAAAGGACCCAAAAGACCTAGAGGACCATGACCATTTTAGTCCTACGACACTACGACTTCAACCAAGTTCCACATGAGACAGCAATATGCCCTGGCAGCAAAGGCTACTGTTATCCTGGGGTGCACTAGGGAGAGTATTGCCAGCAGGTTGAAGAGCTTCCTTCTCCTCTGCTCAGTGCTGGTGAGACATGCCTGGGTTCTGTGCGCAAGCCTGGGCCCCCCAGTACAAGACGGGCATAGACATACTGGAAAGACCAACCAAGGGTAACAAAGCTGCTGAAGAGACTGGAGCATCACTCCAATGAGGAAAGGCCGAGACAGTTGGGACTCTTCAGCCTGGAGAAAGGAGGGCTCAGAGGTGACCTCATCAATGTGTACAAATATCTGATGGGAGAGCACAAAAAAGATGGAGCCAAGCTCTTTGCAGTGGTGGCCAGTGTCAGGAACAGAGGCAATGGGCACAACCTGAAACACAGGAGGTTACCCCTGAGACGCTTTTTTTTACTATGACGGTGACTGATCCCTGACACAGATTGCCCAGAGAGATTGTTGAGTCTACCTCCTTGGAAATCTTCAACAGCCAGGACATGGTCCTAGGAAGCCAGCTCTAAGTGGCCCTGCTTGAGCAGAGGGGTTGGACCTCAACCATTCTGTGATTCTGCGAAAGAAATGAATAGATAATTTGGTCAGCTTGTAATCTACCCCTGTAAAACGGAAATGGAAGACACACGCTTTGGCAATTGTGAAAAAAAAAGCCACGTGTTGGACTCAGTTGAAAAACTGGAAAAAAATGAATATAAAAATTAATTAGTGTTAAAAAAAGTGTAAAGATATTCCTGAAAGACAACCATTCCAGTATTTCCTGAAGGTAAATGAAAAGGCTCTCAAAACAAAATGAGTATGAAGGAATAAGACTAGTCAGCCTTACCTCAGTGCCCCGTAAGACCATGGAACAGATTCTCCTGGAAGTTATGTTGAGCATATGGAATATAAGGAGGTGATTAAAGCCAGCCAGTATGGCTTCACCCAGGACAAATTGTGCCTGACTAATCTGGTGGCCTTCTACAATGGAGTGACTGCATCAGTGGACAAGTGAAGAGCAAGATGTCATCTGCTTGGACTTCTGTATGGTCCCCCACAACTTTCTTACCTCTAAATTGGAGAAACATGGATTTGATGCACAGATTGTTAGTTGGAAAAGGAACTGAATGGATGCATCTAAAGAGTTACAGTAAACAGCTCAATGTCCAAATGGAAACCAGTAACTAGTGGTGGTCCTCAACAGTTAGTACAAGGACCAATACAATTTAATATCTTCAGTAATGACATAGATAGTGGGACCGAGTGCACCCTCAGTTATTTTGCAGACAACATCAAGCTGAGTACTGCAGTTGACACGCTAGAGGGAAGCGATGCCAGAGGGACTGTGACAGACTGGAGAGGTGGGCCCACGTGAAGTTCAACCAGGTCAAGTGCAAGGTCCTGCACCTGGGTCAGGGCAACTCCCAAGATCAGCACAGGCTCGACGATGAACGGATTGATAGCAGCTCTGAGAAGAAGGATTTGGGGATGCTGGTGGGGGAAAAATTGGATGTGAGCCATCAATGTGTGTTTGCAGCCCAGAAAGCCAGCTGTATCCTGGGTTGCAGCAAAAGAAGCATGATCAGCAGATTGAGGGAGGTGACTACCTCTCTACTCTGCTGAGACCTCACCTGGAGTACTGTGCTCAGCTCTGTGGCCCCTAGACACAAGACAGATATGGACCTGTTAGGAAAGGTGCAAAGGAGTGCCATAAAAATGATCAGAGGGCTGGAACACCTCCTCTATGGAGAAAGGCTGAAAGAGCTGGGATTGTTCAGCCTGGGGAAGAGAAGGCCCCTGGGAGACTTCTTGTAACCTTTCAGTGCTTAAAAGAAAGATGGAGAGAGGCTTTTTAGTAGGGCCTGGAGTGACAGGACAAGGAACAATGGTTTTAAACTAAAAGAGGATAGACTGAGACTAGATATAAGGAAAATATTATTTATTATGAGGGTGATGAGGCACTGGAGCTGGGTGATGAGAAGCTGTGGCTGCTCCAGTTTGAACACTTTGAACACTGCAGTGCTCAATGCCAGGCTGGACGGGGTTTTGAACAACCTGGTCTAGTGGAAGATATCCCTGCCTATGGCAGGGGGATTTGACTATGTGACTGTTGAAGGTCATTTCCAACTCAAGTCTTTCTATGGTTTCAAGATGCAAACCTGGGCTTTATATTCTATGCACATGCAACTCCAAGTAATTTTCTCCAAAGGATTTAAAAAATCAGCTTCTTATTTATTTTATGGAAGACTAAGAAAACTGGCCATTTACTTTAAACTGTTTCTATCAGATTTTTATATGTAACATCTGAAACATACATCCTGCTTTTTTGTCTTTAATCTTTGATTAGTGTTTAATATTCTTTGTACCAAACACAAACCCACTACTATTTCATACACATAGTATGTAAGTAGCCTTTTCCCACAGCAATGTCAAATGGGAATTTTTTAACCTCTCTTAAAAGCCATAGTGCACTGTGCATTTAGAGCGTGGATTTTAGATTAATTCAAATGGGTTATTATTTGATTGCTTGAAAAAAACTGTCCTGAATATAAATCTGCAAAGACTAACTTGAGTTATCCCCACTTACTCAGATTCCCTGGGTGCAACTCATTAGAGTAAAGCAGGATTCAACTCCTTCATCAAGTGTGTTCTCCTCTCTCTCTTGAATTAGGTTGACTCAGTAAAAACAAGCACAGGATTTTTAATACTACCACTGTCTTGACATCACATAAGGCCATTGCTCAATGCCATACTTGATAAGAAGCAGCTTTTAAAAGTTGATAAAGTATGAATGCGTTTTTTAGGTATGCAGCATACACATGGAAAATGCTTTTGCTATTAGAAGACTGGTAATTTTTTTAGGGTTTTATAATGTATTACTTTATGTATCCCTGCCCATGGCAGGGAGGGTGGAACTAGATGATCTTCAGGTCTTTTCCAACCCTAAATATTTAATGATTCTATGTACGAAACTGACTATGAAAATTTACCACATCTTTTTAAAAATGCACTAGATCTTTACACTTACTACATACATTGTACATACAAAGGACTGAGCTTCTCCCTGCTGCTAATTTAATACATTTTAAGTTTAAAAAGAAAAAATAATTAAAAGAAATAGCTTGGCCTATACATGAGTCTGGACAATGCTTTTAAAAAGTAATTACCATTTTATTATATTCATATACCAAGGGTTTTATTAAAATTCAATCAAAAAATGCTGGCCTCAGCACTATAAGCACTGAACAGAAATCTGCTATCAGGGTACATAGGAAATGGCCTGTTCTGCCATTGAAACCATTTTGCACTGTACCTGACCCCTCTGCAATAGCCTTTGCCATTTAGGGTAACTTCTCGTGAACCTTCAGAACTGAGACTTCATACAATGTAAGATCTAAGCTGACCTCTTTATTTCAGGCAGAAATAATTTAAATTAATTGTTATCATTGATGTAAAGTAGAATTGATAGTACAATTCGAGAATTAGGTAGGGGTTTGACTTTAATCTTAGGCTTTTAGAAATTTGAAATCATTGCTTTGCAATTAAATCTTAGCTTTAATTTAAAGCTAATTGTTTGCTTTAATATTGGTAGTGTCAGTTGTTTGGGTTTTTTTAATAAGAATCTATGCACACAAACTCATCCTTAAGTATACTTGTTAAAACTAGAACAGGAAAAGAAAACTTTCTGGACAATTTCAGGGACAAGCAAATGCAATGATAGAAGTAAATGCTAAAAATTTGTTTCATAACACTTGTAAAGTACAGACATTGATTGTCTGTAGAGACAGCTGAGGAGTATGTCTACTGGGAGGGTTTTTAATTGCATGAGTCGCATGACTGAAAGCTAACTGATCTGCTACGGAGTTGCATTGCTGCTCTGGATAGTTTTCTATTTTGTACAGTATGTGTTGAAATGTTTTGCATGTATAGCGCTGGTGGCCAGAGTTCCAGGTAGGTGCCTAAAGCCCCACTTTCTTCATCTGAAGTCAAAGCAAGTAACTACTACTGCAAGATTTATGTGGAAGATAAAATAGCAAACAACACTACCCAAATAAAAGCAATAAAAGTAGAAAATCTCTTCCATAATGCTGTGTTTATCCTAACACGCTGCAGAGGCAACCCGATTAAAATTCAGCTTTTGTGGTCTCTCAAGACATACACTGCTCAGCTGGTGCATGTTAGAGCCCACACTTTCAGCAATGATGAGCTGTTTCTTTTCATTGGTTTACAAAATTATTTTTCAACTTTCTTGGTTTCTGGGTATAAATACTATGACTGGAAAGTACAATGTTTACACACTATCTCAGGCTCGTCTCAACAAGGATGATTTGCTTTTTCATGTCCCATGCTGGCTTCCAAACACCACAGACACCTAACCATCTTGAACAGCACCATAAAGGTCTCTTACTGTTGCACGTTAGTGAGGGTTTTCTTCCCTTTCCCTTGTTCAGTGCAGGAAGTGATTTAGAAAGACAGTTACAACTTTCAAGTCACTTACTTCCAAGTGATATTTTAGGATTCATTTTGAAGAACATATAAAGCTGGACTGGAATTTAATTTATCACATAATAAAATAAAAAATTGTTATTCGAAGAGGATGTTCTTTGAGTTCCTGCAAAATTTTCAGCAACTTATCTCTGGGTGATAGTGGTAGGAATGCTGCCCAACATGAGGGACACTAAACTAACATGGGGGCTCCTTCACTTCTAGATATGAGATGAATGTTGTTGCACATAGAAGTTATCCCACTAAAACAGAAGGAACTACTCTCATACATGCATTAAAAACATACGTGCAAGTCTCTGCAGGATTACAAAAGGCAGGAAGCAACAGGTTGGGGCAACAGACACCAGATGGGTGGAAGGAAGAATAAAGTGATAGGAAGATGTGGTTATGCAGGCAGGTTGCGTATGCAACTTACAAGTTTGAAGGCAGTTGAAGGCCTGATTTTAAAGTTTGATCTTGTTTTAAACAAATGTGATGCTTGTCATGTAACAGCTATTCCCGAAGCACCTGCAGCTCCAGTGCTCATGATCGGTAACTCACACTAACTTTAAATCACAGTGAGACCACTTACACAACATTTTGGATCATATCATTGCTATTTTTCTACAGAACAGTGTTAAGCATAGTTCATGCTTCACCAGACACACCAGGGTACACCTTACATAGCTTGCAGGGAGGCAGCTGATGCTGTTGTACTGATGAAGTAATACTAATTGTATTAGTAATTAAAAAAAGTAAAATTAACCTAATGTTCTGGTGGTCCTCATAAAATCAGTATATAGCTTAGCCAAGTCACTGGCAAGAGAAAGAGTGAGGAACAGAAGAGCTTGCATGCAAATCTGTACTGAATGGAGAGTAACTATATAGGATTAGTAGCAATATACAGTAATAACTCCTGTAAATGCCTTGCCAGGAACATTGAACTTTCACTAAAAGCTGCATTTTGAATAAGTAAACTCAGGAACTCTGAAGAAAGAGGAACAAAGTTTTACAGCTGTAAATAAACCTTTTGTGCATAGGCAAGAAAGTTAACACACTGACCTACAATCTTATTTTGAAAATTACTTCCAAAACACCCCAAACCATCACATTAAAAACTTTGCTCATGAAGATACATCACTCTACTGTCAGCAGAGCAAACTGCACCTAAGTCACGTAAACACAACCTGCTCCTTTTGAAGAAAGGGCAACATAATGTTCTCCTTGCAAATACATGTAATTTCTACATACTGTGCAGAAGATAGTATTTTTACTTGCAAAATAAATATGCAGATTGTTAAACTGAAATAATATTCAGAACATGACGAATAACATATTTGAACATTTTATTTAGTACAAGAGTAATTGAGAATTTCACTACTGAGACAAAAGAAATCTAAAAAATTATAACTTTGGTTTAATTTCAAAACAGTTCTTACTAGAAAAACTTTTGTGAGCCCTTGTGAAACGAAGCCAGATTAATTGTTATGATTCCACTACTTTGTAAGGCTCTAGTCCTGCAGATGAACAGTGACCACCACCACAGCTGGGAAAAGCTGCCAAAAGACTGACCCTAAAAATAGGAAGAAAGAAAATAACCCAATCCTGTAAACAACAGCCAGTTATGCTCTTTCTTCAAGCAAGTGTCCAAATGATCAGGAGTTGTGGCAGGATCCTGTAGTGAACTGCTCATCTGATGGCTTCTCAATATGATGTTTTACTTCAGTGAATATGCTACCATATATTTGTGATTAATTCCCGAAGGACACGGAAAGGTACATTGATGCACATTCTGCCATGGGAAAGGCACATCAGAGCAGAGCTAATTTTATCCTCTGTAACTGCAAACCCCATGTCTTCCAATAAATTGCTGAGGAGGTGGAGTTTCTCTGCATATTTTTCTCTCTGGCACAGAGACCTATCCTCAGTTTATATTACCATTATGCTATTTGTTCTTCTATGTGTCAGCAAACTCAGTTACCTTGTACTTACAGCAACACCCTGGAAACACAGTTTTCGTCTCAGATGACAAGACTCTTGAAAAGGAGGCCTGTGTTTTCCTTTAATCTAACAATATGAAAAGTAACAGTCTTTTTTTTTTTACTGCCACCAGACAGAGCACAGACCGGCGAGAGTCAGCACTTCCCTGGGAAAGGCACCAAAGCCTAGCAAATAGCAAGCTCAGTAGGAGGAATATGATGTTCCAACCGCTGAACTAGAATTTATTTGGTTTCGGGAGGGAAGGGGAGAGGTAAATTTATTTTCTATCATCAGGAGGGTATTTTCTTTTCATAGATGATAAGGGGGGAAGAAAAAAAAAAACAACAAACAACAAAACCAGGCATGTATGTCACTGCAGTATCGATGCGCTACATAAACCACTTGTTTCCTGGGAGCGCTAATTCAGGCACCAGGTCGTTTTGATGGTTCGTGCGGAGCAGGAGCCCTAATCCTCCGCTCACCTCCAGCCGCCTCGGGGGTTGCTCGGAGAGAGCAGACAGGTTAAAAACTGCTGGGGTGAGACGGGACGTTTCCTCCCTGCCAGAAGACGTGAACCCAGAGCTGGCCTCGTCTATGTGCGCTTCGTGAGCGCAAACTGTACTGCAGAAGCGCACCCTGATGAGGCACCTCTGGGGACGGCTGCGGACAGGCGGGACACGCCGGGGGTCGCCGCTTGCGGCCCCAGGAGCCGCCGGGCGGAGCCGGGGTGCCCGATCCGGAGTGCCCGTCCGCCCGGCTATCGGGAGAAGGTGTTCCGGAGAGGAGCCGACACCCCCGCAGCCCGATCACCTGCCTTGGCCGGGTCTCAGGGTGAGGCTGGTGAGGAGCAGTTGCGAGGTAGGAGGAAAGCACCTTCCTTACCTGTTGATTTTCAGGGCGAACGCTCTCCTGTCCGCGGCGGGTAAAGTCGCCATGCGGGAGAGCAGCAGCGGGTGCCGGCTGCCGACGAGGACGGACGCCGGCTGCACGCACGAAAGGCGGCTTTATTTCATCAGTTTATTTTTGTTAACTGCATGCTCCGGGCTAACCCCCGACGGTCTGCTGACAGTTCTGGCTGACAGCTTCCGCATTTCACCTTCCTCACCGAAATCGGCCGGAGTGGGAGGAGGGATCTGCCCCTCTGCACAGCTGGCGTCTCAGCCCTGCCATTGCCTGCCCCTCCAGGCCCTGGTACCCGCGCCTTGCCCCGGTGGTCCTTGCAGTCTGCCCGCCGCGGAGCGCCCGGGCACGGGGCGGGAGCTTTCCCCCCCAGCTTAACACAGGCAACCCCGAACCGGCGATGTGTATTTTGAAGGGAAGCAGCAGGTAAGGCAAGCATTTCAGCAAGCGCAGCGAGGAAGGAGGAGGGAAAGAGCCTTGTACCTGTGAACGTCAACAGCTGTGGAAATCCTTGCACATCGCCCCAACCCTTTTACTTTTGGAAAACGCGCTGCTGCTGTCACACTCTCCACCACTCCCGCCCGGCCCGAGGGCAGCTCCGACGAGCCAAGCCGGGAAGGAGTGGGCGCGACTGAGGCCCCAGACCGGCCCCACACCGCCCTGGGGCAGCGCCGACCTAGTCCGGTCTTTCCCTTCGGGGCAAGCGCCGCCGCCGGGCAGGGCAGGGGCAGGGCAGACCAGCACCCATCGCCCTGCAGGCGGAGGAAATAGCCCAGGTCCTTTCCTTGGCCCTCAGGCACACAGGTGGAGCTGTTCGGGCAGGTAGAGGCAACAAGGTGTCAGGCGTAAATAATGCCAGCTCCTCACCTGGGGTGATATTTTGCCAATACACATTTGCACCCAGGATATAGGTTTCTCTTACCCCAAAGCCATTTGGAATGTATAAGTAAAACTCACATGTACCAACACCAGATAAGAGCTCAGCTTAGCACTAAGCAGGCCCAGCTGCAGTTGTCTTCACCTGCACTTACAGCTCAACCTTTTAAAAAGGCCTTTTTCATAAGGGTTCTGTGGTTGTGTTACAAAGTGATGTTTCCTGGATGGTAGTTCCCTCTCAGCCTTGGTGTGGATTTCACTGCTTCTGCAGTTAAGCAGAGCTCAGACTTCATCTGAAAGGGGAAGAGACAGAAGCCAAATATGGCTTCTGCAGGTGAATTCTGGGGTAGCAGAGGCAATTCAGCTTAGCTTGTCCTGTTTTCATTCTTGTCTCTTAGTTGCATTTCATTCTATCTCCTGTATGAAAGAAGGAAAATGGGAGGGAAAAAGTGCTCTGCAGTTCTCCACCAGAACAGTAGGTACTGCCACATGGAATTGCTTTCTAGTAGCTTAACTTTGCATTGTAGATAACCTGTCACTGGAAAAGCTGCTCCTCCATGGCAGGAGGTCTGGTCTTTTCTGCTTCTCAGAATACTGTGTTTGAGAACCATAACCATCCCTTTCACTGTTTGATTTCAAAAGCTTCCATGAAGTGCTGTGCCTCTGTTCATAGCAACTTACAAGCTATGGAGAAGCGTAAGCAATGAAAAAACAAAGCAGGAAGCTCCATTAACCATTCTGTACAGTAAGACAATGGTTTGGGTGTCAGACAGGTTTCACACATGTCTTTCTGTTCATGGCAGGTCTAACGAAAGGAACTGGACAATCTTCCTTTGCTGAAGTTTCTGGTTACTTGGGTTTGGGGTGTTGGTTTGTTTAAGAGAGGAAGAACTGCTCAGTACCTCATTTTTCACTGAAGCTATAGAAAGAGTCCAGGCTTCATCTTAACAGCTCATGTGGCATCAAGTAGGGCCTTCCTTGATTGCCAAACCTGGCCACACAAATCAAGCTAGCAGCAATGTAAATCCCAACTTACACACACATAACCATTTATCAATGACACAATTATTTATTTCACAGTTTCATACATTCTTTATACATTCTTTGTCCATACAAGCATGGACAAAGGAATAACTCAAAAAATATTTTGTCACAGGCAGGAAAGAAAATGCCTGAGGAGACACACAAAAGTAAGGTTTCCAAAACTGCTAGTATATTCATCAGATCCAGACCAAACAGATAATTTTAAGTTTTCATCTTTTTCGATGAACTGAATTATCAGCAGTCTACTTCGGCACATGAACAGCAAAATTCATCAAATATTCCTTTTCATCTATTGTGTCAGCAACTCTATTGCCCTTTTTGGGGGAAATTAAGAAGAAAAACCCCAAGAACGTTTACATGGTTTTAACTCACTGGAGTACTACCAGATAAGATATACTGCTCTAGCTGATTGCTAAATACTAGTGTTTGAATTCCTGCAACAAATAAACCCATTATATACAAGGTCATGAAATCTAATCATGCCTTTAGAACAAGATCTTTCCAGTCACGAGATTAAAAACAATGATATCAAACCAGGTGCCAGTGAAGGCAGCATAAAATCAGAAGAAACAATGTAATTCAGAGCAGACCAAGGTTTTCCAAACCTAGCTTGCTTGGATGGCAGCAGCTGTTTGCTCATATTCCACCTTCCTACAACATCGCTGGCTACAGGAGTAGTAACCAGTACTAGTAACCAGTACCATGTAACCAGTGCAACTAGACACTCTTTCCTTAAAGGAAGCTGACATGCCACTGAGTCCATTACTCTCTCTGGCACAGATCTTGGCTGTATCAAATAAAATCCAAGTGATTTATTCAAGACTGTTTTAAACAAAAAATGTTACATAAAATTTAGAAGGCTAAATCTCATGAAAATTAAGTGTAATTTTCCATTCCTCCTTCTGATATATTAAATATGGCAACAAAATACTGAACCTTCCTTACAAAATATAAATTAAAAAAGTCACTCCTAGGTTTAAGTTTCATTTCTGTGTTGGTGAAACAGGAGAAGAGGAACTTAAGATCACTTTACAGCCTCCATTTTTTGTTATAACAGTTGACTAAAGGAAAAAAAAAAAAAACCAAAGCTATGTGAAAGCATATCTTCTTTTCCCGTTTGTCTGTGCAAATTATTCTGGAGAAACAAAGATGTTACTGGTCAGATCATCCACAGAGACTTTCTCAAAGAGAAATGTTTCTTTGCTCACCTTCACAGTAATCAGAACTTCAGAAGAGATAACACTGATTTTTTTCCCCCTTACTCTCATGATCTTACATACAACTAGGCAACTTGCTGGATGACATCTGTTGATATTTATATCCTGACCTTAAGCCTCTCCTTTATTCTACTATACTCAGGTTCACCAAATTTCACATCATAACAGCATATTGAGCACATAAGTCATAGCAAGCAGCAGTGTTAAAAAGCAGGTGCACTGGTAGAAGCAAGATCTTCCTTCTCTTACATGACATGTGAATAATCTCCATTCTTCAAAGAAAAATAAAGCCCAGTTGTCAGAAGAAGCTGTCAATCCAAGACAGGAAAATAGAAACAGTTTATTATAGAAATAGTTAAACACAGATAAGAGGCAAGAAAGAAGTAACTGTACCCAGGGGAGTATGCAGACCACACGAAAGTTACATCTCTGCTTATCAGCTTGTATTTTGAGATACACATGTGCCAGCTGAACAGCTACAGAGCTGACCATGAAACTGAACTTAATTTCTGTTTCCATGTTGTTTCCCATGTCAAACATCATACAAAACTTCTGGCATCATTGTGTCAATTTGCAGCAACTCCTCACTCTGTGATGCTGAACTACATTGTACATACAGCAACACATACAGCAGTAATGCATCGTGGCTACTTCTCTGGCAGCCATGATGCTTTAAGACTGTTATACTCCTCATAACATTAAAATGCCAACCATTTTCTTTTCCTGTTGTTTCAATCAGATCATGCTCCCTTTGCTACTGAATCAGGAATCAGTAAGCTGCAATGCTCTTCAGTGCAACTTCTTCCTTGTTTTCACACTCTTAAAAGTCTTCTTCCCTAATTCTTCTCAAAGAGACTTAAACACTTTTGTCCATCATCCAAAGTGGCCTGAAGCAAATGGCTTTGCTTGCACCAAGATCTTCAGTATTTAGGAAGGGACTAGCTTATTTCAACTGCAGCCACCTAAATGACTTATTAAATATGACTCCCTGGTACACATCAACACTTTACTGCTTTCTGATGTTGTATGTCTGGTCTCAAATACCTCACAATAAGACTGCCACCTGGATCTAGGCTTGCTATGCTCATTTTAGCTGCCGCCACAATAAAATATGCAGGTTTTGCATTTATCTTTACAAAATAGGCTTTATTACATGGGGCAGCAGAAACAGAGACAGTTAACATTTACAGCAGAATTCTAATGTTTGAATATAAACTTTAAAGAAACCAAAAGGTAACTCATAAACCACAGTATTTATTTTAGGTAATTTTGTTCAAAAGAAAAATAATGAGCAGTGTCATGTGAACTGGTGAAAAGCAGAACAACTTAAAGAACCAGGGCACTGGTTTCATTACCTTTTTCTTCCCCAATACTAGATGTCTCACTGACATGTAACTGAAATGTCAGTATTACAAATCCTCTTATTTTTGAAAGACAACTTACAGCCTCTTCCATGCTCTGTGATGCCAAGCTCCTGTTCCCAACACCCTCTTTTCTTCCTTTACCCCACAAGTAAGGGATTTTCTTGCAGTAAAAAGCTTAAATTTTTTTCTTAATCTGTTAATTAAGAAGTTAATCTGTTACTCAAAAGTTGAGCAGACTCAGGACAGCAAAAAACTTATACCATTGGTCACAGTTCTAAGAGACATGCCTTAAAAAAAAGGCTGATCAGGTTTTTAAATTAAAACAGGATGTGTCATACAAGAGGATGATTTGAGTAGTTGAAACAAGAACACAAGAAGAGGCGTATTGATCCTAAAACTCTACAAATCAACAAACTATGTACTTACTGCCTATAATGAACGGAGAACACTTACTGCATTCCACAGATAAGGAAACAGAAATTCCACAACTGATTCTTGACAGTGGCCTTTATTTACTGAAAATACCCAAGCCTGTCACCTTGCTAAACTCCAAAGTTTCGTGTTTGTGTCACTGAGATGGCAGATTCACAGTGTATGACAACATGAGCTATTTTAATTACAACCAAAACAAAAAAAAACCAAAAAAAAACCAAAAAAACAACAACAAAAAAAAAACACAAAAAAAAAAACCAAACCAAACCAAAAAAAAAAAAAAAAAGCATTTCTCTCACAAGTCAAGATTTTAATCATTTGCTTCTGAACTTATTGTCTGGACAATAGCTACAGGTATTTCTGTGGAATAGAGTTGTATCTCCAAGGACAAGCTGAATTAATGGACTAAGTTATTTTTAGACGAGACTTTTATATGCTTGTTATAATCAGAATGCCTAAAGTAAACGCAAACTATTTTAAGAGGAATATCATTAGTGTTAAAGGAATGTTTTAACCTACACCAGTACAGGTTGATCCAAGGATATCTACTAAGTATATTTACTGCCATACAATCCAATAAACATACAAACAAGACAAGGCCAACACAGTTCATCTGCCTATACTCAAACCAGCGTTACTGGACCTTATTCTGAGTGCAGAGGACCACACCTGGGTTTAGAGGAGTGTATGTAAGTATGCATCAGGCAAACCTCTTCTCCATGCCTCCTCCAATACCATTATATTTGCACATTTTAACATGAAGAAATGGAAAACATAGTACCAATTTCTAAGCTTAGCTGCACAAAAGGTAGGAAGTTCACAGGACTGTTAAAATTAAACATAGATAGGTCTTAACACATGTACGTGCCTCCTCACGGCATCTAACAGGAAACAGAGAAAGCTAACATTCCATTTGTAGCTTAACTTTATTTGACTATTAATAAAAGAAAGCACATCCACCTCGCACGAGGGTTGCCGACCACAGCAGGTACATCCCCAACGTTCCCCGTGGGTGCGAACTTCCCGAAACCGAACTGAAGCGGAGGCGCGGTCGGAAGGACCCAGCCCGCCGCCGCCGCCACGACGACGACGACAGACCTCATGCAGCCCGACTGCAGGCTGATAACAGCAGGCTCACAGCCCACCACTCCTGCAGCTGCTGCACGGCCAAACGCGCCTCCGCCATGAAGGCCAAAGCGCATGCGCTGAGAGGAGGCGCTGTGGGCCGCTTGCGTGCCGTGTGCCAGCGCGGGCGGCAGTGCCGCCGTGCCGTGCCATGCCATGCAATATCATATGACGTGGGGTGCGTGACGTCAGGAAGGCACGAGCGAGCGGCGGGCCGCGCTCAGGCCGTAGGGGCTCGGGGGAGAGGCGGTGGCGTCTGCCGCAGCCGGCAGCGGCCTGTGACTGTCACTCGACCCCGGCTGCGCAGAGCTGCAGGGCTCGCGCCCTCATGGAGGACGAAGACTGCCCCGACCTGGTCCCGATAGACGCCGGCGGCGAAGGGGAGACCGAGTGCAGCCGCAGCAGGAAGATCCCCGTGACCATCATCACGGGGTATCTGGGTGAGAAGCAGCCCCGCGTCCCTGCCCGCCGGCGGCGTGCCGCGCCGTGCCTCCCAGTGCTGGGAGGAGCTGAACAGGCGGCCCGTGGCGGTCGGGAGACCCGAGGAGGGGGCTGGGCTGCGGGGGCTCCGGAGGCGAGAGTGCTTGGCAGGTCCGGCCGTTGCCCCCGTGCCCGCCGGCAAGGTGGCGGAGCGCGCCCCTGGTGCTGTACAGAAATGGTCGTTGGCGCTGCTTGCGTGAGGAAAGCGCGCTGTCTTTATGCCGCTTCTGCCGAGTGCTGCTCCGGCCATGCTTTCACAGCGATTTCGAACAGCGGTAGCAGCTCGTTTTGTTCTGGTTATGTTTGACAGAACCGCGTTTTGCCACTTAACGTCAGTATATTTAACAGAGTGCATTTAACTGGGTGTTTGCCTGAGTTAAATGCAAACTCAGTTGCAGTAGTAGAAATGTGAGGTTTGGCTTCCCTCATTTAAACCAGCACGGTTTTGAGAGCTTCAAATACAGATGTGTATGGTAAGGATAAGGTTAAATTTAGGATCACCAGCATTGTTCTGAAAGTTGATAACTTGCTATTGCATCATACCCAGAGAGGCCCGAGGGAAGGGAAGGAAGGTGGCTTTACCAAATTCCCCTACTTCTGATCTTGTGCGTATACAGGATGAAACTGTTAGTAAGGTGGTATTACACGGAAGGTGTTAACACCTTGGTTAACAATGCCTCATGTAATGGCAGTCAGTAGCACATCATTGATTACCAATGACAAAAGTGCTGTTTGGAAAAGGCGGTGGTAGGGGGAAGAATAAGTGCACCTTTTGTTAACAGAAACATAAAAAATGAGTTTTCTCAGAAAAGGCTGCCCAGCTGATATAGGACTTGTAAGTCTGTCCAGCACTGACAGTGAACGGGAAACCACTTAGCTTCTTAAGGCTGATGTTTAATATCCTGATAGTTGCATGGGGTCAAATATCTTTACAAATTAATTTTTACAGTATTATAATAGAATGCAGGCTACAATAATGAAAACTCATATTTCAGGAGAGGAGAGGTTTGTCTAAGGTTGTACAACAGTGCTTGCCTTTTATTTGAAAATCTGTGCTTTTTTTAAACATTTTAATAGAAATATGATCTGTGTTCTAGGAGCTGGGAAAACAACTCTTCTAAATTACATACTTACAGAACAGCATGATAAAAGAATAGCAGTTATTCTGAATGAGTTTGGAGAAGGTATGTAAATCTGCAGAAACATTGTTCTAGCCATAAAATGACAAATATATACAAATTCTGAAAATCGAGAACATTGTAGTTTTAAATCTGTTACTGAAATTACTGCTTTATGTCATAGTCTTAAAAAGGGCAAAAAGTCTTTTGGATAGTGTTCGTAAAATAATACTGTGCATTAATCTGTTTCTTACATAAATCGAGTCCCTTGGAGTCAAGGTAATGAACATATCACCCTTTTGGAAGTGCTGTACCTCCATTTGTCCTGCTTAGTTTCAAGCAAATGAAAATCAAAATAATGTGTTGGTGGATAATATTTTCTTTCCCTGCTGTCAGTCACTTACAGGTCACAAATTATCCCCAAGAAAATGGGGAGATGCGTGCTTAGCGTCTGTGGTTCTTTGAACTTTTCTGCTTTCCTTCTCGGGATTTGTAACTGTTACAGCTGTGATTTCATATCAGTTTTCTCCAAGTTGGTGGTGGTTTATTTGTTTTCGTCAACAAAGATATGTACTGCTTTTCTGGTCATGGAGTCTAAAATGAAAAGTAAGAGAGAATCTTTATTTGATATGGAGGTGAAGGCTGACTTCCCATTCTGTCAGCAAAGTTTGTGGCATTTGCTGTGTACTTTCATCCTCTGGGTTTTGGTTTTTGTAGAACCAACTTGCCTTTGGCTTTTAAATTTCTCATAAAATGGAAAATACTAATTTCTGAAGAACATGCAAGAAACATGGTCTCAGAAGAAAAATATATAAGAGTAAAAATGTATACCAACTCAAATCTTTCATCTCTTTTCCAGGTGTCGTCATGCAGATTTGTAGATTAATATTGTAGTACTACTTATATTTCCAGGAAGTGCCTTGGAGAAATCCCTGGCAATCAGTCAAGGGGGAGAACTCTATGAAGAATGGCTGGAGCTCAGAAATGGCTGCCTATGCTGTTCAGTAAAGTAAGGAACACATTCTTAGAGTGGGTTTTGGGAGAGCTGGGGAAAGGACAAGACATCGAGAATCTGGTTCCTAAAACTGGTGGTAGTACTGACCGAGGTTTCTTTTGTCGGATAAAACAAGAATTGGACTTTGGGAGATAGAAATTTACTTCATTTTGCTGCCTCGCTGGGTTTGGACTTAGTGTTTTTCAGAAAAATAATCCAAATACCAACTTATACACCACTGGGGTATTGTAGCTAAGGAGCTCTCCCTCTTCTGTATGTATTACGTGCTTTTATATAGAGAGCTAAAGATACAGGAATTTCCACGTTAAATAATCTGTTTATTTGTATTTTGGTTAATACATGAATACTCTACATCTCAGGGTGGAGAGAGAACCTTTTGGTAACCTAATAAAATACAGAATTCCAAATTGTTAGATGACGGTCATGTTAAAATGCAGGAGTGTATTTGTTCCTTCGACCCTTTTTGCTTTAATGTTAGGTTGTTTGTCCTGAGTTTATAGTAAAGGTGGTGGGCTGTTAGTCCTGAAAATTTGGAAGAACTGATTCTATGCCTGAAGTTGGGGTAGTAAATGGAAAACAGAAGACCCTGTTGCACTGTGTTTGGTTGGGATGCAAGGAATGCTGCCGCTGCTACTGTTTTATATACATTGGTGTGTTACATAAAATGCCATATGTTTCTGCTTCAGGCTGACTTCATCAGCTGAGATTTAGTAAATAACTCATCTTAATTTTGCTGTGGGTAAGGTGGAAAGGCAGGAGAACATGGTTCAATTCTCCATCCCCCTTCCCTCCAAACCAAATAGTCATGTATTTTCACTGCCCTACTGTCCATTACAGGGTTTTCAGTGTATGAAAACAAATCTTCATTTAAATAACGTTTATTATTCCCGTTGGGAGTAAGCAAATACTGTTTTCAGACCAAAATGAAACAGGAAAGTACAGTTTGCCTAATATTAGAACAGCAGCTGGATGACTGAATTTTCATTGCGGACTGTAAACCCTGACTCAGGCGTTTGCTTTGATGGTCATGACACTGTGTTCTGTGTCAGAATATAAATGTTTATACATGTTTTAGCTTGTTTTCTCTGTTCTCAGGTTTGTTTCTTCTTACAGGGACAGTGGTGTGAAGGCGATTGAGAACCTGATGCAAAGGAGAGGAAAATTTGACTATATATTGTTAGAGACAACTGGTTTGGCAGATCCAGGTAGTTCACATTACAGTTTTCATAACTGTGATAATTATTCTGTTTTTATGAAGTGTTTGTTTGCTCACTCTAGATGTAATCTAAAGTAGTGAGTTGTCAGGCATATACTTTAATTGCTATGTAGACTAAAAACTGAATTAGATGGGTGCAGAAGCAGGGATGTGGGTGGGGTTTTTTGGTTGTTTGTTTGTTTTGTTTTTAACTTACTCTAAATTGACTCTAAAGCTTAATAGAAATCCAGTTAAAATGTATTTCTATAAAGAAAAGAAATTGGGCTTGGAGAAGAGAAGCACACTGGAACTAGTGGTTTTCAGAAGGCTTTTGCTGTTCTACATTGTTCATTCTCAAGTATAAATTGTTAGCATCTGATGTATTGTTACACTGATTGTGATAGAACTTATATTTTGTGAAGTATTAAAATACGCTCCAAAACAGACTCATAAACGCCTCTGGTAGGCAGAGAACAATAATCGATCTTAAAAATTTCTTGTATGCTCTTTAGTGATATTTATTATAAAAAGGTGCTTAAACCTGAGCTCATGTTAGTAATAGCTATCTAAAACAATTTTCACAGACCCATCAATTAAAAATGTGTTGTTGATCGAGAGTGAAGGAAATTCTTATCAGAAATGCAATTGTTTCCCATTTAGGAGACTGATGTTTTCCAGCTCAAACCTAAATAGTTGTCCTGGTAAAGTAATTTTCTTCTAAGGAAAGGTCATTGATTTGGCCTCTGTTACTCACAAATTCTGTGTGAGTCAAATTGGAAAACTATTAAGGTTTTGGAAAAAAAAAATCAATAGACACCAGAAAACCATTAGTTGTTGTGGCCTTTGCTATATCTTGCATGAGTAAGCATTGTGAACAACTGACAGGCATTTTGTGTTGATACAGAGTGATGCTCGGAGAACTGCATATTGTCATTTCAGGTGGAGAGTTGTAGGTGTTAGAATAAGGTTAGTTACTGAGGTTTTTTGTTGTTTTTTTTCTTCTAATGTGCTTACTTCACTTAGTTACTGACAGCCTGCCACTAACACAGGTTCTGATAATTAAAAAAAAAAAAGTGCTGTTGCTGCTGTCAGCTCTTCCCGTCCTTCTTATTGTGGCACTGATCTATGTTAAATTGTTTTTTTTCATAATTATGATTTTCTTTCAAAAATTTTTTTTCTTAATAAATATACAGCACATTTTACAGTCGCTAGAATCTATTTTGCAGGGTCATTTTAGCAGAAAACAGGAGTAGCTTACTCCTAGGCCATGTGTAGCGCACAGGTATCAGGTCACAGATTCAGAGTCCTTGATAGAATATGATGCAAGTTGTCCAACTACTTGTTGATTCTTTTTGCTCACGACTCGGCAGTTTAGTTATGTTCTATTTTACATCCTCACAAAATTACAGATTACTGTACAAAGACGAGAGAATAGTATATGTTTCATTATTCCAGAAGGTTGTCATCTGGATGGAAATTCAGTGGATAATGAGGCCCAGCATGTAAAAAGTACTAGAATCATTCAGTTTGGAAGGTATGGTAGGAGGTCCTCAGTCCAACCTCTTGTCCAAAACAGGATCAGCTATAAGACAAGACCAAACCCTTTGGGATATCAGGTCATATATCTCCATCCTCTGAGGATAAATATGACACAACCTTTCCAGGCAACCTGTTCTGTGCTTGCCTTTTCATGGCGAAAAAGCATTTTTCTGATAAATATTGTCTGGACCTTGCTTAGTTCAACTTACTACAGTTGTCTCCCATCCTTCTCCCACAGTCTGGATCAGTCTTCTCAATGACTCTCCTGTAGGTAGCAGAGGGGCTGCTGTTAGGTTCTACAGGCTCTTCCCTGTCTCCCAGGCTGAACAAATGCAGTTCCGTCACCTCTCCTTGTAGGGTTTGTGCCCTGGCCTCAACTGTCTCCATGGTAGTACACTTCCTGTGTGGGGGATCCGCATGCTGGAAGTGCTAGCCATATACGGACTTGAAAGTATTAAATAGAGGAAAATAATCTGCCTCAGCCATGCTTTTGTTCCAACAGGCTGGGATGGTTTTGGGCTTTCTGATCCCTGGGTACATGCTTGCTTGGCTTCCTGCTTACCAGGATGCCCAGGGCATTCTCTGTAGACCTTGCTCCCCAGGCAGTCTGTCCCTAGCCGGTGTCGTTGCTCAGGGCTCTTCTTTCCTAAGTGTATTACCCAGTGTTTTTTCTTGCTGAATTTCATCTGTTTCTTGTTGGCCGTTCCCTCCTGCCTGGCCACGTCCCTCTGAAAGATAGCTCTGCCCCTAGATATGTTAGCTGTTCCTTTCCAAATCTCATAGTCTCTGCATCTTGACAAGCATATCTTCCGTTCCTTCTTGGGTTCCTGGTGGAGATGTTAAACAGGACAGGTCTCACCCAGAATAGAACCTGACTTAACTACTTTCTTCCAGGTATGGTATGACCTGTTAGCTGCAACCTTTAGAGCTTAATTATCAACCAGTTTTATGTAGTTGTCTTTTCATTTAGATTGATAATGTCCCAGCTTGGCTACTAGAATATCTTTGGAGGTAGTGTTGAAAACTTTGCTGGAGGTGATGTAAACGGCTTATGGTGCTTTACCCTTGTCCACAAATAGAGTGATTTTTTTTCTTTTTTCACAGAAAGTCAGATCCAGCCTTCCCAGACTGATCAGGCATGATTTATGATTGTAAATTCCCCTTTCAGTGCTGTATCTATTTGCAAATTGAACATACATTAGACGTTTCTTAACTCAGTCCATCTTAAGATTATCTAAAGCTGGAAGCGCTTTTTTTTTTTTTTTTTTTTTCCTGTTGATTTAAGATGTAAGGAAGTCTATGGGAGAGGTTATAGAAGCCAGTGAAGAAGAAGGGGTCCCTAGGAGAGACCAGATTTCTCAAATGTCCTAACTCCATTTTTCTCTAACTGTTTTGTTTGTTGTTTTTTTTTCCCACCTATGTGTTCTATGACCTAGAAACTAGCTGAAAGCTGAAGGGTGGAGTACAGAACTTTTTAGAAAGAGTGAGCCTTGGAGTATAGTAATGACGTTTAGTTGATAGTACTGAGTAAAGGTAGTTTAGCCAACTTAAATTGCATCTGGATTTGTAAGATTTTTAAAGCTTTTTGTAGTCCTAGCTGATAATGTACACACAAGTACAATGTTTGGTAGCTGTTGTTAGGTCAAATGTGTGGTGGGTATTTGAAGTCTATGGTGCATTCTAAGTTTGGAAGAGAGGAGTTTCAAGTACAGCACTGCAAATAAGAATTTTTTGAATGAAATGTCTGCATATTAGTAGTTTACTGGAAAATGTAAATTTTGCAACTAAATTTACTGCCCTTCATAGGAGCTGTGGCCTCCATGTTCTGGGTTGATTCTGAGCTGGGAAGTGATATCTATCTTGATGGTAAGAAGTGCAAATTTTCTAACATAGTGGCATTCTGTATCTAGATTTAATGTAATGTATTTTTATAATTTAAGGCAAGGTTAAAGAAAATGTTTGAAATGTCAGAAAATTATTTTGATTCTCAAATCCCAAAATTTGACCACAGAGATTCACTTACTGATTCTGGTGTTCATTTATCTACTGACAGTGGTGAGCTATTTCAGTTTACTAAATAAAACAAAAGTTGTGTAATGCTTTGCTAAGGGGTCAGATACAGAAACAATCTTGTGATTGTAAGGGGGGAGGGAACCCGTCATTAGCTGTTATAAAACATTATTTAGAAGTAATATTAAAATTCTTATTTTTCCAATGTAATGTTTCCTAATTTTTTTTTTTTTAACTTTTAACCTGTTATTATCCTGCCTTTTGTTTTCTGCTTTCATTGTTTTACTCTGCTAGCTCTAGTGTTTGCTGTGTTCCAATAAAAATCTGAGTTCACTGTAATATAAATCATCACTAAATGAAAGAGCTTGTTGAATGGTGATTTTTTTTTTTTTTTTTTTTTTTTTTTTATGTAAGCAAAACCCTCTTGCTTTTTGGCTTAAAAAAATACCTTGCTAACACTTTGATCAGTCTGTGAAATACCCATCTAGCCAAGCAAACAGTTGAATAGGAAATGGCTTCCTAAGTTTCTGCCAGAGAAATTCTGCAGATTCCTGGTTACTTAGAATAGCTGCATACCTCAGTCAGTCCCTGTAATTTGTTTCAATAACCTGTAAAATTTGCCCATTTGCTGTTGTGAAAGAAAGGAAGAGGTATCTACCTTGTAAGAATTTCTCCCACCTGGTTTGATAGACTTTTTCTTTTTTTTTTTTTTTTTTTTTTTTGTTTGCCACAAATATGAGTTACGAATAAGAAAATAATTAGCTAACAGGTCGAATGCTCAGATATACTAGAAGCATTGAAAGTATTATAACAAGTTGTAAATGTGATACTTATATTTTTGTAGTTGTACAGGAAGTTTATAAATTGTTAAATTCTCCAGACATTTCTATTCCATTTAATGTTCTGTTTTAGGTATTGTGTCGGTTGTTGATGCAAAGCATGGATTGCAGGTAAACTACTGGATTTTTTACGTGGTTTAAAGCTGCAACATTAGAACAGCTATTGCATTTCATTCAGATGAACTACATTGTTTTACAATAGCTTTCATTCTTACCATGGGTGAGGTTGTATTTCAGTTGCTATGGTACATTAGTGCTATATTTTGGATGGGAACAAGGAAGTACCAATAGTTATAGGAATTCAGATTGTTACCAACACGGCAGCATGTCTGCCAAGCGTTCTCAGGATGCTAGATACTTGATTCCTTCTAGTTCCATGACTTCACTTAGAAATCTTGGTTGTATTCTAGATAGGTATTTGGTTTACTGTAAAAACAGTGGAGAAGTGTGTCTTACAGAGTGTCATTGGCCTAAGTTACTTAAAGAGAGACCTCTGAAGAATGGGCTTCTGACACCGATGCGTTAGGGCTCAAATTGGGAAAGCTAATGTAATGGCAAGTGGCTTGTGTGGTGAGGAGAGATGAGAAAACCAGATGTCTAGGTATCATTTCAGATTCGAGGGTTACTTCATTATGTGGAAGCAGGCAAAAAGAGCAAGTATTAGACTAATTTACATGAAATGTTATGTAAAAACAGTAAAAACGCACCAATTGAACAGGCTGTTAGGATAGCAGAAATGGTGATTAAATATTTCAACTGTGGTTTGTTTTGGGTTTGTTTGGGGTTTTTTTTATTGTTGATTTTGCAATAGGTAGTAATAAATATAATTATTTGCAACTTAATTAACTTAGGAGGTGATTGACTACTTCAGTTAGGTACTGATTTTGCAGGATTCAAAATAAAAGTGACCATAAGGGTGAAAAATGCCCAGGGTAAACAATGCCATCATACTGTGGAATTGTTTTTAATGTCTCTGTAATGTCTGTAAAAAGTTGAGAGAACTGAGGAATAATGGTTAAAAAATATGGAAGTGATCCCTTTATAATATTTTTTTGTGTGTGTGGACTGTTTGGATTTCTTGTTTCAGTTGAGATAATCTTTCAGTTGATTTACTGAAAGGGGGCAGTCCTGTCCACTCACCATTTTGTGTTGCACCAGGATAGAGCTAATGTAACCTCATAGCAAGCCAGTTTGGCAAGTTAAGCCATCATGTTTTACATGGACTTCTGTGGAGGAGTTGGTAGAAAAATGTGGGGGAGGGATGAGAGGTGGTTTGTGTTTTTAAGCAGGAGCCAACTTTTAAATGAGCTGAACTATCACAAGAAACCACAGCAAGTCTGAAGTCAGTCCCCTTTTTAGCTGGGTGCCTTCATACTAGTTCGGATGTGTTTTCTTACTTGCAAAAATGTTGTTCTGTCTATCTTTCTCTCCATGCAATGCTGATTTACTGGTTTGAAGCAACTAAAATCATGTTCCACACAGCAGCACTAAATTATTAATGTTAAAAGGTTAAATATTAAAAAATTAATGTTTAAACTTTCAAGAACTATGTCAGAAACAACACAAAAATGTTTTGAAACATTCAGCATTTCTATTCATTGTTATTTTTGACAGCTTAATCAAAATGCTTATGTTATTTAATCAGTACAACACAGACATCTGTTCAGAGTGGTAGAAACTTCAAACTTTTTCTGGCAAGTAAACTACTTTTGCTTTGTATAAAGGACTTGGTAACTTGTGCAATTCCTCTGGTTGCAAAGCTTGACCTAACAGCTGCTTGTGATTCAAAGAATTTTGAAGCCATACAGGTAGTGAGATTGAGATAACAGACTGCAGTTTAAGGGTGTCATGCTTCAATTAACCAACCCATTACAAGGAAAGCTGACAAGTAGTGCCCTGTGACCAGTCAGCCAATAGAAACTGAAGTGATAATTGATATCATGGGTTGTCACTAATGGATTTGTCACCCAGCAATCTGAAATTCTCATTTGATTTTTTTTTTTTTTTTTTAATCAAAGACGAACAGTTGAATTGCCAGTTCTCTGCTTCCCAAACTTGACATGTGGACAGAGCAACAAATCTGACAACATTTAATTCAATAGAATCAATACACAGAGGATTACAAGCAGAAAGTCAAAGGAGAGGTTCCCTCGAAGTCATCCTGTTAGGCTGTGCTTAGGTTGTGCATAATCAGGAAATAGTTCAGGGGTTTTCTTTTTCTTCTTTTTTTTTTTTTAAGGTGACAGACTGACACTATGCAATAATCAGTTTGTTTGGTTTTTTCCAGACAAATAATGTTAGATGCCTGATAATTCCACTTGAAGGAAAAAATTGTTTTCTAGTTTCTTTTTAAATATCTCCCTTGACAATTTTGCTTTCATTTGGTATTCCTCTGACTTTAAAACCAAATTTCAGAACAACATTCCTGGTATGTTTAGAGCTCATGAAGGAATGCACAGGACTGATCTTCCCAGAGATGTAAGGTGGAAGTGGTGAGCTTTTACTAACACTATAGCATCAATTTGAACTTTTACTTCCTCCAGGTGCTTGAGGTACTTCTCTCCTGGAGATTGCTGCCCACATGGCAGAGTAGGCAGGAAATAACTCACAGAATCATAGAATCAACTAGGTTGGAAAAGACCTTCAAGATCATCAAGTCCAACCATTACCACAGGTCTGCCAAGATCACCACAAAACCATATCACTGAGGGACTGATCTACATGGTTTTTGAACACTTCCAGGGATGGTGATTTCGCAGCTTCCCTGGGCAGCCTGTTCCAATGCCTAAGCACCCTTTCAGTGAAGAAATTTTTCCTCATGTCCAATCTAAGCCTCCCCTGGCACAGCCTGAGGCCATTACCTCTTGTCCTATCCTTGTTACTTGAAAGAAGAGATCGACCCCCACCTCACTACAACCTCCTTTCAGGTAGTTGTAGAGACCAGTATGGTCCCCCATGAGCTTTCACTTCTCCAGATTAAACAACCCCAGTTCCCTCAGCCTTTCCTCATCAGACTTGTGCTCCAGAGCACCACCTTTGTTGCCTTTCAGAGCAGATATTCCATGTGTGGCCTCACCACTGCTGAGTACAGGCCCTGCTGGTGACACTATTGCTGGTACAGGGCAGGATGCTGTTGGCCTTCTTGGCTGCCTGAGCACAAGCTGGCTTATGTTCAGCTTCGTCAATCATCACCCCCAGGTGCTTTCTCATGAGCAGCTTTCCAGCCACTCTTCCCCAAGTCTGTACTTGGTATCCCTCTGGTATTGGTGTAGGGATCGGTCTTGTTCAACATCTTTCATGTCAACATGGCAACATCAGTGACATGGGCAGTGGGATTGAGTGCACCCTCAAGGAAGTTTCCCGATGAGTGGAAAAGCTGTGTGGTTCGGTTGATACGCTGGAGGGAAGGGATGCCATCCAGAGGGACCTTGACACGCTTGTGAGGTGGGCTGATGCCAACCTTATGAAGTTTAACCATGACAAGTGCAAGGTCCTATACCTGGGTCGGAGCAATCCCAGGCACAGCTACAGGTTAGGCAGAGAAGAGATTCAGAGCAGCCCTGCAGAGAAGGACTTGGGGGTGTTGGTCGATGAGAAAATGAACATGAGCCGGCTGCAGTGTGCGCTTGCAGCCCAGAAAGCCAACTGTATCCTGGGCTGCATCAAAAGAAGGGTGACCAGCAGGTCGAAGGAGGTGATCCTGCCCCTCTGCTCTGCTCTCATGAGACCTCACTTGGAGTATTGTGTGCAGTTCTGGTGTCCTCAACATGAAAAGGACATGGAACTGTTGGAACAAGTCCAGAGGAGGCCACGAGGATGATCAAGGGACTGGAGCACCTTCTGTATGGAGACAGGCTGAGAAAGTTGGGGCTGTTCAGCCTGGAGAAGAGAAGGCTGCGTGGAGACCTCATAGCAGCCTTCCAGTATCTGAAGGGGGCCTGTAAGGATGCTGGGGAGAGACTTTTCATTAGGGACTGTAGTGATAGGACAAGGGGTAACGGGTTCAAACTTAAGCAGGGAAGTTTAGGTTGGATATAAGGAAGAAGTTCTTTACTGTAAGAGTAGTGAGGCACTGGAATGGGTTGCCCAGGGAAGTTGTGAATGCTCCATCCTTGGCAGTATTCAAGGGCAGGTTGGACAAAGCCTTGGGTGGCATGGTTTAGTGTGAGGTGTCCCTTCCCATGGCAGAGGGTTGGAACTAGATGATCTTAAAGTCCTTTCCAACCCTAACTATTCTATGAATATAATACAGCATTCCAACTCTTTAACATTGTAATGATAAAATTCATTAGAAGAGTTTTCATAAAAGAGATTATAAGCTTTTGTAATGCTGAATGTATAAATGTACTTTTGTGCCATCATTTTACAGAAAAATTCTAGATGCTACCTAAGCTGAACTGGATTTCCTTTAATTGGAAATGAATTTAAATGTCATTTGATTATGACTAACCCAAATATTTTCCTTTTTGTCTAGCACTTGACAGAGGAAAAGCCAGAAGGCCTTATCAATGAAGCATCTAGGTATGGATGTGTAAATTAATTTTACATATCACTGCTAGGAACTGCACTGTATAGAAGTCCATTATAAATGGCTTCTTTTATAAGGTGTTTTTTCCTCCTTTGCTTTAAACCAAGGTAGATTGGTGTAATGAGGTAGAAAATAGAAAAGAGACTTCATGCTCCATTTGGTCTTTTTTCCAAGATCTGGCTCTTCTAACATATACTTTCAGAGAGGTGGGATTTTATGTAAGTGAAGGGCAACCATCTGTGTTGGGGGGAAGAAAGAAATGCATGCTAGAATCAGTCAGGTGCTCGAAGTAGAACTGGAGCTGGAGAAATATTTTATTGCTAGATATGGAGCCACAATGATTAAGGATAATTTTAACAATAGAAGTCTTCATGAAGAAAAGAGACTGCAAGTATGACTTTACAAAGACTACACACAAGGGAAATAGGGGCTTGTGAAGTTCATAAATCATCAAGAATTTTGGATTGGATCACATTTTAAAAAACAAAACCCCCAAAACTAGCAAGCCTTTGTAAATTAGCAGATTTCTCTTCTCACATAGAAGAGCACTTCAAGGAGAAGCCAGTAGTACTTTATTCACACTCCATGATGTGCTAGTTTGATTAATTCTTGCCTTTCTGTACTAACAATACTCATGCTTTTTTTTTTTTTTTTTTTTTTTTGGGTGCTATGAGAGAGACGGTGTTTCTGCTTTAGAGTAAATGTATTTATTTGTTCATGTTGTCTTTCTCTTTTCTAATTTTTTTTTAAATTCCTTAATGCTTAGGCAGGTTGCATTAGCTGATCTTATAATCATCAATAAAACAGATTTGGTTTCAGAAGAAGAGCTGAATAAAGTCAGAACATGTGTCAGGTATGAAGCTTTTGGCATAACTGTAACACTTTACAGGCTCAAAGGTTATTTTTATTTAAAAATAGTTACTTCTTTATTGCTGTTAATACAGGATTAGGTCTCACAATTGACACATATTGTTAGCTCAGAAGGGACAAGAGTCTGTCCCTTTCTAAAGGCATTTCAGTACTTTTATTTGGATACATAATCTTATCAGGTTGTCTAAGCTGTCTAGCTGCCTTAGCTGTCTAGCTAAGATTTGATGTTACTAAGGACAGGCCTTTGTATTAAGTGCCCACGCTTTTACATTTGTGGGCAGCTGTTCTTATTTTTCAAAATTATCATCAGGTCAAAAAAAATATGTTCTAGCAGATAAAGAATTCACTAGGAAATGCAAAGGTATATGGAGGAAGTCCTAAAGAATTGTCATGGGTACAGAAAAACCAATGGTGTGAATCAATTTAGGGATCAAAGACATGCCCTATCTTTTTCTGTCAATACCATGATAACCAAAATACAGTATTAACACTTTAAAATACATTACAACTTCATTGATAGTTTGAATTCTAAAAGTAAAATGCCTGAACCCAACAGAGTGTATTGTGAGAAGTCTTGAAGAGGAAAACGCTATTCAGTTCAGTGGTGTTTTGTCAGAACTTGTAAGGTGCCCAGCCCTTACTTAGGAAATGAAAAAGTCTCAAAACCAAAGTAGTTTGGGACACTTTAAAATACATTACAACTTCATTGATTGTTTGAATTCTAAAAGTAAAATGCCTGGACCCAACAGAGTGTATTGTGAGAAGTCTTGAAGAGGAAAACGCTATTCAGTTCAGTGGTGTTTTGTCAGAACTTGTAAGGTGCCCAGCTCTTACTTAGGAAATGAAAAAGTCTCAAAACCAAAGTAGTTTGGGATGTTCGTTGGGTTGTTCAACAAGTTGATAACAGGGCTGGTATTATTGTTGTGGTGCTATTTCTCATGCTACTTTCCATGGTTAATTTGTTCAAGCAATGTGTTATAGTTGCATTTTCATCTAAAGATTTTTCTATTTTATTTTAGGTCAATAAATGGACTTGGTAAAATTCTAGAGACACAAAGATCAAGGTATTAAATGGCCACTATTACTAGGTACTAAATCCTGCTTCTTTTGTGACAGATTTAATTATGCTAGCAAATCAGTTTTCTTAAAGGAAAACTATTAAACTAGAAATATTTAATATTTATTTTACAAATAAGCATCTAGATAAAGGATTTTTTTAAGAAGTAAAAATTTATTTTTCTTTTGTATTTTTTTTGCTACTGTTCATATTGTACACTTCAGTGTATAACTATTTAAAGAAAGATCACTACTAATACCTAGCTTAGTTTACAGAGCTAATCATTAGTGGGTTTTATTTGACGTTGCCATGTAACTGTAAACATTTCTATATTTTTTTAGTTACATGAGAAGTGGATTTTACAAATGCTTGGGCTTTATCCCTCCCCCCCCAAACCCTTCATTTTGTTCGAAGTTTTTTTATGAATATGGCTTTCAATTATTAAAGTTATATTTTAGTTATATTGCCATTTATGGAGTAATAGCATTTGGAAAGTTCCTGGAAAATGCTAATACAGATGAAGTTTAATTTGCTTCAGCATTTTTCTGAAATGTAGTCGATTTTTTAAGGGAGTGTTAAAAGTAGAAATTCAGTTTCTTGCAACTTGTTAGTAAGATCTTGTAAAAGAGCAGCTTGCAAAGCTGAGTTGTCTCTGAGCTAATCACTGATCACGTGCACTATAAAGTTTTCTTTCTGTTGTGTCAATTGGAGGGTTTTTCTCAGTTACGGTGACTCCTGCAAATAAATTGTTACTACAAAATTACCTTGAAAGCAGTGCACACAAGTTTATAAGAAGTAAAAGTAATTGTATTTGTTTTGCTATTTTTCATTGAAACTCTGAATCAGATTTTATTTATTTATTTATTTATTTAACAAACAATTACATAGATAGGGTATTGCCAGGCACATTAGGAGAGCAGTGTGTTTTTCAGACTGCTGGGGCTAATTTGCATACTATTACATGAAATATTTGACTATATTAGCATAAACTTTCCTGTAATACAGGTTCCTGCTTAAAGCTATTTTGAAGGGAAAATAATAGACATAATCTCGATAAAGTACACTTTTAAATATAGTTGGAAAGGGCAGAGAAAAATACTTTCTCTGCTGTTGCCTGATTAGATAGGACGAGCAAGTAGAATATGTATTTTGTTTGGTAACCCAGGTTTTTGAAGACAGATGTTTATCTGCTTTGAATCTAAAGATCAGCTCAGTTTACATTACCAAAAATATTAATCTTGTTAATGTTTCTATTGGCTTTAACTTATCCTGATCACTGGAATGTTTATGCTCTTTTGTTGAAAAGATGCACTATGAAAATCTTTCTCTTTAGTGATTATGCTGTTAGTTTATAAGCATTATTCTCCTACTGTTTTCATTGCTTTCTTCAAGGAGCCATGTGAAATGTTTGAGTAGGTTTGACAACTTCACACTGCATTCTTGTTAACTTGCAAACTGTTGAAGAACGAACAATATTATAAATCATAAATTCTGCTGCTGAGAAGTGTTTCAGATTCATTTATTGTTCTTCTAGAGATCCTCAGTAGATAATTTCTCGTAAGTCATCATAGAATCATAGAATAGTTAAGGTTGGAAAGGACCTTAAGATCATCTAGTTCCAACCCCCCTGCTATGGGAAGGGACACCTCCCACTAAACCATGCCACCCAAGGCTCTGTTCAACATCGCCAGGGATGGAGCATTCACAGCTTCCCTGGGCAATCCATTCCAGTGCCTCACCACCCTTACAGTAAAGAAATTCCTCCTTATATCCAATCTAAACTTCCCCTGTTTAAGTTTGAACCCATTACCCCTTGTCCTATCACTGCAGTCCCTGATGAAGAGTCCATCCCCAGCATCCCTGTAGCCCCCCTTCGGATACTGGAAGGCTGCTATGAGGTCTCCACGCAGCCTTCTCTTCTCCAGGCTGAACAGCCCCAACTTTCTCAGCCTGTCTTCATACGGGAAGTACTCCAGTCCCCTGATCATCCTCGTGGCCCTCCTCTGGACTTTTTCCAACTGTTCCATGTCCTAACTTTTCTGTGAAACCTGTCACGTGTTTCTTACATAAAAGTAATTTTCTTCAATATATTTATTGTCATTTGGAACTTGTGTTCAAAACAGCAGGTGCGGATAAACTTGTGAGCACTACTTGAAATCAAGGTTTTAATGTTCACCAGTTTTTTTGATGTTAAGAGTTTTAATGTGTAAATAGTCACTCTAGACTATGCTGCAAAAGTTAGACTTCTGTTAATTTGTCCTCTTACGTAAATTCAGTATTACTAGGTTAGTATTTCATAAAGTTGTATTAGAATAATGCTACTGGCATTTTTCTCTGTCTGTAAAGAGAAGTGAGAATGCTGGAGGTTAAATTTAACAAGGAATTTGTTCGTATGGTAAATCTTGGATATTTACTCATAGCTAATTTTACAATATCAGAATTTGTTTATCTTATTTTTGAGATTACTATTATTTACAGTTTTTGTGACATCTATACAGTGTGGAGTTTTTGCATCTAATATATGCACTTGGAGTGCAGCCTGAATGATTGAAAGACAAAACAACAAATACTGCAATGGGATGTAGTTGCAGAGATACCACTGTAGCATTTAGAGTTGAAATTCTTAATAGTAGCACTTTCTTTATAGCATATTTCAGTTTTGTTTGCTAATAGCATGTCAGTATAAACTGCATATATTCTAGGGGTTTGTGTTTTGAGACGGTCTGTATTAAGGATGCAGAATAATTGCTTGGAAGAACTTCAGGGTTCCTTTTCCCATTTAGGGAAAATCAGTTATTCAGGCATCCATTATGAGTGATCTTATCATCTTCCTTGGAAATACCTTGGGTTTTATTATAAAGAATAGTGTTTCTGTGCTTATATATTACTGTGTAAATAAGCACTGCCATTTCCTTGTAAGAGACAGTACCATCCACTAACATTCAAAAAGAAGGCTAAAGATTGATGGCATTGCTATGATAGACAGGAAAACTAATAAAAGCTTCAGTAAACCATTTTAAAAATAATTATTTAACTATACACAATATTTAAATATAGCAAAAATACAAATCTTGCTTGCTTTCTTCTGTTTAGAGTTGATCTCTCCAATGTCTTGGACCTGCATGCTTTTGACAGTTTATCTGGAGTAAGGTATGGTAATAATTTCGCTGTGCTGTCCTTTGTTAGAAATAATGTCTGTTGTATAAATACATGCATGAAATAGACACTCAAATCCTGGCTCAAATTTCCATCTGGGTTTCTTAGAAATTCTAGTTTTCTTACTTGTTTGAAATTCTCCCTTTATAAGTGGTAATCTGATACTGAGGTTTTTTCCCATTTGTGCTCAAAAAGGTTTTTTGACCTTGTGAAGTTAGATGCGCCAGAATGTGCATGGGTGGTTGGCTTTTTTCCCAGTTAAAGTTTTGCTGGTATTAGAGTAGGATTGTACACTCTTCACTGTTTCTCTTAAAAGTACTTAAAAATTTTTGCACTTCACATCATGATGGACTTGAGGCCTCCTTAGTTTTTAGAGAAAAGAGTGAGGGACTGAGGTTCAACAGCAGACAAAGCCACAACAAATTCTGGTTACTGTGTTCTGCTTTCTTGTTTCTTTTTTAATGCCCAGTGTGTGCTTCAGCATGCTAGAGGGTGGAAAAGTAAAACTGGAGGCGAGGGAAGTGCTGAAGTTGTTCAGCAAAGAGAGCAAGGATTACTGGAGAAATCAATAGAGGAAAGGAGGGAATATGCAACTGGGGGCAGTATTAGCTTTGGTTTTCTTCCTGGATGCACACTGTTCACTTCAGTTGCAGGAATGTAGCCACTTCCTTATTCACAGAAGGAAGAAATTGCAGAAGATGCAAGCTAGTAATCTCTAGTAGATGGGATGCGCTCATGAGATTTCCCAGTGAAGTGGTGCAGTACTGTCCTCGCTCTCTGCTGCCCTTTTTGTTTGCTGGCACTGGCTTTTGAATGATTTGTGAAAAGTATTGTTTAAAGAAAGTTAAGGGAGGAGGAAGGCCAGTATATTCTTCATGGACAGTAGATAATTGTTAGGTCATAAACCAGATCATAAACATCCTGACTTCTTATGATGGATAAGCTAGCTAAACTGACTCATCCTGGAGCCACACAACACAGAGAAAGCATTAAGAAGATGTGAACCAGAAAAGGATCATTCTTGATGATGGCAATTCACAGTTAGATGTGATCAGCTCTAATACTAGATGGCATTCTGCAAGGTTTACTAGGAAGTGCTATGCTCTGCAAATCTCAGAAAGTCCTTAAAGAGGTAACCAAAAAACCCCACAACCTTTCTTGCTTTGCTCAGTCTATTCTTCTCACTTATCTCACTTACAGTTCCTTTAGAGGTTCTCAATATTTGGTATTAAAACAATGCAGCATTTAAAGACAAATTCTAAGAGCACCAAGAAGGTTGTGGACTGTTTAAGTGAAGTTCCATTTCTTTTGTTTTTATTGGACCTCTGTACAGTTAAATTGTTTACCTTCGTATTAGTTCATGTACAGAAATCCCTACCTAAAATATTAAAGGTGTTTTCTGCCCTATCAAATGCAGCAGAAAAACTCTTTAAATCCAGCACCATTTCAGCATAAATAATACACTAGTACACTAATTAAATTATCCTTTTAACTGCATATTACAGTAAAGATTTCTGTCAGCATAGCAGACACAACATCCTATTGCTGTGACTGTACTGGTAGAACCCGGTATATTGTACGTGCCCTGAAGTGACAGGAAGCACATCAAGAGTTCTGGATTCTGTGGAATGCGATATGAGAAGGCGGCAAAAAAAGCAAAGAAGATGCAAGAAGTACGAGTGTAAAATGTTACTTCAGTAACAGTCATTACCTTTTCCACCATCATTGAAGGCTTCTTAAAATTTACAGTCATCAAAATAGGAAGAGATTTTTATGGGCAGTCTTTTCTGACAGCACCTTAGTGACTTTTGCTGGGATAGTCTTTCTTCTGCATATTGGACATAAGAGAGAGAGAATGTTCTCTGGTGCAGAAAACAGTATTTGAAGAAATTTTGCACTGTCTTGCTTAAAGATAGATGTGGTTGTGCAGTCTTAAAAGTTGCAGTAACTTTTTATGTTGTCACACAAAATGATACTGTAAGACCCTGGATCTTAGTTTACAAAAAAGTCCCCAAGTTCCTTTATGAAGTAAAGAGGACCAGTTTTAAATTAGCAGGCACACTGCACAGTAGGAATGAGCTATATGGCAAGAGTTGGAATGGAAGCTGATATATAGGATTCCACTTACTGCTACAGCTTTGACATTTTTTTTCTTCTTTTCAGATCATTCTCCTAGAGTTGGGGGTTTTTTTTTGTGGTTTTTTTTTATTAATCAACATCTAATAAATTGACAAATTCTTGCTTTCACGATATAGTTTGGCTGTTGTTCCTATACGAAGAAATACCAAGGCTGTTGTACTTCTGGAAGTGTATATATTTAAAATCCCAAAGATACTGCAAGTTGTTACTAAAATCTAATAGTATTTTAAAAAAAATAACATTCTAACACAAATGATCAACTAGATCAAACCAATATAGCTAAACATCTCTATTTTGAGATTAAAATTGAATTAACAGTTCAGGTTTATTCTGAGTCTGCAGTCTAGCTTTGCTGTTTTAGTTTTGCTTTTCAATACTGCAGACTGTTTAAATTTTGAAATGACATTTTGTCTACCGCTCTCACATTTTGTCTATCGCACTCAAACACGACATTTAACTTCTTTTCAGTTTGCAGAAAAAGCTGGAGCATTTGAAGACAGCACATGCACATCTAGACAAGGTAATTAGCAAAAACACTGCTTCATCTTTTTGTAACAACAAGGTTGTTACAGAAACAGGTAATGGCAAGCATTGCATGCAAATCATGTTACCTTTTCAGAAGATTTCAGTTAGAGAGTAATGTGTTTTAAGATCTTTGGAAGGTTATATAGAATACAGATAGGAATGTGCTTTGTTGTAGATTTGTTTGCTTCTTTATTTTTGAAATCTATTCCTACATATTCTATTTAAAAATAATTTTCATGATAGGCAAGTATGGTTAGTAAAAAAGATGTTGATTATTTTCTGTCCATTAGAATTGTGGTGAAGATCAGAAATTGTGATGAAGATCAGTATCCCAAGAAAATAAAATTCTTAAAATATTTGAAAGACTGAGCTTACTAGCTTATCAGAATTAAAATTCTTAGGCTTTCTTTGAGAACAAAGCTACAACAAAGAATTACATGGTAAAAGCTAAAGGCATTAAACCATGCAAAGTAGTGTGTATGCCTCTTGAGTGCACACCCAAACAGAACCAGATAGTATTACATAATATAGTAATTTGGGGCGAGATGAAAGTGGATTGTTTTGGGTTTTTTTGGTTTTTTTTTAATTTCACATATGTATATAGTTGCTTTTTTATTAGGCCACATTAGGAAATGTAATTAATTAATGTAATTAATGTAATGAAATATGTATTCAAGTTGGTAATAATAACTGGGCCTTTCCATTTGCAGGGTATAATTACAGTGACATTTGAAGTTCCAGGAAATGTAAAAGAAGAAAATTTAAACCTCTTCATTCAGGTAAGTAATACATCACTGTTAATGGAAAAATCATTGAGGCTGTTTATAAAAAATATCATCCCACGCCATTCTGTTTATGAAAACATTTTTCCTTTTCGCAGGATCTTCTGTGGGAGAAGAATATGAAAGATAAGACTGGGCACACCATGGACATCATAAGACTGAAGGTTAGTCAGAAATGGCCAATTTCTTTATGCTTTATCTTCATTACACCTAAAAAGCTGTGGTGTGTTGTCAGTTACAGACTTATCAAAGGCATTACTGGGTCACTGTAGTAGGGGAGATAAAATGGAGAACAGTAGTTTGTTGTTGTTCTGTGTAGAAAGAGTTAGTTACCTGCTGGCTGGTGGAAAAACTCGAAAGGAGATAGCTGACAGAGAAGCAAACGTTGATCTTACTTGTTTAGAATCGAGAGGGAAGATACACAGTCCTCAACATCAGTGGCAGAGATAATACGCAGGACATAGTTAAATCAGTTTTCTGTTTCCACCTCCATTGCTTTGAAAGGTTCCATCCATCTCACATAAATGTCTCCTTATCTAAGGATTAGATACTGTAGATTGGATGCTATAGATTGCTATTCATAATTGTAATTGTTGGCATAATATGCAGAAGTTGAATTTGGCATAACATAGCAGCACAGTACTAGTTGCAGTCTACACTTACAACTTCTTACAGTATTGTCAGTGTGTAGTTCTAAAGATGCAGCCTGTAAGTATATTCATCTTCACGGACACTTCAGATGTTTTTCAGTTGCATGGTTTTGAGAGGAGTACAGCTGACAATTTAGGACATTTTTGTTTTCCTTACACCAGTAGCCAAGTAAATAATTAAAAAATGAGAATTGAGTTTGTCATTTAGTAGGCTGTAAGGAATACAAGAAAATACACTCTGGTTTGTTTTCTGAGAACACTTGTGCATCATGGATAGTGACATAATTATTTTAATATCATTGGAAGAAAGGTTGTATTCTTGCTTTCTCACTAACAAAATGAGAATATCCTTGTCTTCCCCTTCCTGACAAATAGAAGAAAATAGCCACTGATGCATCTTAAGCCATCTGAAAACAGTACTGCTATGCATCATAAAATTTTTTATTAGTTTATTGAGCATTGGAATCAGAGTAATTCTTTAGGAGATCTGAGGCCTGTAATAATCAGTGTGCTTGCTCTTAGTCACATACAAATACACTAAAGCAAATGAACCGCATGTAATTATGAGTGGATTCCAAAGTTTGTTGCTTTTGTATTTATATTTTACCTGCAGTCATAATCCTTTTGGTGGTAATAGAAAATTTCAACTAATTTGTCAAATGCAGACCTTTTTTTGTGAAGTATTTTTAACTCTTTTTTTTTCTTTTTTTTTTTTTTTAATTTTATAAGCATATGAGATGCATTTTATAGAATGTGTTCTGCTAAAATATTTTATGAAGTTATACATGAAGTGATGAAAACTTTTTTAATACAGCTTTTGGTATTTGGGTTAATGAGCTGACTCTGACAGTATGCCTTTCTAATTCTGTTGCTAGTTGGTTTACTTCACAGATGTTTGTTCATTCTCCAGTATTCAGGGATCCTGATTCAGTATAGTGAATGTGCTGACTATGACAGCTTATTCAGAATAATCTGAAATCAAACATTTTTGCTCATTTTACATCATCTTTTTTTGGCAGTCAATCTTTCATGTACTCATATGTCAAACACCATATATATATATATATATATATGTATTCCAAATGGCACAGTAGCTGATAACATTTTATTTTTGCTCAGAAATGCAGGTACTGACCAAACGGAAACAGGAGGCAGAGTATGGCAAAGAGTAATGATTAGTCTTTAACAAAATAAGGAGTTGTGAGAATGGATGTTACAACTAGACGTGATCATACTACATGGTTATTTTGACGAACCGGTGCATAGTTGCCAGAAATATTTTTCCCCGCTTCGCCTAGTTTCAAAGCTGGGGATTTTTTCCCCTCTTAAATATTTCATTTTAAAAGTTTATTTATGTATCCTAACAGTTATTTTTCTGATAAGGGACTGGTATCTATTCAAGGCAAATCTCATCAGGTGATAGTCCAAGGTGTCCATGAGCTCTATGATCTAGAAGAGACTGCAGTACCCTGGGAAGAAGGTGAAAAGAGAACAAATAGACTGGTCCTAATAGGTAGGAAGAAATAACATTTCTCTTCAGTTGACTTTAAGAAGCTGTTCTTTCAGAAGGCAGTCCTATGACTTGTCCAGTGAAAAGCAACTGGCCTGAACTGACCAGAATAACAGCAGTATGTTCAGCACAACCTCCAGTCAAAGTTTTACCCATCGAGACCTCCTGCTGTTTTATATTGTAGCTGAGAGGAATCTACAGTATTCCTTTTGGTGGCATTAAAATAAAAATCCATAATCATATATTTGGTGATGGGAATGGTTTGAATGTTTGATCGAATATTCAGTAGCTCTAAGGAAGGTGATTATAGCCATTGAAATGTATAAAACACAGGATTTTTTTCTGTAAAGCTTGTAATGCCAGAGCTGTACATTTCTATTTCCTGCTTACTACTCTTTGCTTTGCATAGTGTTTTTATGACCAGAAAACCTCAGTTTTAACTCCTTTCCCTTACTTGCACAGCCTGAAGTCTGTTGTTGCCTGTAAAAGCTAAAGTTACCTTGTTACCTGCAGCTTAATTTTAATACTGCTGTTCTCACTCATTGGAATAATAAACATTTTGTTTGCTGAAGAAGACTGGCAGATTGCTACTTGCATGCTTTTTTTTTTAATACATTGTAAAGCAAAGTTAACGAGTTTATTTCTTTTTACAGGCAGAAACTTGGATAAGGAGGCAATCAAAGAAGTTTTCATAGCCACTGTCATGGTTTAAGCCCATGTTCAGCACCCTGCAACCATTCGCTGTCCCCCCCTTCTCTCCCCTGCTCCGGGTGGGATGGGGAGGAGGATTGAAAGAATATAAACCCCAAGGGTTGGGGTAAGAACAAAATCTAAAGTGTAATACAAACCCACTACTAATAATAATGATAAGGGAAATAACAAGGGGAGAGAATATAAAACTAAAAAGGAAAAAAAAAAAAAACCCAACCAACAGTAAACACAAGTGATGCACAATACAATTGTTTACCATCCACCAACCGATACCCAGCTCAACTCGAGCAGCAATCTGATCTTCCGAGTGACTCCCCACAGTTTATATACTGGGCATGATGTGCTGTGGTATGACATGCTGTGGTACCCCTTTGGCTAATTTGGGTCAGGTCTCCTGTCTCTGCTCCCTCCAGGCTTCTCATGCCCCTCCTCACTGGCAGAGCATGGGAGACTGAAAAGTCTCAGGTAAGATCAGGGTTAAGCATTACTGAGCAACACCTAAAACATCAGTGTGTTATCAGCACTGTTCTCAGACTAAAGCTGAAACTCAGCACTGCACCAGCTACTAGGAAGGAGAAAAGTGTTACAGCTGAACCCAGGACTGTCACAATGAGAGAGAAACAAGGAAATGGTTGACATCAAACTACAAAAAAGATAAAATGTGTGTGCTTAACCCTGCAAGCTTTTTATGACAAAAAGACAATGAAATGCAATATAGCAATTTCTTTTTCCTCTTTCAGTTTACACAACAGTTAAACCCTGAAGTCCTTCTAAGAATCTCAGGTGACCTACTGTAGGACCTCTCATAGTCTACGATCAAACACAAAGAATTCAATATTTTGGATCTGGCTTAAAGTTCATGGAATCATAGAATCACAGAATACTTGGGTTGGAAGCAACCTTCAAAGGTCATCTAGTTCAATCCCCAAGTTATGTCAGTAGCGTCATGTACCTGTGCAGAAATGCAAATAGGAAAAAGGCTGTTGACTGTGCTGTGCATCAAGTGTTACATAGGAATATGGTAAACATGTTTGAAGCCTAGTGCCTTCTTCCAGCTAACTCTCTTGCTGCTGGAAATGAAGCAAGAGTGATTATTGCAAGTGATGTAATCACAGTAAAAAGTGTGTAGAGTTTACTATTAAACTGTCTTCCATCTCTTTTGCTTATTTTGTGATTTTTTTGGAATGTGTACATCCATCTCAGGTACCGCTAAACCAGCAGACATACTAAACCTGTTGGAAAAATGAAACTAAAAATTCTTAATACCGGAGTCGGCATGGAATATGTACTGTCTGTGTCATAGCTGTGAGTGCAGTGTTCACTCACATAGCCAGGTGTTGAAAGATGTAGCTGAACTCACAGATCTTCTAGGCCATGACCCTGCCGGTTCTGGATTTTGGGGCCTGGCAGCACTAGATTCTCACTGTGTTGTTTAGGCTGCCCTGTGTGATTTGTTAATGGGGTTCTCTGACACTGCTTCTGGGTCCTGTTTTGAAAACTTAGTCTTCTATCTCTGCTCGTTACTTCCACAGTTTAGAGCTGAGCTTCGTGCCCTGTACCTTCTCTGATAGCCACTGTTCACCTCTAGGCTTTAGAGGGATTTGTTGACTACAGCTGAGTTAATGCGAAGTGAGTGAATGTGACAGGATAAGATGGAATAAAAAATATTTCAAAACAATTCTAGGGCATGCAGGAGATTTGAAGAATGGACTTTTAGCTGTAGTGCCACATGGATGCTGCTGTGTCTGGATAAGTAGGAATTTGTTTCAGTACTAGAGGTATGTTGTCACATACCTGACATCTGCTTTAGTAAAAGAGGTGCATCAAACTGAAGAAAAACCAAAGGAGACAAAGGAAGCCATTCCCTTATCAGCAGTCCTAAAAAAATTCTTTTTGCTTCTGCTATCATAAATGAGTTTGGAGTTTGTTTCCAAAGAGGAGAGGGAGGAGACATTGCTAATCTTTCAGTGCCAGGACCTGGTCTCTCATTTGATTAAGATGGGTGTATTGTTGAGTGATGTTGTGACTGTTTCCCTTAGCAATTGCATCTCTTCATTTTTTGAAAACTAATACATGTTCTAATGATACATGTTTTGGATTGCATAAATGACATTTAGTACTGCATGAAAATTAGTCAGGTAATTGCCTTCCGTGTTAGGGATTGAGTTACAAATGTTATGTAAATGCAAAATTGCAGATAATACATTTTTATTTGCTGCTGCTTATATTTCCATTTGTCTTAGAGAAAGCAATCGAATACCTCGTATCTTATAAAGGCCTCATATAATTGAAGAACTGTTTAGAAACATTAGTGTCTGAAGTGCCCAACTGATCGTTTTCCATTTCAAAAGAAGTTCAGAGATTTAATAAGAGCTTCAGCCATGAGTCATGAGGCAGCAAGCCATATATGGCTAAACATATGCTGTTTGCCGTAGGTTAGGTGCTTGGTTTTTTATGTTTTCTCACCAACCACATACTCAAAAATTCCCATGAGAACTGCCGGTAGACTGGAGTTTCTTTGTTGTTGTAATGAGGCACCTGCAGCTGGGCATCGTCTATATAGCTCCTGTTGCTATTATTCTTCCTCTGTAGGACTTCCCCTGCAGTGCTCGCAGTAGTAGCATCAGAGAAGCTTCAGTCAGTGTGCACAGCTGTTTCTTGTCTTCCGTAAACCGCATATTTCTAGGGATGCCAGAGACAGAGTGCAAGCATTTCCATCCTTGCTGGCTCTTAGGGTATCTCCTATGCCTTGTCTTCCATTCTGTTTGCCAAACTGTTTTCAGGTACTTGATGGACGGAAGGGTGGAAAACTGCCAGGAGCTGTTACAGCAGATACACAACACATTCTGGCTCTTTCTGATAGAAGAAAGGTGGTGTGGACTTTGCCTGGGTTCTGTGGGTTTTAGAGTCGTGTACCGGGTGTTCGTATTCCTGTGAGTGCAGTTTGCTGAAGAAAAACATCGTGTGGAATTGGGAACAAGACCACTGTGAAGTGTCCAGTGCTTTAGAAGATGGAATTTTTACTTGCCAGTCTACACGGCCTGTCCTCTCTACACACCCCTTTACAGTACTGGGTATCAACAGAGATGATGGCAACTGGAAGGGCAAAATAAACAAGATTGCCCTACTATTCCTGGGTGTAAATCCTCACGAGGCTTCCTGTGGCGAAGTGCTGCTGTCAGCTTGCTCAGGGGTGCTGTGGTGGGGCTGTTGGTCAGAGGGGTTCAACCTCTTTACCCACTGCTGGTGATTTTAGCTGATGAAACATTCCCTGAGGCAGCACAAAAACCTACAGTGCAGCTGTATGGGTGAAAACGTGGGGAGTGTTTGTGCTACAGTGCAATATAGGAACATACCCATAGGATGTGTACGTGTCCACAGGGAGGAAAGGTGGGGGAGGAATATCTTGGAGGAAGGTGATATCAGATGATTGGCAGTTCAGCTAAAATAGATGGGGTCAGCATGGGTAGGAAGGGGCTACCTGGATGCCAGCCTGCTGCTTCTGCACCCATGAAACACCCTCTGTCAACAGGTCATAGTTTAAGAATAAAGGAGTACAAGCCTGGTGTGACTGGAATGGAGTGTATGGATTTGCCACCTGTGATGGAAAGGGGACAACAGTGAGAGGAACTCTAGACTCACCTCCCATTGGGGATCGCACCACAGGGAATCATATGCCAACTAAGCTGGTGGCAAACCCCTGTGAGAAGTCCTATACAAGGGCTTCATGTCAATAGGACTACAAATTCCTGTTAAAGTAGAGGTAAGCCCCTAACTCCCCGAAGCCCTGGAGCTGAAGTGGTTAAATGCAACTTGGGGGCCACGGCATGACCCTCGTTTCACTGCAGCAAAGTGCAGGATGCTGCTGACATCAAAGGCAGTAAGTAGGGCAGCTGTAACTTGGGCTTGCATTATGCGCAAGACGTCCAAGTCTTGTGTCTATCCATGTCACCCTGCAGTATGGCACTGCTATGGGCAGTTTTGTACTGAGTGTGCAGGGCCTCAGGGCTGAGGTTTGACATGCCTGGTCTAGCTGATCTTCAGTTTGTGTTACTTGGTTTACCTGTGACAGCAGTTTCTCTAACCAATCAGGTGGTTATGGCTAATTTGTTTTACTTTTTTATCCTTGTATGTTACTACCATAGTTTTTTGGAGCTAGCACCAACAAGCCACCATTCTGTGTAGAATGAAGTATTTATGGCTGTAATGTAATGATTCGGCATGGAGATGCTTGATACAGCATATGTGGCCTTGAGAAGTGGAGACAACAAGGTGGTGTAAAGGAGTACAGGTGTGGGGTGATAAGAGATGGGGCATAGGCTTAGCACTGGGATCCCACTTCTATAAACAATTGACCCATGGTGAATTAAAACAATGCAGACCTGTATAAAACTGGGTTTAAGGGTAAAAAACGAGAACAGATTCCTGGTATCTAGGATTTGTAAATGTATATACTTCCTTATCTGGACCTTTAATTAATATGTCAGCTGTGTATTGAGGTGGGAGGATGTTAGATTCTGCCTGTTTAGCTAACATGGTAAAGGCAATGGTGGGGCTGTGTTTAACATGGGACAGGCAGATAAAGTTGTATTATACTGCACCATGGGTAAAAGCAAACTTTGGTTTGTATTGCTCTTGTATGAGGAGCATGTGTTTTATAACTGGCACTTCCATACACAGAAAAGTACTTCAGTTTATCGTGCTGACTGTACCTGTGATGCAACAGAGGCGGTGGAAAGGCCAATGTTTTTATATCAACCCTGATAACCAGTGTTTTTTAATTTTTATTTATTTTTCATTAAACATTATTTATAACATTATTAATAATAATATATTATTATTAAATTATTTTTAAGCTATAGGCTGTTATACAGCAAATGTTTCTGTTTTGTTTTTTTTTTTCTCCTTCACAAGTCCTTGAGGCTTCAAACTTCATTTCACTTACGTGTTTCTGTGTTTTCCTTTATGATATTTTCCAGGAAAGTCACATATGTTATACAGTACCTTTTAAAATCACCTACATGTTAATATGCATAAGTTCCTTATTTTAGCTGTTGTCAGTCTAATTAGTTAACAGGGCTGAGGTGTGGCTAGCTTCATCTATGATAGCAGACTTTGGGGGAGGGGGATGGAATCTGAGTTTAAAGACTTTAAAAATACCCATTTTTACTTAAGTTTTATTAGGAAACTATTCCTCAGAAATCCAAGTGTGGGGCAGACTTGCTTGGGTTAATTTGCTCTGCTTTCCTCAGAATGAACTTTCCTAGTTTATAAATTGCCTTATGGGCTGGCTTCGCTCTGCTAGGGACATCATCTCCCTTTTTGCAGAAGGCAAGTAGAAAAGGCTGTATCTTTGTGTATGGTTCTTTTTGTAGCCAGAACTGTGTCTAACTCACAAGAAGCCCTTCCTTACACTGGTACGGCTACCATCAGTGTATTGGAGGTTATTGAAACGAAGGCCATGTTGACATGACATTAAAACTGTAGTTTCCAGGAGGACAGTTACAGAATCGTAGAATTATAGAATCATAGTTTGGGTTGGAAGGGACCTTTAAAGGTCATCTATAGTCCCCTTCTCCCACTCCCCTCCCCCCCCTGCACTGAGCACATATTCAACTACATCAGGTTGCTCATAGACTGAATAAACAAATTCTCTTAATTGTAACATTTGTTTTGCTTCTTTATAAAAATTCTGCTACTTTTTCCTGAAAACATCCCTGTGGGATCAGCATCTGCCTCAGACGAACTGAAGGAAGATGAGTAAAAATCAAACCTGTCAGCTTCTGGAGTTCTGGTTTGCAAACCAGAACATCAGAAAGCCTGATATCACGACACCTGTTCCAAGTTAGAACTGTAAAGCAGCACGCTGCTTGGGCTGCAACAAGGAATTTACAACCCAGTAACTGAATTTTACTCCATGAAGAGCTCTGCTGTTTTCTCCAGAGGAACAGAATTTGCCTCCGACTGGGGATCTATCCCAGCTCGGCCCTTAACGCGGGATTTCTTTGCCTGCATCTGTTTTTTGGTGATTGAGCCTCTCGTAGAAGAGCAAACGTCACAAAAAACCGAGTATTTGCTGTCATCTAGTGGTAACATTTATTTTAGCAACTATTAGCTCTGCAACAATGCGATTTTAGTTTTCTCCTAGGAAATCCTATATCTGATCATGTTTTTATGCTCTTTCCTAGGTAGTAAAGGAGAGGATTTATGAATACTAAAAAGCCTATATTCTTTTTCTGATGGTTCAGTCTAAAATCATAGTCGGATTTTTTTCCTGCTATATGCTTTCCTCTTTCTTTTAAACCTAAGAGAATTCTGACACTAAGAAGAAACTGTATGGGATCCGCAAAGACACACTTCCAAGTTTCTGTGAACCTCATTTTACCTATCATCTGTGTTATAACAATGTGCATTAAAAAGGAGAAAATCACATTGTCATATGTTTTCCAAGTATGCTTCCATCCCTTTCCACTTGATTGTGATCTTAGGAGAGCTGAAGACAAGCTTGTAAGCTTTGAACCAAGATCACCCCAGAAGAATTACTTAGTGTTAAGGCAGGCTTAGCTTCCACACTGGAGAAAAGCTAAAAACAAAGGTTCAGAAACATCAGGAAACCACCAGTTTGGTAGGGTGTTTGCTGGTTAATCAGGTAGCCATGGGAAAGGCTGGAAGGGAAATAGCATCACTGACAAAATCTGATTCAAAGTAAAACCTGACAGGTGAAAGACCAATAACAGCAAGTCAAACCAGGATCCTCAGGAAAAGTGGTAGGTAGAAACAGCCCTCTGCTTCTGTGCAAGGGGAGCCATCTCTGATAAGGAACTTGTAATTCTACAGTAAAGAAATAAAGCTGCATGTTACTTCTCCACAAGCATTGTGGTCTAAAAAAGCCAGTTTTTCAAGCCGGTTCCATGACAGAGTAATTTTTTAAAGCAAAGACCTCAGCCAAGGCATGGACTGGAGGTATAAAAAGATCCATTAACTCAGTGTCTCTGAGTTGCTCTACTCAGAGGAAATGCCCTACTTAACGCCTGCAATTGATAATTCGTTTTACTTTAGATAACTTTACTATGGCAACTGCCAAGTACAGCTACACTCGTTTCCCAGAGTGCATCGAGCCTTTGTTCCACTTACACTTTCACAGGACCTAAGGAGGAAATTCTGAAATAGCCCTGGATTTACCTCAGGCCAGAGGGAGGTCAGGCAACACCACGAGCAGAAGGCACACCAAAGCTGAAAGGCAAGTTTGTCTGATTTACAAGTGCCCAAAGACATACATCCAGGCGGACATCCCTAATTAAACACCCTTCCTGGCTTGCCGGTCGTGAGAACCGAGAGCGAGCTTCTCAGAGATGAGCCAGAGGATATGGTAGGTCACAGAAGGGAAAAGTAAATCAGACTTCTGCGGCCGGACGCTGCGAGTCCAGACCTTCATGCAGAGCAGACATGCAGCAGCAGGAGGCGCTGCTCGACCGCGTTCACTCTGCGGGTGGCACCTGCAGCCGCCTGGGGTTCTGGCCGCAAATCGGGGCTCACGCACAGATGTGTGGAGGCATCCAGAAATTACGCCTTTGACTCATTTTGTGTGATGTTTTTCTGAATCTTAAAGCCAGTGGTTCTTTCTGGATTACTTGTATCAGTTTAAAATACTGCTTTTCTGTCTATCTGACCTCAGTGGTAGCCAAAGAAACAATCGGAGCCATTTGAATATGGATATGCTGTTTAGCAGACACAGTATATTTCTGTAAGAATTTTTATTTCTTTTCCTCAGCTATAGTCGCAAGATCAAATGAGTTTCCTGGAAAATTCAAATTTTCAGCTAGAATTTGGAGTATGCATGCTGAAAAATTACTTGACCCTCGAGATGAGAGGGGGACTCTTAAAAAGAGAAAAATCGCAAGTGCTTTGCCCAGTAGTATTCCCCCAAATGGCAGGGCCAGAAACAGCAGGCAGAGAAGTGTGAAGTTAACAATGCGTTTTCCAACGGGCACAAAAACTAACACAGGAAATCTTAAAGCAATTATGCAAAGTGATCAAAACCATGATACTGACACTTAAAAAGGAATCACTGAAATTCTGTGTGGGACCCCTTCTAAAAATAGGGCTTTTTAATCCTAGGTTTAAAAGGCCAGTGAACTTTTTCAGTGAACTGACAGACTTAAATATATTGTGATTTCTCTAAAAACTCAGAAGGAAAACTGCCATTAAAATTCCCCCACCTTTGCCCTCCTCTTCCCTCTCCCCCCTTCCCCCCCCCCCCCCCATTTGAAGGAGCTGCTTTTTCATGCCACTGCCTTCTTCCATTCTATTGTATTCCCGAATAGTTTTTGTCTTGGGTCCTTGTCAGAGACACTGTGACTCAGAGCAGGGGTGATGACATTTTGCTTTTTCCACCATGATATAGTGTTGTAGAAGCCAGTATATATAAGACAAGGAATCCCTGTACCAAACACTCGTTATATTGAGTGTGGATCTTATTCAGATGTGTTCATTACCAGAAGGGGCATCAGGGGAACATTTCCTGCTCCGTTTTTAAACTTTGTGTATGTTTTGACTTAATGTTAAAAATCCCAGACTTTTTAAGTGAATGGACAGTAGATCTGCACTATAAATTCAGTCTCTGCTTTGTGTACAAATCTGGTAGTATGGCAAGAAGCCCAGCATTCTCTGTTACTTTCACTACCTAGCATCACTGGGTCTGTTAGATAGATACTCAGGAGACATTTGAGATAATACTTCTGTATTATCACTGCCAAGCTCCCAGGATCAAACCATCATGCCTCAGCTGAGATTTTCATTTTACTTAGTAATTCCACCACTGGAAAGCATGAACATACACAGAGAACGTTCCAGCCTGTAAGGAGTGGACTTTAGACCATGAGGTAATCTTTGTGCCAGAGTTCCGCAGTGAACTAGTGGGTGACCACATGGAAAAGGCCATTCATTTGGCAGTATCTGTCAAAAGGCATATTTTGTCATGTTTATAGGACATGATGTCACTTGAGCATTACAGCCCAGAGGGCATAGTTTTGTGTCACTCTCACTGGGTGCAGTAGTAGTACCTATTTCCAGCACCTCTGAAAATCAGACCTGAAATTTGCAGGTCTGTGGAAGTAGGACTGGTTTGTGTTTTATTCCTGCATATGACGTGCCAGCATGTCAATCACATGGATAACGTTTCTACTCTTAACCAGTGACATAACTGGTAAATAGCCATAAATGGAAATGTAAGGCTTCCACAGTGTATATGGAGTAAGCTCCTGCTAAATCAGGCCTTGATGACACAGTGCTTACTTGGCAGTACAAACAGCTTCTTGAACAGGATGTATCTCTCTCCATCACACAGTCTAGCAAGACTGTGGTGACTGCACACTTCATTTTACATATTGTAAGATAAATTAAACTACTTATTTGCAGTTGGAAAAGAGTATGAAGCTCTTGACAGTGGGCTAAACTAAGGATGTGAAGCATCCTTCTATGTTCAGCACTTCCATGTGGAGTTTGTGTCGGACTCAGAGGATCTGTCACTTCCTGAGCAGGAATTTAAGTAGCTAATTACAAAATGTTATTATTTGATAATGTCAATATTTTAGATGGGTTAAGTATATTTCCAGATTTTGTGGAGAATTCACATGGGATACATGTCAGACATCTTTGGGTTTTTGGGATTGCATCTCTGCTTCATTCATTCTGGGCATTAACTATGTTGAAGCATATTTATGGGATAGTAGGAGGGAACTGTACTGCAGAGGGTCCTCTCCAACTGCCTTATCCTCCCGTGACAGAGAACTTTGTAGCTCTTTCCTGACCCTAGCCTTTCCCTTTCGTTCCCATTGTAGCTCTTTTCCACCCTTGAATCATGTTACTTCCCCATCTGTACTTAATTAAACGACAGCAACAAACATTGCATGTGCTGAGGGTTCATTGTTCTACCCTGAACATTCTGGTATCAATTTATTTTTAATTCCCACTCAGAAAAAAAAAAATAACATAAGAAATCACATGTGTATATAAATCCCAACATGAACTCAAGTGAAAAATGCAGACTTCCTTACCAGAAGATGCCCCCTGCAGATGTCCTAGCTCTTAATATTGGTGTCCAAAGAACTGTACAAATTTTACAGCTGATTTCAATGATTGAATCTAGCAGCTGTTTAACAAAGGTTACTGAACAATACTGACAAGAACTCAAATAATGTACTACTTAAGGCATTTTTATCAATGCAGTGTTTACTACACCCTGTGTTCCCCCTGTGCTAGTCTAGACAGGCTGCCTAATGCAAAGCTGTAATTCATGCAGAAGCATATCCACTGTACTCTGGATTTCAGACATCCAGCCAAAGCTGCTGCACAGCAGTGCCTGTTTCAGTCTACATGGCCATTTAATGAACCTTGCATGCAGAGTAAGACTTTAAACAGCTGTTATTATTTCCCTTAATCTACAAGGAGTGCGTAACAGGTGACAGGTCTAAGAAAGCTGTGTGAATAAGTAGAATGGTGCTCTCGGTAGTGAGGCAACATACTCAGAGGAGAAACACTGCAATACCCCCTTATAGGACTGGAGAGAAGGCTGACTTAGACTCCCAGGAATTGCATTTTGTTTCCTCTCCCGTGCTGGTGAGTCACATTCCAAGCTGCTGTTAAGGCAATAGGAGAATTAAAGTGCCAGCTGCTTCCCCTGCTCGTTCCAATCCTGGCAGCAGAGGCTAAACCAGCAATGGAGCTGCTGAACTAAACGTGACAGGACTAGAGAGGGGATAGAGACGCTTGTGTCCATGTTCAGATTCTGCTTCTTCCCCACACTGGCAAGAACCACCACGAGGGACCTGTTGTTCATACCCTTGCTAACACCTCTTGGCCTAGCAGTCAGTGCACTTGCCTGAGTATTTGTATGGAATTGCTTGTTGAAAACAAGAACAATGGGACTGGTCTGCCACTAACACTGGAAAATGAAAAACTGCTATTAATTCTAAGCTATCTAAAGCACTAATCCAAGTAGATACATTGTTAGAGTTTTGAGACGGATATTTATCTTGATTTCCCCTGCTATGCACAGAACTGTATGAACAAACTTTCCACAACTGTGCCTGTGGGCATCTTGGGGAATGCTCTTTTTTCAAAAGGTTGCTTTCTCGTTAGCTTAAAGATTGGCAAACTTCCTTCCTCTCTTCCTCAGTCCCTTCCTTCCTTGTTTCTTCCTGATTTGATGGATAGTAGCAGTCAATTTTGTCAGTCAGATCCAACTTACACATCATGAGTTGCTGACACAACAGTAAATCAGTTGTCAAGCATGAGAATAATGTTTTCAGGGAATTTTTCCTGTTTGGGCTTTGTAAATCAATTTGCATGTAAATTTGTAGGAAAACGTTCCTTAGAACAATTGCCCTGTTTCACAGTAATCAGAGACATACACCTGTAGCGAAATACAGTATTTTCTGGTGATTAATTTCCAGAACCTAACTGAATTGTGCTATCCACCAGGTCACAAATACTACTTCTCAATAAAGCTCTGCTGCAAGGGAATTAATGTTTCTGTAAGAGTATAAAATACACTTTCTCTCCCTTTTCTAAACATCATAGCAAGGCTTACATAGAAAACCTTTCATCTGTGAACTGAAAGACAAGACAGCTCAAGTCAGTCAAAATACTGAAAAAATATTCAATTTTATTTTCTCTTTTCAATTTTTTTAACTCCCAAGTAATTTACATTTTGAAACAAAGTCATTGCAAGTCAAAGAAAATAAAATATTCACAAGCGGGAAATAGCTCAAGTGCGGAGTTTTAAGAACATTTTTGCTTTTATTAGCAAAACAATATATTAACTGAAATTAGCCATTTTATTCAACTGTTTTTGACAGGCCAACATTGTATTTTAGAACTCGTCCGAAAAACTTTTTTTCAACAGCTGAGGTAAACATTCCTCATCTCATAATAGCACTACTGGTATGCTGTTCTTCAACCAAAAACTGCACTACAGGAGTAATTGGAAAATGCAGTTCAGTTGCAGAATGACAGTTTGAACTGCAAAGTATGGCACCACGGGGAATGGCTGAATTAATTCTGAGTATCCACATTTCTATCACAAACACATATCATATGAAACAACTGTAAAAATGTGTTTCTGTCTAAAATTAGGATTTTATACTAGCGCTGAATGGTGAACTTGATAGTGCAACTGAAGGCGCAATAGTTGCTCAGTTAATGGTGCTGGTATAGTTCTGTTGCAACGTCTGCAAGACGATACAAAAGATTTTTCCTTAACAGAAAGTAAGTTTCGGGTCTACAGCAATTTCTTGCATATGAGCATTAAATCAGAGCTGGGATGGACTTCTATAATCTACCTTTTAGAAGATTCATTAGTAGTTCCTGCCATCTTGCAAATGGGACACTTCTGGTCACCAGGTCAACTGAATTAGAGTAACTGGCTACAGAGGGATTCTGTTGCTGTGGGACTAATTTCTTTCCTCTGAATTAACACAGACAACAACCCAGTGCCCAGCTCAGAGTACGAAAAGAATGATGTAAGGGACACAGAAAGGCACCAGTAAAATGCTGGTAAAAAAAAATGCTGAGGAAACACAAAACTTTGAGAGCAGAACTGCTTGTGAGACTTGCATTCCTATAAAAGAGAATTTGAAAACCTTCTGCAAGTATAACCGTATCAACATAACGCTAATCCAGGTACTAGAAAACTGAAGCATTTATTTAAAAAAGTAAAAAATTGTCCTTTTCTTCAGCTTTTGCAGGAGAATGTTCAGGCTCTCTACATTAACTTTCTCATGCTTTGCACAGCTACTGTGAAGGTTGGTCTTTTTCGGGTTTTTTTTTTACTTGTAACAAAACTTGAGCTTCTCATGAAATAGCATGGCTTTGGGAAAATGAGTTTTCCAATGTATTAGAGGAAAACAGGGGTCACATAAACTTTTGCTTGGACTTATGTCAAACAGAGCCTAGAGTGAACTAAAAACTGTACAGTGCTCTTTACAACCTATTACATTCCTGGTAGGGTCAGTCAAGGTGATGCTCAAACAGTGAAACTCTTTTTCTTTATTCTTCAGCACTGTTTGTGTAAATGATACAGGTGAAGACAAACACTTCCGGAAAATTGCTGCTGCTTGTCCCTCTTAAATGTGCGTTTTGGGAATGTCAGCATTTGCGGAGTTTTTAAAACTGATTCAAACTTAGTATTTTCTCCCAAATGCTGAACACATTTTCCCTATCCAGTTCTCTATTTCAAATACCATACTTTGTTTCTTACTTTGGTCATGATGTTTTCCTTTATTTGGCACTTGGAACTTACCATCTGCTCTTCCTAATGCTTTTGACCTTTGTTGCTGCTTCCTTGTTGAGTATTTGCTGTGGTAGACAGCAGTTATCTGACTCCATTTCAGCTCTCACTAATGCAGACTATATGTTGCGGCTTCATTACTGACAGTGCCCAAAACTATTTAAGTCGTAAGAACCTCATCTGTCGTTGCACGTTGTTTACATTACGGATGTGAGAACTGGCATTTCCATGCCGCAGAATTTTCCTTTTGCTATTTAAAAAGCATTCTGAATCAGTACAGGAAGCCACAAATGTGGCTACAGACTAGGACGTCTAACAAAACAGAAAGCTGAGATTACTGATTCCCCGTATTTGCCCTGGCCCTCTTGTCAGAGTATATGGCGGTATATACAGTATACAGAATTCCTGTATCGGCTTCAGTGGATTAGTCTATTTAGATTAAACTGTTGGGCCTTGCCTACCACAGCATGTATAGCGTTCTACTGTGAAGGCAGTGGTCACTGCCGAAGGGATGTGTGAGTAGCTAACAGTCATGTTACTGTATCCGCTACAAGCCACTGAAGAGTCTGCAGAAACAGGGCTCAAAACCAGGACTGAGCTCCTCTGGTTACCATTCATCAGGTGACTCTCACCGGCTGTTAATGAACTCTTAGTCTATGAAACAAACAAAAGCATTTCACCCCATGTTTGCCTGGCCACCTGCTGTTACACAGCTGATGCGTCATCTTGTTGAGCCACGGCACTCCATCATGCTGCTGAGCAGTTTATGACCAGACTCCTTCACAGAGACTTGAAGAATGCCTTACAAAACTATTTCTGTCTGCTCAGGTGCAGGTCAACACCAGGGGTTTCTTAAGCACCATAATGACGTCTAGGTTACATGACTACTTTTTCCATCTCTCCAGCCAACAGAGTTGTCCTGGTAAAAAACACTGTTGTGTGGGCCCAGTGTGGAACAAGCATTCGGGTGGAAAATTTCAGCTGATATTTGACAGCCATAAGCATCTGTAAACACAACCTTTATACTGGAAAATGTCAGGCATCCTCGCAATTGCCAGTGCCACCACCTCTGCATTTAATCTAAGCAGAGTGAACATAAACGTCAATGAACTTGGCCTAACTGCATCCATATAAAATACCTTACAGTTTTTCAAAGGGAAAAACATCTTCAGAGGGTTGCTCAGCCTTACTGGGAGGAAGCCGGGATAGAAAGCAGCATGATCAGGCCAGACCCTTCCTGTAGTACTTGGCTCCTGACGTGAAAAAGCAAACCCACCCGTAAGTTTGCTTACTATGCAAAAAACTTGCTTTAGCTCGGTATAGTAAAAAATAATAAAGAAAATTAAAAATCGATTCCCCTTGCATAAGGTTTAGTAGTGGCAGAGCTTGCTCATGCTTTTATTGACTGTTGTGGGTTCTCAAACGGGACAGTACCAGCCCCGCTCCTGCCCAGCCTGAGGCCTGCCTGACCGACTGCTCGCTGCGGCAGGCACTGCCCCTGCCTTCACCTGGAGGCGGTAGCGCGGGGAGGGAGGGCAGCGGTGCTCCGTGCTGCTCCCGAGCCCGGCGGGGGTCGGTGGGGTCGGGCGCGGCGCTGACAGACCGTGATCCCGCCGAGCAAGTGTGCCGCGCCGGCTCGCCCTGCCTGCCTGCCTGCCTCCGGTTACACCCCTGGCAGGGGACCGCGATCCCCGGCGTCGCTTTCCAGGGTTATTTTTGTCCGTGGCCGCCGCTCGCCGCTGGCAGCGCGCTGGCAAGACCCGGCCCTTCTCGCGGGCGGCGAGGCGCCGGCGGGGGCCCCGCGGGGCGGTGCAAGAGGAGGCGCGCACCCCGCACCCACCCGGCTCCCCCGCGGCGCCGGGGGCCCGCCGGCGGGTCCACCTCCGGCAGCGAGCCCGGCCCCGCGCCGGGACACTCCTGTCCGCTCCCTGCAGCTTGCGTGAGGGGCTGCTGCTGCCCAGCGGGGCCACAGCGGGCGGGTGGAGCGAGGCCATGGAGCGGACCCCCATCCCGGTGCTCACCGTGCAGACGGCGCCCTACGAGGACCAGCGGCCGACGGGCGGCGGGGGTCTGCGGCGGCCCACGGCGCTCTTCGAGAGCCAGCGCAACTACCTGCCCAACTTCGTGCAGAGCCTCCTCTCCTCCGTGGACCTCCGCGACCGCCAGGGCTGCACCATGGTGGTGGGCAGCGACGGCAGGTACTTCAGCAAGACGGCCATCGAGATCGTCGTCCAGATGGCCGCGGCCAACGGGGTAAGCGAGCCGCTCGCACTCTCACCGTGCCCTCGGGGCCGCCTGCCCTGCCCGCACCGGCTCCTGCTCGCGGTGGAGAGGCGCGGAGCCGTCCAGCCTGAACGGGGCAAGAGGCTTTAATGTCATAACCCGGGCAGCGCTGAATACACAGATCAGACCGATGCCACCTTCAGGGGTGTGCGCGCCCGGTGTGTCTGTGTTCATCACCCCGGCAGGCTGCTGCAGGCTGCGGCACACGCCGTACCGGGTTGGTTTAGACTGAGGCAGGAGTGGGAGTTGAAGTCACGGTTGGCTATGCAGGAGCAAATGTAGCAGAATTAAAAATGCGGGAGGCGAAGGAATCATATGTAAGTATCTACTGCTCAGGATCTTGTAAAAGTGCTCAGGGAGAACGGTATTATTGAAGCAAGAGGAATTCAGCATTTTGGCTGCATCATAAGAACAAATTATGAAATGCAAGACAACTGTGGCAAATATCTCTGCAATCAAGCGGATTACAGCTTTTCTTGTGCAGTACTGAAAACGGGAAAGAGCTCAGGAAGAAAAGGGATGTCTTCTGGTAAATGCATGCACATTCAAGTGTCAGTGTGTACATACAGAAAGCTGGAAATGCCAGATGATGCAGACTTTTAAGTCTCTCCTTCAAAGCAGAGTTGAAGCTTCTGTGTCTCGTGATGGCTAAATCAATTCTCCAGATCTGGTGATAGAAGTGATACATACATACACACATATATATGCACATATATATATATATATATATAGGTAGTGAATTTTCTTAATTGTTTTGAAAAGCTTAATTCCTTAAATGCAGTCCTGTTTTATAACCAGGAGATCTTTCAACTTTGAAATGAATCTCTGTATGTGTCTAAATTTCCTCTGCTTATTTATTGTCACCTACAAGCTGTAAGGATTAGCCAGCCTGGTATAAATAGTGAGTATTTTAAATTTATTTCTAAAGCACATTTTCACTGGTACAATCAAGCAGACACTGAGTGATACCTGAGATTTCAGAGAGGCTGGCTGTATTACATACTGGGTAGCTTTTGCAAACTTGCTGTTCACACGGAGGTTTGGTATAGTCCAGGGCTTACGTGGCCCTGAGTGCGAGGAGGGCTGTTGGGGGGGCACACTGGTGAAGGTGGGGACACTGGCCAGGGCAGCGTGGCAGTGGTGGTTTGTCCACAGCGGTGGGGAGTGAGCATGCAGAGAGCCAGTGCAAAGCAGGGGGACCCAGCCGGTGTGAGGGGCATTGCAAGGGGAGGGGGGTTGGGTCTGGAGGAGTGCTGCTCCCTACCCCCTTCCTCCGTGTAGCTCAGTCGAGCCGGTGGAATTGTACCTGTTGAGCAGGTGGGATAAAGTGCAGCAACAGCTAAAGTGAGGCCTTGCAGCAAGAGCTGCCCTGCTGAGGCTGAGGTCCTTGCCTGCCCTTGCACACCGGTAGGAGCTATGAAGTAGGTTACAGCCACAAGGTGACCACAAGGACTGAGGTGCTGAAGAGCACAAGAAGTTTAGGGTTTAGGAGACCAGGGACTTGTCAGACAGGTTACGTTGTATTCCAGACTCCTTTCTGATTAATTTTTCCTGTCGATTCCTTACTGCTGCTTGTTCTGTTCCCCGTTTTGCTCTGTTTCAGGTCTTCACAGATCTGTAGTAGTGGTGTCGTAGTGCTTCCGCTTTCTTAAGTTACTGCAAGTTTCTTGGAAGCACAGTTTCATTTTAGTATTTTCTGAAGCCATGACCCAAGCTTTTCTGCTCACAGTTCCCACAAATATCTGAATTCAAGCATAATACTCTTACAAATGTCACAGTGCTCACAATTTCAGCAGGCCAGCTGGTGGGGTGCTGTTGACGCCAAAAAGGCTTCCCACTTCCATATGCTAGTGATCCATCCCCTCTTTGCCATCCTTACCCTGCCCACTCTCACCCCTCTTTCAATCAAGTACACTGTAAATGCATAAGCCTCATGTTTACTCTGTGAATACCGTTTGTATGTTTTATTCTGTGGCTGTTAAAATACATCTGCTGGGAAAATATCTAAACCTGCGTGAAGGCATTGTTTAGTGCTGTGCTATGTAAGTGCAGGGGAAGGAGGGGAATACTCCTGAGGGCAAAGATCTCTCTGTTTGGATGAGGTTAATGTCATTAGAAGACATGTAGCCAGTATCACAAGGAAAGAAGTGAGCTGGTGCAGGCAGGATTAAGTGAAATGTGTGGAAGCTTTGAAACTGCATTCAAAACCTTTAGCTAACCCAGAGTGCCAGGAGCGGGATAGCCACATAGTGCTGATAAACTGAACTTGAATCTCCTTCCTGGAAAACACATACCAAGTGTTATGGTTAATTGTGCCTGCTGAGTACAAAAATAAAAGGGATTTTCTATTATCAACTGTAAATGTATTGCCCTTTAGAGTTGCTAGGTTCCCCTTGTTCTAATTTGGTGACTCACCCCACATTCCCCCTGTGTTAACAACCTAGCACAGTTGGCATAGGCCCTGGTACAAGGAATGAGATGAGGCCCCCTGCCCAGTCAGCTGCCGGTGCTTGGGCTGCCTTCTTATCATCCTCAGTCCTTTGGGCTTGTGCCCTCCAGTTTGGGGTTGCAGGTACACACCCCACAGCTTTAGCCTGTATTGGCTTCCTCTGGTGGCAACAGCTATGGGTTGGTCCATGATGAGCACCCATAACCAGCACATGTTCCACCACATCTTTTCTGTTCAGAGCTGGAGGTGGCTAACCAGGGTCACCCTTCAATGGGTCACACTGCTGGGGCTGTAGCAAGCACATTTGGGTAAGTGATTGCCTGTCACGGGAGGATGCAGGAGCATGAGGAAGGCCAGACAGATGTCCTGTACCTTTTCTGGTTGCAACAAGCAGTTTGGCAAAGTGGGGTGTTAGGATGGTATCTGAGGCTCTGTTTCCCTTTTCACCTGAGTCCTGTCATGAGTAGTGTGACCTTAATGTCTGGAAGAATTGGGTAAAAGGTTCCATGTTTATGACACAGTTATGCTACAAATTAAATGCAAGTATTCCATTAGACCCATCAACTGGATGTGGTGTCTCATTCTTTGATACGAAGTTTAGGGTAGGTTTAAATGAGAAGCTGCTGTGTTTGTGTCTCAGTGGTGGACAGGAAGATGCTGATCATATTCTGAATATTGAAAGTCATATCAACATACTAGAGAGATCACGGAGTATTGCTAGTAATGCTGTAAAAGCCTGAGATGGCAAAGAGTTTTCCAGTTATCTTCTTTATAATACCATGTTGGTTTTATTTCCATGTTCTTCCATGCAAATCTTACCCTCCTTACCTGGACCTGTATGATAGATCTGTTTATTTCTACGCTGAGTGTGGCACTCAGTCATCTTTGCATTACAACAGCAAAAGATAGGAAGGCACAGCCCTGTGCTGTCCAGGATATAATCTGCTTGCTTCGTGTTCTTTCAGGTTTAATTGACTGAGGCATGTGAGAGATTACTGGGGTAAATAATTAAAAAAAGCATTAAGTGACTCCATGATAATCAACTGAATCGTCTGAAAATGCACAGCTGCAAGTGGTAATATTGCATAAAAATGTCCTTGTAAAGCACCAGTGAGGGTGACTATTCCTCCAGCTGTAACAGTTTGCTGGGGATCATAGTCTTTGTTTCTGCTTGTAGCTGCTAAAAGCAGAGTGATAAAATAGAACATGGCATAGGGGCACAGTATTAGAAGAGATGTTACATGCCTGTGATCTCTTAGCCATGCAAGTGTTTGAATTCCAAAGATAATCTTTCCGTGCTATGAAACTGTCCAAGATTTTCAGAAGGATATTACTGGAACTTTAATTGTGACACAGTACATGGACAGGATTTCGTTACTGGTTTAGCCCAGGTTGCTAGAAGTCTGTAAATCTGAGCGTTCCTTACTTACAATTAATTAAATGTCAGTTTAGTATTTGGTTCAGAGACAAAATGAACAGCTTCTGGGCCAGGAGAGGATGAGGTTGTGCATTCTTGCCACCGAAATAAAGAGAGCAGAGAAAGATGGGTAACGTGTGTACATTTCTAAGGTCTGCACAGCCCTCAGGGAGTTTTGTAAAAGCACTGAAGGCCTTCACGTAAGGTGAAGCTGTTTGCAGTGGTCACTGCATGTGTATCATGCACATAATTTCACTTTCAGCATCCTTAATATGCTAAATATTGCACTATTGCTACAGTATTGAAATTAGTATAATAACTGATATTTCTAAGTAGTATCGAAATAATAGCCTTGTGAAAAATGCAGAAGGCAAAGCAGGTTACTCCTGTTCGTATTAATATTGGCATTGAAAAAAATGGGAAACTGGTTTGTGCAACATATGTTGAACAGGAAAAAAAAGGAAAATGTGGTGAAGAGGTAGTGCCAGGTAATTTGTGCGTTCTGAGTAATCTAAGTATTCTTGCTTTAAGAGAACACTTAGGTGTTCATGGGGGCAAAAATCTAAACCTCACTAGATTAAGAAGTACAGAGAACATGAGCTCATGATAAGCCTGTATGCAAGTATAAGGTGTTTATACTTGAGTACTTCTAGACAGATTCAGTGGTGTTTTTTTGAAGCATTTTGCAAAATGTAATTCCTGTCATCTTCCTTTTGCTTACCCATATACAATGCTGTTTTAAGAGCTGGCACCCATTTCTGACAGCTGTATTTGGAAGATTGAGTCACTGCTCTAGCTTTCTGCATGCTTCATAGTTTAAAAAAGGGAGAGACAATATTCAAAACACATATTTTCAGTAGTTATTTTCATCATGCTTTTCTTTCCATAATAAAGGTGCATGAATACTGTTGTATAGACTGAAAGAGAGTTTGTTAAAAGTCCATTTCCCAACATTCTGTGTTTTTTCTAGTGCTTCAGAAGAATTGGCAATAGTGGTTAAATCGTAACATAAATACAACAGTCTTATGAGCCATGGTGTGAATTGGAAACAGAATCATTTAATACTACTGATTTGAGCAGAAATCAGGTTGAGCTGTGTGGTATATGTGTTAACTGTACATGTGCTCAACTCACACCAACTGACTGATCATGTCAGTGGAAGCACTGCTTTTAAAGAGTATGTTGAAACAGACACATGTGGATTTTGTGGAACAGAAAATGTGGATTTTGCTGATTTACCTTTTTCTCTCCTGAAAAGGATATTGTTATCCCTGGAAAATGTTTTCATTATAATAGAACAAAATTATTTGTTTCTTAACTTTTTTTTTTCTTTTTCTCCTTTAATTTTGTTTCATTTCTTTAAGAATTACTCTAATCTGGGAGAAAAAAAGACAGTGAAACATAACGTTTTCCCATTAGTAACAAGAGCAAGTCAAATGAACCTTGGAAGATTTTCCATGAACTGTACTGCCAATTTTGATAGCTTTCCTGGTTTCTAGTAATACATAGGCTTCAAAATCATCTGCAAAAGCTGTGAAAAGTGAACAAGGTGGACAAACATTCATCCTATCATCAGATCTTGGGATAGAAATCTCAGCTAGTGGAGTGTGTTGTTCTGCACATTATTTTTAATTTGAAAGCAGAAAAGCAGATATTTGTAATTCTGAGTGAAAGAGAAATGTCTACCCTTAGTTCGTGCTTTGTGAGGGTTAGCAAGAAAGTAACGTGTGCTTACTTTAGAAATTGATAATTTCCATGTAGAAATATTTTTTTTTATTAAAATAGTTTTCAAAACCAGGCTAAATAAATTATCTATTAATCCTTTGCTTTTCTGAAATTATTTGAAACTTTTAAATAACTGGAGCCAGAAGAAGTTAATCTATGTATGAAGAAAAAGGTTTTTACAGAAAGCTGGCAGGTAGCAACACCTCCTGGACTGTTGCTTTGCCACACACACAGAGTAGATCTATCAAATCTTTCTCAAATCAGATGGGGAAATCTGAGGTTGAATTCCCAGTCTGCTTTTAGATGAGTGAGAAGGATTTAGTATTCTGCACCACCACCCTAAACTGTTACTTATCAGTGGGGGTATGGGGGTGTGTGTTTGTTGTTTTGTTTTTTTTTTTTTTTTAAGTGAGGATATAAATCCCCCTTCCCCACAACTTTGTCAGTATCCTTTTAAGCTCCATATGCAGCTGCCTCAGTTCTGATCTGTGACACTAACTTCCCCTTCTCCCCTCCTTTTTATTGTGTCTGCCTGTATCCCAGGATCTGGAACTCTTCTGTATTTCTCTGTAAATACATTTCTGGCTGGCTCCCAGATTATTTATGTTGAGGTGAAACTGTAGTATCTGTGTTAGAGGATGAAGGCAACGTTTTGAAATTGGAACCTTGCAGCATAATGCCAAACACATTGAGTCAGTGTTTAATAACGTCACCTGAAAACATTTGTTCCCTTTAAGAATGGTGGGAACTTCCCCTGCCTAGCTGTGACCTGGGAAACACACCCTTTTCATCTGGAGTGGCCAAGCAGTCACTGATGGCTGAAGGAGGAGCAGTACTTTCCTTAGGGAAGGACATCCAAGGATGTCTTGGTAATGGAGATGTGACTTACAGAGACTACAGGTTCTAGTATGTAGTGAAATTTATGGTTGGACTGAAAGGCTGCTCCATGAAAGGCAATTTGTTTGGTGTTCTCTTTTATGCTGGCTAAAGCCCTGTAAACTGCATCCACACCATCAGGCCTAAACTATATTGGTATGTGAGGGGATTTGCTGGTTTGTGGGGATACGTGAAAGGGTTTTATAGCAAGATCATAGCCCAGTGCTATGCCTGGGAGCTTTGCAAATCACTGCCATGGCTGTGCTCTTGCTTTATACTTTATACTATACTACACTATATACACTATACTTTATACTACACTAGTATACTATACTATATTTATACACTATTGATTGAGGGCTTGGCTTCGCATGCTAGTATACTGTGCTAGTATACTATACTCTTTACTGTGACTATGCAAGTCACAGTCCACTGGAATTAAATGTGCCAGGATACAATATTTTTTGTCAGTGCTCCAGATTAGCATGCAACCAACTCATGCATGTGTATTTCTCTGCAAAAGAATAACTTCCATACTAGGACTTTACAATTTCTATCCTGTTCATGTATATCTATGTATGTATGTGTCTGCGTTTACTTACTAGTTTTCAAAAGTCTAGTACCATTCACAGTACTTTGACTTCCTTTTCCACCTAGATCGGCAGATTGGTTATTGGACAGAACGGTATCTTATCCACACCTGCTGTTTCATGTATCATCCGAAAGATCAAAGCAGCTGGTGGAATTATTTTAACAGCTAGCCACAGTCCTGGGGGACCTGGAGGAGAGTTTGGAGTCAAGTTCGAGGTTGCCAATGGAGGTAGGGTTGTTTGTTTTTCAGTAACACATTGTAACATTGAATCTTAGTATGATGGTGTCATGGTTTAAACAAGGACAGATGAAAATACGCTGAGAAGGATAACTGCTGACTTCAACTGTGTGTTTTTCATTTGTTCTGGTAAAACAATGAAGAATGTATGCATATAATTTTTTTTTTTTCAGTAATAGAAGTGAAGTTTTTTTTCATGGGTCTGTACAATAAGAATTCAATGTTCCTTGAAATCCTCGTAGTAGTTGTAAGGTTTCTAGAAACAAGAAGTTCGCCATCTGATTTTATAGCATTTCTTGTAGTGTGCCAGGTCATTGTAACAGTCTGATCCTTTTATAAAGATGCCTCTGAGGGAGCTCTATTTTCCTCATATTTCTGTGTTGCTTTTGTTGGCATTTACTTTAAAGCTTGTGATTTCGGAAGTGCTGTAAGCAGTATAACTCATTGTCTTGTATGGAAGAAAGCATTTCTCATGTTTACCCAGGAATTAACTGCTCTTATTGAGGGAGAATGTTGTTCCATTTTAGCTATTGCAATTACACTGTTGAATAATGGGAGTTTTATATATAGGTAATGTCTTGTTTTCCAAAACCGGCAAACTAACACATGTAGGTATGTTATACATTAAGCATGTTTTATGTTACAGATCTGTGTACACCCATAAAACATCTTGTATACCTCATACATGTAGAGTGCTTTCCATCTGAAAAAAACTGAAAGTGCTTCTAAAATAATGCTTCCTTCCCCATTTTGAAGGTGGGAGACCTTGAGAAGGGGATGCTCTCTTGTGTTCCTTGTTTAATTGAAAAACATGCATGGTTAAACCGGTGTGATTTTATAAACTGAATAGGCTTGAATCCCAGGGAGATTAAAGGGACTGTGTAAGGTCAGAGAGTGAGAAAGCCGGGGTCACAGCACTGTCATACCAGAGCCAAACTGTTAGATGCATTAGCACTCTATAAACCATATACACCTAGAATCTGTTTGATTAATGTTTAACAGTTGGTGGGGCATTCTTTCTAGTGTGCTTTACCTTTGCAAAGAAAATTCAAATAGGCTATTAAGCTTTAAATATGAAACACTCCTCAAACACAGGTTACAAGGTTCAGTTATGTATGACAATCAAGAGGGATGTAATGAAAAGTAGTTGGTTTAAGTTGCAGCTGAGAAAATGGAAGTTCATTATTAGGCAAGGTTTTTGAGAAAATGGTTAGGCATCATGACAAGCTCCTAGGGAGGGCTTTTTTGCTGTGCTCAGTCTATTTTGCAGATCTAGTCCAGGCAGAAGTGGTTTGTTTCTATAGATGTAGGAGATAATGTGGAGCAACGCTGTGGGATCTCTTTAGCTGGCGATATTAGTAGACAGTACATCCATCTATCAAGAATTATCTGGAACTAATGAAATCCACTCCTTTCATGGGTTTGGATTAGAAGAGTAAGAAGTCATTTTCTAAGCCAAATGAAGAGTTAAGTGAGCTGTGGACCATCTGGTACAATGTATCTGAGATGGAACACACTAATAGACGTGGCAAAGCTGCATTGATTATAGTAACACTAGAAAGGAGCGGGAAGTTGACGCTGGAAGGACAGAGGTTTTGGAATAGGGCAGAGATCATGTAAAAGATAAAGATACATTTCATTAAGTCATTGGAGGAAAGCTGCAATAGAACACCACTGTCAAAATGCTAAGACTTTTAAAAGTGGTAATTATATCTAATGAAATAACATGAAACACAAAGCTGTCTCACCTTCACAAGTGTCCATTTGGCATTTGCAGGAGGCCCTGTGAAACACCAGAAACTCCTGCTGAGGACAGGCTTTCCTTTAATATGTATGTTGAGATTCCATGTAGAATAAAAAATGGTAGTCTGTGAGCAGTAAACCCAAAGAAGGATGGCTGTGGGTTTTTTGGTTCCCTCACTGCCCTGCTCTGGATAATGATTGAGTTAAGTACTCTTTGTGAATCAAAACGTTCCAAGTAACACACCGTATTTCCATATTACATTTTTCCAGCGAATGTTTTAAACCTGTGTTACACTGAAAGAACAGACCTTATTTACCATAGTTCTTTCTTTGGGTTTATTCCTGAAATATATTTCAGAATGTATTTCTGAAATACATTCAGAAAACTGTTTCTTATAGCACTCACCTTTTGAGTAGGGAACCTTCATTTAATAGAAATGACCCACCACATTTTTTGCTTCTTACAGGTCCTGCTCCAGATACAGTTTCAGATAAAATCTATCAAATCAGCAAAACCTTGGAGGAATATGCCATTTGTCCTGATCTCAGAGTTGATTTATCACGCCTAGGAAGACAAGAATTTGATCTGGAGAACAAATTCAAACCTTTCCGAGGTATCAACATGTGCTTTTATGCATGCTATATCCATTGATTATGATGCAAAATGATAATGGGTGATTATTTAAACATAACTTTACTTCTTCAAGATGCCTTACTACAAGTTATCAAAATATTAGGCATATAGGTAAATGTTGCATTTGTTTTGCACATAAAGAAGCTGAGTTACAGACTTTTAAGTTTGTGAGTCCTCGTCGTTTAGCCAGATACCTTTGCCAAATGTTTGTGCTGAGGCTTGCTAGTAGTTAAACACCAAACACAAACATTTTTGGACTAGGAGTGGTTTGCTCATGGAAGTCTAACAGACAAAAGTGTTTGTGAGAATCTCAGTTTATTCATTCTTTGCTCACACTTTCTGAAAAGTTGTGGGATGTGTAAGGCAATGTACATCTAGTGACTTCAAGTGTAAAGGGAGTGCTTAAACACGTTTCATTTTAAAGATGTGAATACTTTTATGCCTACACTTGGGTTGAAATGAGCTAACAGCCATTTTGTCCTTAAGGAGTCAAAAGCAAAGTAAGGGGTCCAGACAGTATTTCACATACTATAAAACTCCGTGTGGTCTCAAGAACTCTTCCTCATTCCTGATATCCTAGAATTAAGGCTAGTTTGTTTTCCACCAAAACTTCATATCTTGAGATTAAGTACATTCTAATAAATAATGTTTTTGATTAAAAATCCCTTAAATTATGATTTTTTTTTTCAATTATTATTGTTATTGCAAATAACATGATTGGCTTTTTAGGCAAACAAAAAGGAAAGAAAATTCGGCTCCAGCAACACTCTGAAACCGTATGATTGCCACAGTTTAAAATTTTGCTTTTTCAACTTTTCAATCTCTGCAAATTATATTTTTCTAAATGAAATTGGAGTACCCCCTCTGCCTTAAAGGTAGTATGAAAACAGATTTTAAACAACTGCAATTTGTGTGAATGTTTTTCAAGGAAAAATCATTTCGCAATAATCTCTTCCCAGAATACATCATCCTGGCACAGCAGAGCTGCCAGGGGTCCCTACTGAAGCAATGTGATTGGCTTATAAGTACATGAATAATTATAATTTATACAGGTCTGAATGCAGACTGGAAGTGCAGAAAGAATGAAAATAATTCTGATGTATTTAAAACTTCTACTTTTTCAGTTGTATGAACTAACAACTTTTCAGTTGTATGAATCAAGGCTACAGAGGTATTGAAGCAACTGAGAGTAAACCAGTTGGGTTTGGCAGGAGCTAAAATAAGTTTGACTTTAATCCTACATGCAGTTTATCTTAACATGTGTGAGCAGCTTCACTGAAGTTGAGGCATTTGTTCATATGTGTAAAGCTTATAGCCTACTTAAACGTCGTTGGCAGCAAGGCATATAAGATATATAGTAGGGTAATTTTAGTGAATCCTTGGCACTTCCAGCATATACCATAGAATTAACTGATTTCCAAATAGGTTTTGCAGGTTACTTTTTAGCCTTGAGAACAATTTTTAGTTTGTTCGTTTGTCCAGTCAAGTGTATCATTGTGATCTTTTCTAAGTGTTCTTAGGCTCAAAAAATGCCTGTGTCATTTTCATGTTATCCTGAAGAAGAGCATTAGCATGAGGTCAGTGTTTCTAAGCAAAACTGGCTGATTTTCAAAGTTACAATTTAACTTGTAACTGTAATATTTCAAGATACTTGTTTAACCAGATAAAAAGACATTTGTATAATATATGCTTTTTTAATTTAATCAGGAAAAGTAATACATTCCAAGGTGATTGAGGAGCATGGCTTTTAGCAGTTATTTGTAACATTATGACACACTTACTTTCATTTTAATATAAGGTTTTACATTCAAGAGAACTGAAAAGATTGTAGCTCTCTGCTTTTATGAATTTAAAATTCAAATTATCAAGACCTTAGCAAAAACCAGATGTTGTATCTGAGCCTAACTTTTCTAAATCAATGACATATGAAATGCAGAAATATAATGGTAGATTGACAACAAACTGGAGACAGATATTCCTGCTCCCAGCACTGTAAACAATAGGCTATATGTTTCTCCTGATGGACATACTGCTGTCAGGTGGAAGAATAGAACATATGGCTTCAACTTTGCATAGACATCTTGCATCCTTTGAGAATGTATTTTTTTAGCTTGAAAAGATGTTCAGTGACTTAGTGAATGACAAGTAGAATTTACATTGATATATTGTATTCTCATGAATGTTTTCAGTGAAATAGGAAGTGTCAACTTACATTATTTCTGCATTCCTTTAGCAGGCAAAACTGTTGATCTTTGCAAGGCTTGAAGTTTGATGGTAGTCACACTGAAACCAGTAAAAGTCTTTGACTTTGCCTCTATGGGCTCTATGTTATGTGAAGGTTGCATGCTCCGATTTTAATTGAGTTGCGTGGCTGGTAGAAGTGTGCTGAGAGAGGTATTTTCCCATGTGCAAACTGTACTGATTTTTTTCCTATCTAATTTTTCTAGTGGAAATTGTGGATTCTGTGGATATCTACCTCAATCTCCTTCGAAATATCTTTGACTTCAATGCTATCAGAAATTTGCTGACTGGACCGAACCAGATCAAAATAAGGATTGACGCCATGAATGGAGGTATGAAGTTAAGCTGTTATCAGGACAAAATTGTAGGTACACTGCAATAGCTTCTCAGTAAAGACTGTTCACCACAATAGTTGCCCAATAAAAGTACAGGGTATTAAAGTCAGAGTTTTTAGTAAGGTTAAGAGTAATAAGAAAGGATTTGAACATATGCTAGTAACAAGAGCAAACTTAACAACTGGTTAGGTCCCTTATTAGGCAAAGAGGTTTACCTTTCTTGGTAAAGAAGTGAAGGCCTATGGGTAACAGTGAATAACCACTGGACCAATCTATCAAAGATAGTTGGGGCTTGTCCTCTGTTGCGGCATCGCATCTAAAGGCTTTCTGGATGAGATGTAATGAACACTAGAAAGGACCACATGTATGTGGACAAACTGTTTTCCAAAGTTGGTTTTAGCTCTGCATTTCTGGAATATGCTTTTATGCCTGTAGGTGTTGATAGTTTGATACAGAGAAGAGTGATTTGTCAGGAATGTATTTTGGTAAGAACCTGAATTATTTTTTACTGTAATTTTACAGAATTAGCACCTACATTTTCTTGAACACATTTCTTGTATAGTTTTACCTCACATTACAGTTGCTCCAGTTAGCAAGATTTTGGAGTAAGGTAGGAGAAAGAGAGAACACCAGGGTGTGATTCTTTTTTCCTCTGAGTGACCTGTTCACACCTGCCTCAGGGATGCAGAGAACTCAGTCAGTTGTTAGCAGTCGCTTCACCCACCAAATGCAAATACTAGTTATGCTGTATAACAGCATGAGCTGGGGTCTTGGTTGGCCATATCTTTAACAAAATAAAGAAGTTATTTTGAAGTTAGTCTTGAGGAAGTTTTTATCTGTTATCTACATGGTAGTAACTAAAATGTGGTGAAATTCTTTGGTGGACAAACCTGTTGCAATTTTAACACTAATTAGAATGTTGAGGTAAGTGTATTTCCCATTTGTATTTCCTTACTGTTTACTTTCCTTGCTATTATGTGTTAAACTGTTGTTTGCATTCCAGGGCACATAGCATAGCATCTTATTTTTATTCTAGTGAGAAAAACCCTCTATGTGTATGATAACTTCTTTACGTAGTAATGGGTGAATAAAACTTGCATCTTTCACCATGCAGTGATTACTTTTGCACTTCCACTAGTGGGGAACTGTTTTTTTAATGCTGAATTGCCAATTGATGATTACTGGGGCGACAATCACACACTCCTCTGTGAAATGGTAGTTTGGGTTTTGTTGCTAGGACAGATGTATAGAATTGCTCTAAGTACGTTTCGTATCAAGTCTCCATGGCGCCATGAAAAATCTGAGTGTCAAGCATATGCTTTTGTGACTGCATGGCAGATTTCTGATTTTGCAGTTATGGGACCTTATGTGAGAAGAATCCTGTGTGATGAATTGGGAGCCCCTGCAAATTCTGCCATAAACTGTATTCCTCTGGAGGACTTTGGTGGACAGCCTCCGGATCCCAATTTAACATATGCAACTGCCTTGCTAGAGGCTATGAGAGGTGGCGAGTATGGATTTGGGGCTGCTTTTGATGCTGATGGAGTAAGTATTTTGAGCTGTCTGGAGGTTTCACCGTAGTTGTTTTGCCTGGGGTCAGATGTGGGACATGTAGGTATAATTTATTTGCTTTTCAGTAAGCCCTTGAAGCTGAAAGTGGTATTACTTTCAGGTACAGATGACAGCATTTGCAACCCATAAATCAGACACATATGTTGTAATTTGTCTCTGCAGATGACTGCAAATCAAGCAGGATTTGAATGACGAATGATAATTCTTTAAATAATAGGCTGGTTTTACCTTGTACTGTTGAAACACTTTTATTTCCTGGTTAGGAAGAGACAGGATATATAGGTAATACAGACTTGTTGCAATAAGTAGTAAGTTCTCTTTGGTTATAAATTATAAATTGAGGGATTTTTTTTTAGCTAAATAAAGCACTTGAATCATAATCACTGTTTGGTTTAGAGTTTTTTCATGTTGTATTATTATCATTATAAATAGCAAAGTGTTACAGAAATAACTTTTTGTCCTGACAGGGTGGGAGAAAGATGAAAAGGTTCCGAAGAACAGAAGTGTTTTCTGTTGTCAGTAAACACAAAACACCCTCCTACTCCCTATATAGTGAGTGTCATTGGCAAAAATATTCTCCTACATAAGCATTCCCTGGCAGGAACAGACCTACTGAAGTGTCATGTAGGAGGCTGAAGCTAGGGACTGATCTGGAGCTTTGATTTGCAAGGCTGGAGGGAGTGGTGGTGTGACGGTGAAATTACAAACCTGCCAGGATGATGCCAGTAAATTAACCTGCTTGAAGAGGGGTGCGAGTTAGCCAAAGACTGTTCTTTATTCCCCTGCCTACAGTGGATCTAATAAAAGAAATTACCACTCTCCAAAACACGGAATTTAAGATGCTTATTTGAATTTGTTTTCTTCTCCAGGACCGCTACATGATCCTTGGCCAAAATGGTTTCTTTGTTAATGCGTCAGATTCATTGGCTATAATTGCTGCCCATCTGTCTTGCATTCCATACTTTTGTCATATGGGTGTCCGAGGATTTGGCAGGAGCATGCCTACCAGCACAGCCCTGGACAAGTAAGATGAAACACTTACTCGTATCACCTTGGTCATTATATTAGATATCTCTCTGTTTTGTACTATGTAGCAGTTCCAAAATTGTGAAGTCTTTTGATAAGAGCTTCTAATTTTCACGGTCTTTATGTGCTTTATTGTTTTAACAAGTTCTGACCATATTTTGGTCTTACCTAAAGTAATTTTACCAACCTTTACTTAGATGAAAATAGGTTAGTACAGCCTGGAAAAGAAATAAATAGGATAAATCTTTCTGAGCCTTCAAATACTTGACTTGAAATTCCTTTTCCAAATAACTTCACTCTTTTTCTTAGTAAATGATTGTTGACAGCCTGATGTAGCAGCTCTTGAAATTCATGGAAGTTTTAAACAGGTAAAGTACTAATTCAGTACTAAACAAGCTTTAAAAAAAACAAGCAAGCCAACAGCAAAACGAAATCAAGCAATCCTCTCTTCCCTCCCCTTGCCCCTTATTTTAAACCATTGAAATATGTCATCTATTGTGATACAAAATGTCCCACAAGAGACTGCAGACAGTCATAACATCCATTCCCAGTTTCAGGGCAGGTTAAAAGTATGCCTAAAGCTATTTCTGACAAGTCCAATCTGCTCTTAAAAGATTTGCTGGATATACATAGAATCATAGAATAGTTAGGGTTGGAAAGGACCTTAAGATCATCTAGTTCCAACCCCCCTGCCATGGGCAGGGACACCTCACACTAAACCATGCCACCCAAGGCCTCATCCAACCTGGCCTTGAACACCGCCAAGGATGGAGCATTCACAACCTCCCTGAGCAACCCATTCCAGTGCCTCACCACCCTCTCAGTAAAGAATTTCTTCCTTAGATCCAATCTAAACTTCCCCTGTTGAAGTTTGAACCCGTTACCCCTTGTCCTGTCACTACAGTCCCTAATGAAGAGTCCCTCCCCAGCATCCTTGTAGGCCCCTTTCAGATACTGGAAGACTGCTATGAGGTCTCCACGCAGCCTTCTCTTCTCCAGGCTGAACAGCCCCAACTTTCTCAGCCTGTCTCCATACAGAAGGTGCTCCAGTCCCCTGATCATCCTCGTGGCCCTCCCCTGGACTTGTTCCAACAGTTCCATGTCCTTTTTATGTTGAGGACACCAGAACTGCACACAATACTCCAAGTGAGGTCTCACGAGAGCAGAGCAGAGGGTCAGGATCACCTCCTTCGACCTGCTGGTCACTCTCCTCTTGATGCAGCCCAGGATACAGTTGGCTTTCTGGGCTGCGAGCGCACACTGCAGCCGGCTCATGTTCATTCTCTCATCGACCAACACCCCCAAGGCCTTCTCTGCAGGGCTGCTCTGAATCTCTTCTCTGCCAAACCTTGTGTTACATCTTGTGTTAGCAGATGAATTTTGAACAAGTCTCATCCAGGCCTCCATTTTCTCTAAAGACTGGCATATGAGGATTAAGCTGAGTATTATTGTTGTACATATTCTGTGTGGAAGAGCATTCACTGCGTCAGTTGTATCCAAGTGTTGATCTGGTTGCATAGCTTAACTAATACAAGAATGACGTATTGCCCTGTTAAATGTGTTTAATGAGGAAACAGTAATTTCAAAGCAAAATGTAGCTTGTATGAAAAGGATGATTGCTCTTGGAAAACCAAGGGTATTAGGGTGCTTCCCTAATTAGGAAATTTCTGAAAGTTACTAAATTCAGAGGTAGCAGCTTCCTTTAATACTTGACAGAGTCTTCAGAGAACTATTACTTGCTTGTAGGTAGATAGTCTAGTTTAAGATTAGGCCAGGGTTTCCAGTAATTTATTTATTCTGTTCAGAGATCCAAAAATCTCATTGTTTAAGTGAGAGCTACCATTATATTGAAATACTGTATAAAAAAGTAGAGACTAATTTTTGGATATAAACCCGAGGATATCTGCGTTCCTGTATGACTTGAAGAAACCATGACATTAAATATATTTGTCTGTCTTTTTTTCTTAAAGTTCGGTAAGTATTTCAGAATGTATGAATGTTTTTTAATAACGCTGTGACTATTTGAATTATGTTCTTGACAATGTTTGCTTGACCTTCTGAAGCACAGATCATCTCATGGTGATGACTGCCTTATTTAGTTCTGTGGAGCTAAGTCTGATTATTAAATAAAACTGAGAGATTGATAATGATGGAAGGATATAAATATTTCCCCAGCCATTCTTACAAATATTTATTATTATGAAGTTTGCAGACTGTATCCAGGACACTTGAATTTTTTTTCCTTCTATTTCATAGTTGTATTTTCTTTTTCCTGAAGATTTAAAAGTTACATGTTTTCAAAGTTGATCACTCTTGTGACTCATTTACACACACAACAGTCCAAAATACCTGAATTATGCTTTTCTGTGAAAATGCCTTAATGTTGTCCAGCAATTTTCAGGGTTTTGTGGCCAAAATCACATAATCTGCTTAATTTATAAGTGCTAGTGCTGAACTCACTCATTGAAGAGCCCAGCTTAGTTCTGAAATCACTGTTAGTAGTTCTTAAGCAAGTCACTTTTAATCATCGAATAATAGAATGGTTTCGTTGGGAAGGACCTTAGAGATAATCTAGTTCCAGCCCCCTGCCATGGGCAGGGACACCTTCCACTAGACCAGGTTGCTAAAAACCCCATCCAACCTGGCCTTGAACACTGCCAGGGATGGGGCAGCCACAGCTTCTCTGTACAACCTGTGCCAGTGCCTCACCACCCTCTCAGTGAAGAATTTTTTCCTTATATCTAATCTAAATCTACCCTTTTTCAGTTAAAGCCACTCCCCCTTGTTCTGTCACTACATACGTATCAAAGATAGAGGCTGCGTGGAGACCTCATAGCAGCCTTCCAGTATCTGAAGAGGGCCTATATGGATGAGGGGGAAGGACTCTTCATTAGGGACTGTAGTGATAGGACAAGGGGTAATGGGTTAAAACTTAAACAGGGAAAGTTTAGACTGTATATAAGGAAGAAATTCTTTACTGTGAGGGTGGTGAGGCACTGGAATGGGTTGCCCAGGGAAGCTGTAAATGCTCCATCCTTGGCAGTGTTCAAGGCCAGGTTGGACAGAGCCTTGGGTGACATGGTTTAGTGTGAGGTGTCCCTGCCCATGGCAGGGGGGTTGGAACTGTATGATCTTAAGGTCCTTTACAACCCAAACCATTCTATGATTCTCTAGATTTCTTGTAGGCCTCTTTAGGTACCGGGAAGCTGCTGTAAGGCCTCCCCTGAGCCTTCTCTTCTCCAGGCTGAACAGGCCCAACCCTCTCAGCCTGTCTCCAAAGCAGAGGTGCTCCAGCTGTCTGATCGTCTTCGTGGCCTCCTCTGGACTCGAACAGATCCATGTCCCTCTCATGTTGGGGACCCCATAGCTGGATGCAGAACTGCAGGTGGGGTCTCACCAGGGCAGAATAGAGGGGTAGGATCCCCTCCCTTGACCTGCTGGTCATGCTCCTTTTGATGCAGCCCAGCATACGGTTGTTTTCTGGGCTGTGAGCACTCACTGCTGGGTCATGTTGAGCTTTCAGTCAACCAGTACCCCCAAAGTGCTTCTCAGGGCTGCTCTCAACAACCCATTCTCCTCCCAGCCTGTAGCTGTGCTTGGGATTGCCCTGACCCAGGTGCTGTTGAGTTACAATATTCCTTATTTCCGTATTTTGTTGTTCTAACATTAGAACTAGAGAAATCATGTTAAAATAAAGATGACTGAAGAAGACACATCAACATTTGTAATAGTAGGTGCAGTAGGATAGCAAAACTAGTGCCTAGGAAAAGAAAATTAGGTTCTATTCATTAGTCTTCCTGAAGACTAATGTCTCTGGAGGTCATGGGCCTCTCTCCTTAAGTCTGTGCTAAAAAGCAAATGAAAAACACCTCTTCTTATGATCCGTCTATATTGTGTGGCCACAGTTTAGCTTGAATCATTGAACTAGAGCTTTTCCTTAGCTGTATAAATAAATTCATACATCGTACTTGAGATAAAGGATTTTAAAAATCTTATGCTTTTTCCTTTGAGTGCATGATGATGTGTTGTTTAATAGCTCTTCAAAGAGCATTATTAAACTTAAACAGGGGGGAAAAAAATAATCCATAGGACTCTAAATGTTGCTTAGGAATACAGCACTAACAAACAGAGCAGTGGATTACAAGAGAATTTACTCAAGATCTTTAACGTTTACATGTGTTTGCTTGAAGTGGCTGGTGGAATATACTAGTATGTACTGTAGGCAGAGGTAACACTTGACAGGAAACATCTGCTTTAATACGCTCCAACATCAACAGGATTGTGGCAGTACGTCTCCAGATTTCAATTCTTTAGTGATATGTACTCTTAGGTTGGTGTTCTTTTTCTTTAGGGGAATGTGAAGCTATGTATCCTGTTCAACAAACTATTCTTTTTTTCGTATCATTGTGTTCTGATTTATCTGATGTCTGCATAACAGGAAAGAAAATGAAATACTGAGATGTTAGCTAATGGTCTACAAAATGAGAATCACAAGGGTGGGCAGAATTTATTTCTGTAGGAATTATGAAGCTGGGTGGGTGTGGAAAATAGTAGTCAAGTTTGTACGGGAAGAGAGTTGTTGAGAGAATACTATGGTGTCTAGGATTAGCTGGTACCTTGTTTCTGTGGCCAGGTCATTTCAACAGCATATAGGTGCTTTGATTATACTCATCTTGAGAGAAACCTAAGCAGTTTACCCTGCAGCACCCTGTCAATTTACGTCTGGTAGCCCATCTTTTTGTGCAACTTCAACACATCAGTGTTCTGTCTCTGATTGTCCATTTACTATATGGTCAGCTAGACTCCGGTTTTAGGGGAGACTGCAGGGGCGGTGACTCTTCTGAATTATTTAAAGAAAGGTCTTCATGCAGAAGGGCAGAGATGTGATGAGCTCTAAACAAGCTGCCTTGGGTGCAGGAAAGAGGCTGAACCTTGGAGCAAGAAACTGTTAAAATCATAGTGCTAGTTATAGTGGTGTCCGTTTTGTTTGAAGCACAGCAAGAAGTTTTGCTTAAAGTATAGAACCATAGAATCATTTAGGTTGGAAAAGACCCCTGAGATCATTGAGTACAACTACTTCTCCTAGTCTTCCTGTTCTTCTTCCACCTGTTCCTTCTGCTACTCCTTTCCCCCCTTCTTCTCCTCTTTTTCTTCTTTTATTCTGTTCTTTTGCTAAACACTTCCTCCTGATTTTGTTCATCTTCATTCTTTTTGTCTATCACCTTCCTGTGTTCTTCCCTCTCTTCCTCTTTTCTAATCTCTTACTGATCCAGTTCCTCCTCCTTTACTTCAAACTCTTCTTCCCCTTCCTCTTGCCTCCAAATGCCTTCTCATCTTCCTCCTCTTGCTTGCCTCCTGTTGACTTCTCTTGGTGTCTTCTCCTCCTCCTTCCTTTTGCCTCCTCCTCTCCTTTTGCTTCCCGTTTTCTGCTGTCTCACCCTTCTCCCCCTGTTGCCCCCTCTCAGTTCCTTCCTTTTGCTTCCTCTTCAGCTTCCTGTCCCTTCCTATTGCCTGCTCCTTCTTTACCCTCTATGTGCCTCTGTATGCTTGTTTCTTTAATACAGGAGCCTCAAATATTATAAGCATCAATGAATGTCACAAAGACAGGCTGAAAAATATTAATTCAAGTAACTGTCTTCTTACAGTTAATTTGTCCAGGTACCTAACAAAGTTTGCCCAGTTATGGCAAAGGCAAAGGACAGGGTTGTGCTTACTCATTATTTGTAGGTGGGTTGCTTTCTCTTACTGCTTAGGGAGAAGCAACACTGCTCCAGTTTTTACTTCATTATAAGAAACAGGAAATAAAGAGTTGGCTGTTTAGTAGAGATTGTCCAGAAGAGGTCCTTTCTTCATCCTCAGCTTAGGTCAGTTTGCTTTTATCTCTCATTCCTACCTGGAAGAACTAGAGAAGCAAATTAAGGAATTTTTCCAACATAAAAACTTCTTCAAGTTATAAATACATCTTTTTACATGGAGGATACCGCATTCACTCTGTGCTGTGATTTGTTCAAGTTATGCCAGTTGTGACCTCAGTGTTTTTATCTTTCTTCAGTAAGATAAGTCAGTCTCACTTTCTCTTATCTGGAATAGGCTTGCTGTGAATTTTTTAAGACACCTCTGTCAAACTGAGTCCCTGTCACGTACAAGCAGTTTTTAAATTAGGTGGAGCCTGAAGGACAAGTGCTGTTCTGGAATGCTACAGAAGGACAACTGCATAAAACCTTCATTAATGTCATTTAAAATGTCTGAAGCATAATACAAGGTTTTTGAGAACTGCGATGGGAAATTTGTTCAGGATTTGTAACTTTAAAGATAACATTGCAATATTAAAAATAGCCGTGTATGTCCTCTGTATACCTGTATATCTAATGAAGAACAGCAGTTTTTTACAGAGAGGTGTATTGAAAGCTCTCTTCATTCAAAAGAAAAGATGAGTTGAAAACTATGCAGTGCTCTGTTTCTAGCTTAACCTTTGGCTGTAGGTGAGGTCAGTTTATCTGTCAAAGTTAGAAAGCAAGATGTGGGGCTTTGTGGGACATTAATATATCCTGTAAACTTGATTGCTCTTGTTAAGGAACATGTTTATTCATAGTTCTCACACACAAACAGACTTTTGTCCAGGCTTAATATGCCAAATGTGAAAAAATACCTGAGAAAAATAAACTTTTTCCAAAACATCCTGAGCAGGCCTTGCACTATGCAGTAGATGTTGAGTAACAAGAAGTCTACAGTTTTCTTAGTGCCGCATCTGTCTTATGTCTCAAAAAGTGTACAGCTCTGAATAAACAACAGGAGTTCCTAGAAATGTTCTGGAAAAAAAAAAAAAAGCCAAAAAGCATTTTAATTCAATCAATCTGAGGATTCCCACATGGATTAGTGTGTCTGAACATGCTTGTATCGGCCCAAGAGCAACCTGTTCCATCACAGGATTTTATTTAAATGGATTACCCTCCTGAAGAAGGCTTCCCACCGATTTCAAAGAAAACTTATGGCACAGAATTTCAAAACAATGTGTTTAAAATTCTACTTCTTACATGTATTAGAGGATAATCTTTGCTGAGTTACTATGATTGTTTACAGATTAGGAAGACAGGAAATTCTGGGTGTTTGAAAATCTCTGTAAGCCTCTGACAGAGCCAGGATCACATTGTTTGAAGATGTTTGAGAGTCAACCTTACTTGAAGCTGTAGTCATTTTCTCTGTTTCTATGAACATTATCATAAAGTTGTGAAGCTGCCTTCTTCCTTAGCCTCCCCAGCTAAGTATCACAACCACACGGAGAGCTTGCCAGTTCTCACTCTCTAAAATCCACAGAACAGTTTGCAAAAGAGAAAAAGCAGAACTAGTGTAAGGAAGAAAATCTGAATCTAAATGGCATTGTTAGGGAGCTTCTAGAATAAATCATATCTAACCAACCTGATTGCGTGGGTGATAAAACAATTATCAATAAGTTTAGGGCAGCAGATGTCTTCTACTGCCATTTTAGCAAAGGTTTTGATACCGTGTCCCACTTCATTCTTGTATCCAACGCAGGACTTAATGATTTAGATGAGTGGACAAGTAGATAGGTAAAAATCTATTTTGGTGATCAGGCTTAAGGGCAGTTGATTAATGAGCTGGTAAAAAGTGGGTATTGTAGGCGTCTGTTCTGTTTAACATCTTTACCAGTGGTCTGGAGGAGGGGATGGAGGGCACTTTAGCTAAGTTTGCAGATGACACCCCCCCACCCCCTCAAATTGGGAGTGGTACCAGTTGATATGCTGGAGGACAGAGGTGGCAGTCAGGGGAACCTGGACAGCTGGATGGACTTCACAGATATACATGGTGGAAGGGCAAGAGACAATGAGAATAACTTGAAGCAAGGAAGTTATTCAGTGTCCAGCTGGATAAAGTCATAAGCAACTTTGACTTACCTCATAGCTGACTCTTCTTTGATGAGGAGCTTGAACTAGAGGCCTGCCATGGTCACTTCCAGTCTGAATTGTTTCATAATGCTGTGGCCCTACAAAGAGACCTTTGCTGGGAAGTCCTCGTGCTACCAAGATTAAGACTGCCTGTACTCTTGTAGTTCTGTAGTCACCATGGTTAACAGCAAGTTGATGTATAGAAAATCTTGATGTTGCCTTAAATTATTTACTTCATTTTCTTCTAAACCAAGGAATTATCCAACTGGAGAAATTACACTTCTGATATGTACCTAAAGCTATTGTTTCTCTAATATTGAGACAATTCAGAGTACTGAAACCCCAGTTTGAATCACAGACAGTACAGTTTTGTACCACATGTTGTGGTTATGTTCACATCTGTTTTGCATCTTTATCAATGAGCATAGGCACAGTACCTTCTGAACCAGCTGACCTCATTGTAATAAGCCTAAAAAGGCTAATGACTATGGGCCACCTGTACTCCTGAGTTAATGGAGGGTCTTTTCCCTGTGGTTAGTTCATGGGATTATTGAATTTCTTGTAACGGACCACAGGTCTTGCCAGTCATTAGTGATGACATTACTGAGGCTCACTTCAGTAAGTCACTGTAGAAGGATGTAAGGATAATATTTTTCCCATTTCTCCATTTATGACATCCCTTCTACTTTTTGGTATAATTGCATCTTCCTGACATTTTCCGCAGAATGAAAGAACTTATTTCCTCTTGCCTTCACAGACCATTTTTACTGCTGGAAAACTCAGGTTTTGCGAGCAGCAGTGATCATGCAAGACTTGGGGCTAGATCAGAAAATGTCCCTGTTTGAGGGTGGGGAGATGTGGAAGCTTTGAGTGTTGGTAGTTCCTGGTTCAGGCTTTGTTTTCTTTCCTCACAGTTACAGAGGAACATGTTACAGACCCTTCTGACATTCCATTGTTGCACTAAATAGAAAGTTTTTTCTAAATCCTTAATGGGACAAAGCCCGCTACTGAAATTAATTCGTGTCTTTTTGTGCTCAATTGTGTCTTCTATTGGTGGGTGAATTTCCTCTTCCAGGGACAGGCTTGCTTTAAACAACCTGAGTCTTCTTGTTTTTTTCTGTTCTTTCCATGCATTAAAAAGGTTGTCCTCACATCTGCATTACTCAGGAAGCCAGTAACAAGGCAGGCTGTTAACACGGCGTACTACAGCATAGCAGTGACAGCTGTTTTTCTGGATGTGTACACCAAAACCCCTGCCTTTGCTTTGAGAGCTTAACTACTCACAAGCCATAGTCTTGGGAGTGGGACAGACACTCCTTATATAGCTGCCTTATAGAGTCAGCTGCAGTCATAGAAAGAAGTGGACAGTATCTTTCCTAGGACAAGGCATAATCTTTCTGCTACTGAGCCATGGCGGAATTTGGAGGCTGAAATAAGCTTGGAATCATTAAAGGAATTACGTTTGTTACACAAAAGTTCACTGAAAATGCTAGTCAGCATACTCTATTGCCATCCATTCTCTTCGTCCTTTACTGACAAGGAGGAGTTAACTTACTCTATAGGCATATGAATACTGAAATAGTAATGAAAAGTGATTCTTGTGTCTTAGGCAGGAAGGGCATGAATAACCTTGGGGATTACTGCAGTACATCTGGAGAGCATGGCCACATGCTTGCCATATGGTTGGACTTTCCTTCATTAGTACTATGAACTGTGCAGTCAAACCTCAGGTTCTGTGTGAATCTACAGTACATGTGTGTGTAATTTGTCACTGTGACAGGCTCCCCAGGGAAGTTGTCACGGCTTCCCATCAGGATTCAAGGGCCGCCTGGGTGACATTCTTAGTCATATGGTTTAGTTTTAGGTAGTCCTGCGGAGAGCAGAGAGGGACTCAATGATCCTTATGGGTCCTTTCCAACTTGAGGTATCCTATGATTCTAATTTCACCTCACAGGGGCTCTAAGCATTGTGCCAACTGGTTTTATTATGTGAAAGACAAAATTCTTTTGGGGTATGTTGCTGCCAAAGCACATCTCTCCCTCACTGTATACTCATAGAAACGCTTGTGTTTATTAGTTGTCTTTAGCAAAGCAGCTTTTGTCTCTTGCTTGTAGCACAGCCATATCTAGATATTTTATATGTCAACAGCTGTTTCTAGTCATTCTATTAGAGCATGTGTGGAGGGGACAATGAAGTTTTCATAAGGCAGGGAGTCAGAGGGGCTCTGTCCTGAAGGTTATACTTTCTTTGAGAGCTGACTTTTGAAACATTTACAAAAGTGGGTGCGAGGTTATGACTTATGGATTTGAATCTGGAACTGCTGACTAAAGCAACATGAGAACAGCATTTGGTGTGGAACATCATGATAAGTACACCTGTTAGCATCCCACACACTGAAGAAAACAATCCCATAATAAGAAAGAGTTAACACAGGCTGCATCTTGTGCAAGCTTTCCAATACATTTGTAACCAAGAGAAACAGTTCAAAACAACATCAGTTACTGTAATATTTTTTATTAGAAGCTTTCAAACATGTGAGTTTGAGTTCCTGGAAATGCACAGTTCAAAAGGCAGTGGTGGTATTTTCTTGATCATGCATGTTACACACAGGATGTGTCTGTGTTATTTGTATTAAAAAGAACAGTAATTTCCCATCTATATAGCTTGTGACTGTAATGCAGAAGTATTTTTTCACCCTAGCTGATTTGGCTGGGAGACCTGTGAGAATTTTTATGGTTTTATCACTCATCTGAGTTTCTGAGAAGTATGGGCTTTGCTGTTGTTGAAACTCATTAGGGTTTTGCTCTTCAAGTGTACTACTAAAATAACATCATGAGGTTGCCACAATGTTACAGTGTGGACCAAGCCACAGCCTGTAAACTTCCTTAAAGGATTGTTCTTTTTTGTTTATTCCATTTGGTAGTACAGATCTTAGGTGTGATATGTGTAGGACTACTACAACACCAGGGGAACATGTGCTCTATGTGTTTATTTCCATCACTAACTACCAAAGTTCAGCAATACCATACGTGAGTATGTCCTTTTATTTAAATATCATAAACATTACTAATCATTATAAGTAGTATAGGTTAAAAGACATCCATAGTCACTGTAATTCATATTGTTTAAGGGATTTTCAGTGTCCTGACTGTTGTTTTCTCCTTGTTCAAGCTTTTTAATTTTTTCCTTTAATTTTTACTGTGTACTTTCCATCTAGGAAAAGTGAAAGAGGAATGCCACATTTGGCTATTTTCTACATCTAAACACCACAGTACTGTGGCAGAATTTGCTTTTCCCCTGCTTGAGACTGACAGAACTCTATGGATGAACTTGCAGGTGTCATGCTGAAGGTGCTGCTCCCTATCTCTTTTTCCACAGTAACTCTTATTGTTCTTCTGATGGGTAGACTCACAGCATTCTATGTTTCTCCGTAGTATGCTAGGGAGTTTCCTTAACGTCACTGTGCAGACATTACAGGTGGTTTGACTGGCCTGCAGAGTATTTCTGTGATTTCAGAGAGGTATCAAAAATGTCTCCATACACTGAATGCTTGGGTTGTTAGAAAATTAGCTTAGTCATAGATCTATTTGTAAATTGGAGAATTAAGTTCTTTAGCAGCTGCTCCTGACTGCTGATGGCTCAGTGCTGGGGTTGTCTGCTGGATTGTTCGACCTCTGCAGTCATCCAGTGTCATATTTTTCTTGGTATATTTCTACCCATGTGAAGATTGATTTCTCAGGGAAGGCCAGGCACAATATGATCATAAGGAGAGCTCCTTTGTGGGCGAGGGAGCACTGGTTGTCAGACCTTCTGCAGTAGTCCAACCAGTTCTTGGTTCTTGAATCTTCCAGAATCAACAGCCAATTCTACACCCCTCCTAGTTACCCGAATCTTGCTGAGATAGTTCTTCAGAAACATAAGAAATAGTGGTCTGAGATCATGAACTTGTGTGTTCTCAGGAGTGCTGCTGTGAGCTGATAGATCTGTAAGATTACTTCCTTTTGTTCAAATGAATCAGTTCCCCATCAGGTACACCTAAAGCTCTCTTAGCTTCTTTTTGTCAAAACTCTGTACAAGCATGGTTTATTTTGCTCTTTCTCCCATCATTTAGAAATGCGTAAGAGGCCTGATTCGTGTTGGTTCTGCCAATTACAGATTTTTGCTGACATTATTACCAGTCTATGAGCTGCATGCTCCCTATCCATTTAAAATCTTTCTTTTGTTGTTGTTGCTTTGCAAAAATTGTCTTTGTGGTGCATATCACTGAGCCTGAATAATCACAGAGTGAATTTAGGTTCTTGTACCTCACTAGAACTAAGTATTAGTAGAATGTCCTGCTGAGTTTGTCATAATAGTATTTAACTACAGCTTAAACTAACCCATCAGATCCTTGCTTTTCTGTTGTTATAGACACCATCAAATGCAGAATGAATCAAGCTCCACATGTCATATGTTTTCAGAGCACTTTGTTATTTGTACCAGATAAGTATATTCTTTGTTTCACTAGAAAGAGTTGTGGAAAGCCTGGCAGTATCTTTTTGGAAATTCCTCAAACAGATCATTCAGCCCATTAAAATTTGTTACTAATGAATAAATGAGAGTCTTGGCAATGCTTTAGCATGCCTGAAAGTATTTCCATACCTGAGATAAAATGGGCAAAGTGTCTACTGAGTTCCTCCTGCCTGTTGCTCATGCCCCAATGTAAGGAGAGCTGTTTTACATGCTCCTTACTTAACCAGCTATCTTTAGGATCTTTTAAACATCACTATGTGACTTGAGAGATAGCTGGGAAGTCACCATAAGTGACTTGAATACATATGGGCAGAGATTCAGAAAAGAAAAATAGCTTTTTAACATTCAGTAACTGTTCATTCTAGGTTTTCTTCTCCCATGTGGATATGACAAACTGGCCTTCCTCCCACAAGCTTTGGAGTCCATCTCAGCTACAATTCATTGATTTGACTGATACCTGGCCAATCTATTTGATGAGCCTTGAGTACAAGGTTAACTAAAGTCATATAAGGGACAGAATTTTCCTACTGGTACTTCTGGTTAAAGGCAAAGGAGGGGCGTGCAAGAGCTAGGCAGGAAGAACACATGCTATCTATAGTCTCAGCACAAACATTTCATCAGTTCACTAAAGAATCATTGGGCTTCCTTATGCTGTGTGTCCACAGCATCCTTGTTTTCTATATAGATGTACACAATGAGGAGAAACCAGAAGCAAGATTATGAACATACCCATATTTGCACATTGAAATTACTTCTTCCCTCCCTTTAAAACAATAAACCTTTCATCTTATCTTTATTTACACAGACCTATCCACCTTGGCATCATTTTTTGTCTCTTCCTAAGGGCACTATTTCTGCTTGCAAGGTACTAGATTTGTTAACAGATTTCTTGCAAATGGTTCTTAGAGTACACATGACCAGTCTTGCCTTATAATGGGGGTGCTTAATACAATAAAGCAAAATAGTTGACTTCTGCTTCTTGGCACCCGGTCAGCAAAAAACTCAAGCACACTTAATTTTTGGGCTCCTGAGAACCCCAGAGATTTGAATGGAAATATGAAAGCCTTTGCAAACGTTTATTTAAAAAAAAATGAATGTTGAATGTAGAAAAAAGAAATTTAGCACAAATATTTTTCCATGTTTTTCCTAGTTTACCATGACTTTGATGTTTTCTTTTTTCCCCCATTTTATTATGTACTATCCTCATGTCATGGTTTAAGCCCAGGCCATAAATTAGAACCATGCAGTCTACTTCCCCCCATCCTTTCTTGCCCCCGCTCCTGGAGGGATGGGAAGGAGAATCGAAAGAATGCAACTCCCAAGGGTTGAGATAAGAACAGTTTAATAACTAAGGTATAACACAAATCACTACTGCTACCACTAATAGTAATAATGATAAAGGAAATAACAAAGGAAGAGAATGCAACTGCCCCACCCACCGACCAATACCCAGCCTGACCTGAGCAGTGATCTAACCCTTCCAGGTAACTGCCCCCAGTTTATATAGTGGGCATGATGTGCTGTGGTATGGAATACCTCTTTGGTTAGTTTGGGTCAGGTGTCCTGTCTCTGCTTCCTCCCAGCTTCCCCTCCTCCCTGGCAGAGCATGAGACTCACAAAGTCCTTGGTCAGAGTAAACATTCTGACCAGCAACCGAAAACATCAGCTTTATCAGTACTATTCCCAGGCCGAAAGTCAAAACCACAGCGCTGCCCCAGCTACTAAGAAGGAGAAAAACTGACTGCTGCTGCTGAACGCAGGACACCTCATTACTTTTTGGCAGTGATCCCTTGTATAAAACGTCCTGTAAAGGAGAAATTGAAGTTGTGCTGTGACTGAGTCAGCATCCCTTAACATGAACCTCCTAGGTTGCTTCTCGTCATAAATCTCAGCGTGGGTGGCATGCTGGAGCAGGGCTGAAAAGACGTAAGAAGACATGGAAGTGGAAGCGGCAGGAAGAACACAACTCAGAAGACTGGTTTGTGTGTCCACAGACAGTGCTGTAGTTTGAAATTGTATCAAGCTTGTGAACATTCTGAACACTGCTCCAGCTAAGGAAAATACAGTGCAATAACACAGTAAAGCCTGAGTCATGCCTATTTCATTCAGTACAGTGTTTTTCATAGAAGCATGGATAAGCCCACATGTCTACATGGTACAATGCACAGCAGTGCAGAGATATTATCTGCAGTCCCACTGCCTGTGTGTTGGCAAAGCACCAAAGCTGGCTTGTGAAGGAGACCAACTACGGGGAGCACAGTGCCACAGTGATGGGACCAGACTGCTTCCTGCTTAACAGATAGCTTCTTTGCTGTGAGGTTGTAGATGCCTGAACCATGCTCAGTTGCACAGTACTGATGTATGTTTTACTGTCATTTGCACCTTCAGAGCTGCCGAAGGTTGGTGGGCATCCAGCAGGACTTATCCTAGTCCTCTCCTCACACAAAACTTTGGGCTATGAATTCTGTGGAGCTGCACCTCAGAAGTCCTGCAAAGTTGCTGCTGGTCTCATTGTTTCTTTTTATCCCATCATATCTGTGTTTCTCCTCGCACTCAGCAGAAAAGGACACTAGTATAAATACTGTACTTAGAATAAAACCTTGCTCTTTGCAAACTCAATCCAGATACAAGCATTCAGTTTGTCAATCTAGGTTACTTTTAGACAGTGAATTTATTCTGATTTGTATCATTCAATGGGAGAGAAAAAAAAGGGATATCATGGCCATGTGAGGAGTTCAAAAGGGTAAAATTATTAATAGGTTTGAAACAGAATTTTACACGCAACTAATTCCTAGTAGAAAGAGCTGAGAATAATTTCTAGCAGTTAGTAGTGAATTCGTGTAAGACCTGGTTCCACTGCCAGTAATAAAAGCACAATGTTTCGTATGGAATTAAAGGTTTCTCATAATGATTAATTTTTAAAAGAGACGGGAAGAATTACTTTTCTCTTGAGCTACTAATGTACTTTATTACAGGTGAATTCTTACATTGGAAGCAATTTCAAGACAGTACTTGTTAATACCCCTACCCACAGCGAACACCGAGTTAGTGTTTATTCAGTTTAATTACTTTCTTATTGTGCAAATGTCTAGCTTCTAGCTGTTGTGCCCGTTTCTGATTCTTTTCTGAACATCTGCTCTATGCTAAACTCTTTCAAAGTGCTGAGTTTTTTTAAAAGCTCACAGAGCGGATTTTCTTTTCTGTGTGATGACTGCAAAGAATTTTGTGTTTTATAGTCTGAGCTACAGTGCTTTTCATGCTGACAGCACTGTCCATATCATGATAGTCTGGCTGAGCAGAACCAGATGTTGTAGGCTCAACGGCTGGTTTCCTGTCTGAAGCAGAGGCTTCTGATGAAGTCCAGTTTTTTCATGGCAGGAATTCTTTAATGCTATATTTCCTTGAAAAGAAAGAAAATTCTTAGTTTCCATGTGCACAAACTTCAATTAAACTGAATTAAGCACTTAGCTCTTCAGAGAGCTTTTTTCTCCCATGGAATCTCATAGCTAGGACTCTGTGTTATCATCCAGAATTCAGACAGGAGCTTACAAGCCAAAGCTGTAGTCAAGGCCTTAAAACCTAAGCCTGTATATGAGGTCTCTTCCAGTGCAAATTCTTTGACGTAATTTAACTTCTTTAATGCCTCAAATTGGGGATGGTAACAATCTCACTGTGATAATACATATGTAACTTGCATGCTATTGATAGTTTTAACATTGGCAGTAGTTTTATATCTTGGTCACTATGATGGTAACTTACTTGCAGCACCTGCAAATGCGGGGTGAAGAATTCCAGCTTTGCATTGCCATCCACTTGGTGTATTTGTTAAATGTGCATTTACTGTCCCTGTTAGCCAGTGAATTCTGCATCAGTGGCAGTTCACTCCACAGCAAATTAAGGAACTAGGCTAAAGCACAGTATCCATGAAAAGTATCCTTGCACGTCCTTCCCATAGTGGACAGGATTATCACATTAATTTTGAAGACAAAGGCAGATTCAGCAGGGAGCTGTGCTGGCTATTTTTACTTTGACCACTTACTCCCTGAAGAGCAAGGAAGAGGCAGAGACATTCTGCAGCCCTTTCTCAGATGTCTGAAGCAGAACGAGCAGCTGTTGGCCTAGTTACAAGTGCATTTCAGTTCTGTAGTGCTCCCATGGCTCTGTAGCTGGCAGTGAAGTTAGGCACGTGAATTTACTTTTTTACCCCCGGGACTGAATCAGAAAGTTGCCTGTTGGGATTAGGTCAGAAATTACCTTACCATTATTTTGTAAAGTGTCTCAAGTACTTTAAAAACTACTGTCTTTTTGGTATGGTGAACAAGATGCTGGTAACATTTTACAGAGTCTGTGTGAAGGAAAACTTACTGGTATGAAGGACTGAGCTGTGTGTTCACACCATGACCTATAGGGGGCAGCGAGGAGTATAAGTAACTGCAGGGCTCCAGTGTGTGTGTTTGAGCTCCCTGGTAAGTGTTTGCACCATCCTTGCGAGTGTGTAGTGTTCTCGAGTCTGCTCCACCGGGAGACAGAAAAAGTCCAGTGAACTTGAATGACCCAAAGGGAGATACTAAGTTTGGTTTAGAAAGTTAAAGGCCAGGGGCTGATCTTCCACACAACAGTTCATGTCCTTGGAGTATTGTGGTTGTTCTGAACATTAATGTGTTCCATGTAGCTCAAGTAAGTTTCTAGTATGTATCGTTGCTGTGTGTTGCAAGGCATGAGCAAGGTGGGTTGTGTTTATAGGATCTTAACTTTCTGCTGGGGTAATTTTCAAGTTTTGCTGTTGAAATCTTTCAAACATAGGGAAAGGCTGATGTGAGACTGAGAGGCAGAAGAGAGTATCAGAACAGTTACCTGGCACCACACTTACATAGTGTTAATGCGGAAGAGGCTCCACTGATTGAAAGGGAATTAAAATTGTCCTGATTAGAACTGAACCAGGAGATGATTTCTGCAATTTTTAGAATCTGTAACTGTCCTCAGAACTATAGTCAGACAAAAAAATCCACCTGAAGTTAGCAGTTTTCAAGACAGAAGCTGCCCCTGAACACCAGACCTTGATTCATTGTACTTTTAGTCCACTTGCAGAAGGATTTTAGAGTTAAAAATTGGTGAGGAAGGAAAATAAAAAAAATGGGTTTTTTGGTTTTAGGTCCTTTGCAGCTTAAAGTGTCTTCAGATGTTTTTTGTGTATTGATTTCTGTTATTATGGTATTTCTTAGTGACATGTAGCATACTAGAAAACAGACATGGAGCTTGCCTACTGTTCTTTTTTTGTGCTTCGTGTTCCTGATAGCCTGTCTGCCAGCCGTGGCAGTTTACATCTTATCTTAGTGATATGTCCTAGTTATCTGTGTTGTGTATGAGCCCTTAGCATTCCACTGCTTTTTGCTTAATAAATTGAAGACTGGGAAGAAGTAACATTGTTAATACTTGACCATATAAGGGGGGTGACTCTTGTTTTAGTTCTGCTGCTTGCACAATATGCAGTTGAAACCTTTTAAGGGAAGGCGGTGCAGACAAAGTGAAAACATCCAGGAGCAGAACATCCATTTCACATAATGATGCCAGTGCTCGTGCTATCATTGCTGCTGCTGGGAATTTCTCAAAGGTTGTTGGAGCTGCATAGTTAAAAATGAAAGACTTACAGGTGGGACTGAAGAAAAAAGTTAAAACCATTTAGTTCATGGCTCCTGCAACTTGAGAAACAGTAAGAATGATGAGGGAACTGTCCAAAGGTGGGCTGAATTAGACTTCCAAAGTTGAGAAATGGAGTAGCAAAGATGTATTCAACATCGACAAGAAGAGACCACAGCAAGAACAAGTGGAAACATCATACAGTGGGAATGGAATAGGGACTTTGTGACTTAAAAGGCAATGAATATTGTGTCTAAATTTTCAATAAAATTTTAAAAATAATTTCTTTGCAAATAAATTTGATTGATGTAGAGGGAATGAGATAACTGTAAATTATTGGATGGAAAAGAAACTGTGGAAGCATGATAGGAGTTCAATCCTAGATCTCCTCTTACTACTCCAAAAGAATGAACCCATGGAATGTTAGAACTGGTTGCAGGTATGCTGAAGTAAAGTCTATCAAGGCAAAGACTGTACAATATGGTTAGGGAATGACAAAGGCAAGATTTCTAATAATGAGATGGAAAATGGATGTAGGCAAACATAAATCAGTTATTTTGATCTCAGAAGTGTTCAGAGTGTTATATGCTTCAGGCCTTATGCACCTTTTTAAGTGGAGACCCAATGTGAAACCTTTTTTCTTCTATAGCTAGTAACTCTGAAAGTTCAGGTTGCTGTCTTGTGAAATGCTCGTACCACACACTGTCCTTCAGTGGCCCACGTGTGTCCCACAGATTGCTTCAGTTCCTGTTTGCTAGGGTCTGAGAGTGCTTATCCTTTTGCAGAATCAGGCTCCCTGCAATCTAAATTACAGCACCTTGTCTACCTCAGCACTGGCTCCACAGAGAGGAGTAGGATTATTAAAAAAGTGTATATTGGAACACTATGCTGTATTTTGAAGTGCGCTCACTCAGGTGTCTCTGCATCTTTCACACGTGCAGCTGACACCTACAAGTGGTAGAAGATTGGAGACAAGGACTTGCAATAGCCACTTCTTAGTGATTCTTTCATTAATACCTCTTTCTTCCTCCAGCTTAAGACTCCAGGCTGAATGTGATGCTGCAGTTTACTCTAGCCAGCATTTCACCTACAGTGCAAAATTCCAGCCAATCATTTACAGCAGCTCATGAGACCTGTCAAAGAAAGTCCTTCCGCCAGTGTTGTGACCTTTATCTTCGTGGCAAACAGGCGTCATGACTGTGGCAGGGTAACGTCGTTTGATTGACTGGTCTATGCTCAGAAGTTATAAAAGTTTCACTAGGCACAAGAAAGCCAGCTTGCTGCAGGCCATTTGTTACACCTGAACGATGTGTGTTCATCAGGACGTTTTGTGGCATTGTAGAGATTAGGTTGAAGCAAACTTCCCTCTTTCATTAATGTAAGTCAGGATAATTCTGCTGAAGTGAGTGATATTTTGCTAGTGCAAAACCACATTGACCTGGAGATACCTCCAAGGACCACTTTGCTTTATTATCCCATCTATGAAAAACAGTGTGTTGTCTCCTCTGAAAACTGAAAGAAAGCTACTCTAGGATATTCTTTTAACCTTTTTAAAATAAAAGAACATTCTGTTTTTTCCCCCAGTGGAACATTATCTTCTTTACACAGTTTAAGCAGGATAATATTTTTACTGTAATTTCAAGGAAAATCATCTGGACTATTAAGGGTGCTGTATCCTCTTGTTTCTTAGTTAGGTGACATGCATATGGCTATGAAGGAAGAAGATCTGAGATATTCAGATGTGTAGCTGTACTTATTAGTAGTACATTGCCTGTTGCAGAACAGGTAAGTTTTCCACATTAGTCTCTTAAAGCTTTCAGGATCAATTTTAGAATTAGCTGATAATTTCTTTTTTCAAAAATCCTAATCTTCACAGTGAAGATTTTTATTATGTTCATTCTTACCTTTATTATGAACTGGCCAGCTCGTGCTTTGATAAGACTTACTATAGATTTCAAGAATTAGCTTAACAATTCTGTGTTGGTATTAAATACTCCAATAATTACGCTTTCTAGTTAAGAGATAGCTCAAACTGCTTGTCATGGTTGCATTGTACATGTTGTAATGTTTTAAAAAAAAATTGGTTGGTCAGTATAGGTAGTGCGGGATTAGCTCTTCAAAATAAAAACACGAATGAAATTGTACGGTAGGAGGGTAAACTTAAGTATATAACATTACAAGAATTTATCTTCTTATTGTGATTCACTAATATCTCCCCATTTAAAAACAGCTGCTCTTGCTTTTTTTAAATTTACAAAATATAGTTTTAAATAATGTGTGTAATTGCAAAAAGTACAGTTCATTCTTCTTGGATTTTTTTTTTTTTTTTTTTTTTTTTGCCCCTAAACTGGTATTTTGGCATACTGGGAACAGAAATACCCTTAGCTCTGGTATGGACAGAATAACTAAGGTGATTGTCCTTCAGTTTAGGTCCAAGCGTAAATACTCCATTTCCCAGTCTAGCAACAGCTTATTAGCGCTACACACAGACAGAAGAAATTTCATTGTGTAATCTCATTGATGTAGTGAGCACTTACGCTGAAAGAAGGCAAGCAAGAATACTATTTGAAGTCAATCCCATTAAACATCTGAGGTGACAAAAACCAGAACGTCCACGGTTTTTTGTATTCCTTTTACGTAGTTCATACTTAGGGAACATATAAACACAGGTATATCAACTATGTGGTTAAACATAAATAGAATGCCTTTACTTCAAACAGACTAGCAAAATGAAAGTATCATATGGCTTTTTTTTTTCTTTCCAATTTTTATTTTGAATTGCCCTGGAAGTATGTTCCATTCACCAAGTTGGGCCTTTTCACAGCTAATACCTCCACCTAGAGACCTAGAGAACTCAGAGACTTGAGGTATTGCCCTTACAGGAACACTGCTGCATCAGTGTCTTGATGTGTTTTTTACATATCTGTATATACACACGCATATATTTATATAAAAATATATAAATATATATACAGGACATATAAAATTTACTTTGATGAGACCTCTGCAAGATACAAACTGTTTGTGGCACCAGTTCCAAAACTCACTTTCTGAGAGAAGTAGTATCCTGTCTGACCAAAAGGTCTCATACAGATAACACAATCTTTATGGTAACCATTTTCCATTTGTACTGCTCCAAATGTAGGAACACCAGTGTAAACATACAGAGAGAAAAGAAACTTAAAGAGCTGTATATATATAGATTTGTTTGCACTGTCCTGTGAAGATACATTGCTAAGCCCATCATAGGTTGTAATTAATGAATCTGTGATTTGTTAGAGATAATAACCTTTACTGTGACCCACCAAGCAATTCTTCTGGCAGAATTACAAGTTCCACAAACCCTGATCCCGAACATTTAGTTGCCTAGCAAAATAAAATATTTTCTTAGCAGCTTTCAAGCTTGTCACAGAGTCATATGCTGCATTGGGTAGTGCTGGAAATCTTCAGTGGTACATAGAAATTAATTTCCAAATTTTGGTCCACGAGGGATGCTACCCTTTTGTCTCAGATTTTTTTAAATCTGGCTACTTGATGTAGCAGTGGCTGAAGCCTCTGATTTTGTCTTTTTGTCTACAAGAAAGCACATTGGTGAATGTAAAGTGGAAAAAAAATTTTCGTGAATGAAGTTTAGGGGTTGTTTTTTACTAAAAACCTGTTGTTCAGAAATATGTGAATGTAGAAGCATTGAAAATTCCTCCCCCTTCCTGCATTTAATTTCTGTTTTCCCTGGTGTTGAAGACCTAGTAATTTGCCAGTTACAGATTATTAGTTTCCTTCCTCTGAGGGTATTTTCCTGTAGTTTGCATTGTTATTTCTTTGATCTGTTGCAGCACATAATCTCTCTTACCCTGCAGCTTTGAGAATTTTTTCTCAAAGAGAAGGCATCTTCTTGTGAGAACCCCTGTCATGTTTCTGGGGGTAATCATTTGCCTTAAATGTCTATAGGCTGCTGAAAGGCACATTCTGAATTTATTGAGACTTCCAGTGATGATTCTTTATTTCATTAAAATGGCAATTGAAATGGAGTATGATTATTTTTAAGTTTTCTCCTATTTACTCTGCTAAAGTCTTAAGAATCAAGAACAAAACAAAAAAAAATTGCAAGGAACAATCTGTCATATTTCACTGTAAACTTTGTATACATTTATATGTCTGTGTTTATTTGTTTGAAAGGCTTAGTTTAAAGTAGACCCAGTGTCAACAGAATTAATACCTGTATTTATATCTAGTATCTAGTGCTAGCTAGTGCATAGAAATCTTTGAAACCATTGCAGACCCTGAAGGCATTTGGTGCTGGTCACAATAGATCTCTCCAAGGCTGGCTGTCCCCAGACCAGAGGAATACAGAAAAGTGAAAGAGAAAGGATTTCCTTCTCCAAAACCAGTACCAGGATATGGGAACATTTCTGCAAGCAAATATATTCCTGCTGTGTTGTTAGGCTATCTCAAGAGAATTGGTTTTGCTATCTCAAGAGAATTGGTTTTGCTCTCCCAGCATGTTAGCCATTGTTTTTCTGGTTGATTGTTTTCTACTTTTTGGCAGTAGGGTTGTGTTCCCAGCCTGTAGTTACTGTCACACAGAGATTAAGTCCTTTTATGTTCTTGACTTTCGCAGAGCCAGGCAGGAACCTGTTCAGCTGTGCACTGCATAACCTCCCTTACGCAGGAACATTTCTAAGGGCCAGTAATACAGCTACTGCTACCTAACACTAAGGGGTATACACTTGCCTCTACCTCTAAACTAGAGACATGAAAACAAAGTTCAGGATTAAGCATTTTGATTTTTTTTTCTCCACGTACCTCTTTAGCACTTTGTAAATAACTATCAGCAATTCTTACTCTTGTCATTTACATCTCACTCTTTTTAGATGTAATATATGTACAAAAATTAAGACCTAGCCTGAATAAGAGACTTCTATAGCAATGAAAATTTATTACATAAAAAAGGGGGAATTTGGAGACTTAATACCAATGCTGATTAACAATTTGAAGATTTCAGAGAGAATACGTAAGGGCTAAACTGTCATTTAGGTTCATTTATGCACCAGATTTTGAAAGGTTCGGTATGTGCATACTTGGACAGTTTGTCCCCTGTGCCTTATGCACTTTTTAAGACAGAGGGGTGGACCGTCTGAAAACAGATGTCTGTCTGCTAATCAGAAAGGTGACTGGTTTCACCTTGACATGTAACTTCTAGGTTGTTTGTGCTAAACATGTTGAATCCCATGTCAATTGGTATGCTTTGCCTGGGCTTGGCTGCAGTTAAAATTATGTAAATCATTTCACAGCAGGTATTCTTCTGCAGAGATTGAATTTAGGAAATGTTTATTAGTTGTAATTGATGCAGCAGTCCTAGGTGGATTATAAGATCCTTTTTACTCAGTCATATTGCTGGACTGTATCTCAAGTCTTATTTTTCATATTGAAAATAAACAACTGGCTCCAAAAATTCTAGGCATACAATGAAAAGAAACAAATAGAAACTAGAAGAATGGTAATATTCCTTCTGCATAAAACCCAACTCAGTAGTTGGTTCCTTCAAGGATTTTCTCTGTCTTCTTTCTCATTTTTTAGTCCAAGAAAGAATTTTTACACTATGGTGTATAACAGGAATAATTACCAGTTCACAACCTGGGAAAAGAAAACAACATCTGGCTTATACAGCAGTTTATTTTGCTTCTTGCAAATACTGACAGGTCAGCCAGCTAGTGGGAGCATTTCATCTAGGTGCATCAGAGGAGACAGGAAAACTTAAGTCCAGACTCAGGTTGTGACCAGGATAGCTCTCTTAGAGGAGATGTCACATCTTGGAAACACTCCTGTCTTCTCTTGCCTTTGAACACATGAACATAAGAAAAAGTGTCTTTCGGGCATATCAGTGTTGGCCACCCTGTATTTTGTAAAGGAAGGTACTTCAATATGATGCTTTAACTGTCACTAGAATATTAGTATAACAGAACTGTGTATCTCTAGATAGAACTGTTTCTGGCTCAGTAAGAAGGGAAAGACACTGGTAAAGCCTATTGAGGTGACTATTTTCCAAAATACTAGTTAGTATATAAACTACCTGGGTTCCTGTTGAAGTCAGGTGCTGAGACAAGGATCAGGTGCTGTTGATCTGTTCTGTTTTGTTTTTTTTATTTTTGTTTATTTTATTTCTAGCCCAGCTGTAAGGAGATGCAGCAAGACCTCGAATATTCCTCAGCTGATCTCACGCCATATTTTAAAAACAGCGTCATCTTAATCGTGTGATGTTTTGTTGTCTATTTTCCAGAGTGGCAAAAGTAATGAAGGTTCCTGTGTATGAGACACCAACAGGATGGAGATATTTTTCCAATCTCATGGACTCTGGACGTTGCTCGCTTTGTGGAGAGGAAAGCTTTGGCACTGGTGAGTAATGCATAATCAAAAACTTCCACAGACTTTTAATGACAATTTTTAATTTTCCTCAGTGCTCAAGTCAGAGCCAAAAGAATCAGCAAAGTAACTGCCCTGTGCTGGAACAGTGAACTGTTAGTTGTTCACACCTTGACAGTCTTCTTGCAGGTGCGGTCCAGTACCTTGAGGTATGAAAAATGTGGAGGATAAACATTCAGAAGCCATAGGCAATCCTGTCACTGTACAGATGGTTTGTGGAGGTGCCTGACACTCTCTTTTGCTTTGAACATAATCCAGAAAGGTCTAACTAGTTCCACTGTAATAGTCTCTTCACAATCTGCAACTGCATTTGGAGGGATTTTGCTTGTATGGATAAACCACATGTTTTTTCCTAAGGGGCTGCAGTGTACAAAGTATGAGCATTGGTATGTCTAATGATATGTCTAATCAAACTCAGAAAATAATCATTATAAGAAATTCAATTGTATGTCAGGATCTGTGTTTTCCCTATGCATTTTTATTTTGCCTGTCCCAAGAACCAAACAATAGAATGCAGAATGAAAGATATATCTAGCTCTCATGAATTCAGTACTGACAGGAAGCATTGCAACAAACAATTGAAGTATGTAGTCTATTTATCTGCACAAGTGTGGTCTTGCTTCATGAGAAAAACTAAATAAATTTCACAATGTTTCTTTTTTTTTTTTTTGTTTCCTGCATTTTGGCACAGAAATTAGTTCTTTGTATTTGTTGGTAGGATTATATTACAAGTATTTTTGAATTCGCACATATCAGAATAATGTAAACATTTGCTTGGCTAAAAGTTTAGTCTATATTTTAGCGTGAGTTCCATGAAATTCTTTATTTTGGTGTAGAGTTCTTTGGCTACAGCTTTTCATAGAAAATAAGTTATGATGCATTGAAACTTGCTTATAAATTTCATTTTGCTTTGGTTGAGTTAAGTCTAGTATTAAGTTTGTTGGTTGAGGTAAATCAGAGCAGAATACTGTTTATTTTAAAATGGGAGTATCTTTAAGCCATAGACATGCCACTTTATTTGTTAGCCTGTCATTACCTGTAAGTATCTGAATGGACTAAGAAGGAAGAACCAAAATTGTTTTAGATTTCTTCAGATATCTATCTGTAAAAAGTAAGAGAATTTAAATTAATAATGAAAGTTTATTATCTCTTTGTTGTGAATGGGAACCAGTGTCCCATGATTAGCATGCCTTGGCTTAATTATGACTGGATTGCCTTGAATGTATATTTTAAATATGTATTTTGAAAGGGTGCTCTGCAAGGTTATTTAGTGAGTTGTAACTTGGAGAGTGACAGGAACATCTTGTACCTTTCAGGATGCCCTGATATTTATTTTGGTGTATTGTTAGACAGCATCTCCATTTGCCTGTAAGAGGTCTGGAATAGGGAGTTTCCAGCTCTAACGGCTTTTTGCTGCTTTTCAGCAGGCCAGTTCCGTAACCCTTCCCTCTAAATATTGAAGCTCCTCCTGCTCATCTAAATGCAGGTATTTCCATGCAACTTGGGTGGTCTTGAGACATCAGTATGACTTCATTAGCTCCCAAATTATTTGGAAAAATCTCCTGCCTTTATTGTCATGCTGAAGAAGGGGAAGTGTGGGTTTTGACTGGAAGGACCTTGTAAAAGGTCGATGTTGAGTTCCCATCGGCTGAAGTACCTCTGGGCACCTTAGCCCCCAGAGTGCAGCATCACCTGCTGCATGCAGTTTTATCTGTCGAGGTATGTCAAGTGAGGAGGGGTGGCCTTTATTTGCCATTGCCTCAGGCCTGTTTCTGCTTGGGAAGAAGCAAGTAAGGCTCCTAGACCATATTGCTCTGGTGATATGAGTACAACTCTTCCAGATGCTTTCTGTCTCAGGGAGAAGGGAGTAATCTTTGGTTGCTTAATAGAAGCCTTGTCTCCTTTGAGGAGACTTGCTATTAAAACTGTATGGTTCAGTTATAAAAAAAGCCAAATACCAAATTTCACATGCACAAATTCCCATGCACAACGAAAAGGCATATTCAGGTCTTGTTAAACAGGTTGTCCCAAGCACTGGTGAACTTCAGCTCTGCAGATCAGGAATCAAGAGAGGTGGTTTCAGGAACTGATCTACTGAAACACTGAGAGCATTGTGGTCTGTGTTGGCCTAACTTTATTACCCTGAGTATTGATCGGGTGGTTGCTGAAGTTGGAAAAGAGGAACAAGTGTCTCATGAAGGTCAAGCAAAGATCTCTGGAGTTTATCTGTTCTTCTAGGTAGGTAAGATAATTTCTCTAATTTCTCTCTGTTCATGACTTCTTTCCTTTGCTTGTGTCCTTCTGTAGGGCCCTAAACCAATTGCATTTTGTACTATACCCTCTCTTCCGATTTTTTGAGGTCTCCTGACCTCAGACAAGTCTCTGCACTCTTAGTGATCTCTGTGTTTCTGTCTTAATCTGGTTCTCCTAGCCTATCATTAATTCTTCAGAGTCCTAATAAATGCTAAGGGTGCTTGAACAACATATTGCTGGCCAGCACGGAGAGCAGCTCTACACCAATACCTGATCTGTGCATCCTGGTACTTTCTGGTCAGATGAGCTTTGTTGCATGCACTTAAGTGCAGAAAGCCTCCTGACCTGCCATTTAAACTAGTGCCATTTAAAGGCTAATCTGAGCCCTCAAAATTCAATACCATGGCATCCAGACAGCTTGAGCCCTTGTTTAAACTGGGTCCTCAGTCCATGTATAGTTGCTGCATAGATGAATCATGGCAGTGCCTACAGGGCAGTTATGCAACCATTATGATGACTAAAGTTTGTTTCCCTTCCTTACTTAGTTTTCTTATCATCTTTCAATTCAATGCAGCTGTCTGAAAAGATCTCATATACCAGCAGGTTTATTTGTAAAATACAGTCTGGTCTGTAGATGACCAATACTTTAGCAATGTGAGCTGGTTTTAGCAATAAATATTTACCTTATTGCAATTTTTTTAGTAATGTCCTCAGCTGTGTGACACTTCACGAGTTTCTGCCAGTATTGGGCATTTGAATCAATTTTACAGCTTTACCCTTAATAATATCTATTTGGAGAACTGAAACTTGGCAATTCTTTATATTTCAGCATGGAATATTTAAATAAATGTACTACATAGCTGATCAGAGTTGGAAACTTGCTGTTCTGTGCAAGAGAAGGGGGCTTTACAGATCCATAGTCTATCATCCAACTAACAAAACAGCACTGCAGACCAGTTGCCTGTGTACCCAGGTAATCCAGGCCAGCTGGAATTTCCAAATAATACAGAGCCCTGGTTTTGTAGCATAAGGGATTTTGCTCTAGCAAGTAAATAAATCAAATTTTCTGCTATAAAAGGACAAAAGATTTTGAAAACATCCCCTACGGCTGTGTTTCCCAGACTTGTTTTCTGGCAGCTGATCTTGGAGCTCAACCAATACTTTAAAAACTTCTTCCATTTTTGTAGCAGTGTGGGGAGCTTGTCAGATGAGGTTAGTAGCTTTCTGATTCTATGACTAATGTCCAGGACACAGTTCAGGGAAAGGCGTCAGCAACAGCAGTTAGTCTCTACATTTCATCAGCAAACTATTAATCAGGATTAGAAGAGCTGTGTGTCTGATTTATCTTTCTGCAGTTTAAGCCACTTCAGTAATTGCTACATATTTCATAATTTGCATGCTTCATCTCCAAATTTCCTGATTCTATTAACATCAGATTCCTTCTCCTGCAAGATTATGTGGAAGAAGGACCAGTGGAGAATACAAAAATGTGCTGCTGCTGAAATGAATGAAAGCCTTAAAAGAGCTGTTTGCTGCTATCTATTATAGTAATGCAAATCTAAAATAATCTCATTAACTTGAATAAAGGGACAGAGCAGAATGCCTGTAAATCTCCATTTGCCTAAGGTATCGTCAAGTTTTAGATTGCTGGATGATAATTTTGTAAGACTCAGATTGTGTGCAAACAGAATGATTTACCATGAGTTTGTATCTTCTTTTCAGTGAGGTTTTTATTTAAAAATCACACTTACAAAATGCAATATGCTAGACAGAGATGACTAACTTAGGTAAAAGCAATTACATTTTCTTCATGCATATGACCCTTAGGGTTCACTGTCTCTATCAGGACTGGAAATACCACATACAGAAGAAGTTAGACGTATAAAAAACAGCCTGCATGTCCAACGTCTTTCCAGTATCAAAAAAACTATAATAAGAACATTTTTGCATGATCTTACTTTGTTTCTCAGGCTACTGCCTCACAAGACTTTACTTTAAGCCTGTTTAAGCTGAGTACTTATTTATGAATACGAACATACTCAGAGTTTTTCCCAGATTGTTTATTCTGAGTCTGGCCATAGCAATTGACTATCACAGTAGTAAAAAAGAAGTTTTGCTACTGTTATATGGAAGAATGTGTGACAATTAACTTAAAAATTGTTGAAGAAGTTGCAGTTACTATAATTTTCCTTACTGATGACAAATTAAATATAATGGAATAATCAGAAAAGTATTTGTTGAGTCCTGTTCTGTTGTCTCTTTTAGCTTCAGCTCCTTAAACAGAGTCCAGAATTCATTATTACCTTGGGTGGTTCAATTAAATGTATCACTGAGAATTATCCTCTGATTGCTGAGAGCCCTTAGAAAGCTGGAAGGACTGTTAATATTGCAGTCTTAGGAATACATAGTTTCAAGGCATGTTTTACTTGATCCCTCTGCGCAAGAGAGCTCTGCCTTTGCAGATCCACAGCGGCAGATGCTGGATCAGCTGGGAGAAAGCAGCCCTCAGGAGAAGGACTTTGGGAGTATTGGTTGATGGGAAGCTCGCCATGACCCAGCAGGGTGCAGTCACAGCTCAGAAACCAACCATACGCTGGGCTGCATCAAAAGAAGTGTGACCAGCAGGTCAAAGGAGGTGATCCTGCCCCTCTGCTGTGCTCTTGTGAGACGCCGCTTGCAGTGCTGCATCCAGCTCTGGGGCCCCACCACAAGAGGGACATGGATGTGCTTGAAGGAGTCCAGAGAAGGCCACAAATATGATCTAAGTGCTGGAGCACCTCTGCTCTGGAGACAGGCTGAGAGAGTTGGGCCTGTTCAGCATGGAGACAGTAAGGCTTCAGGGTTACCTTCTAACAGTCTTCCAATACCTACGGGAGGCCTACAAGAAATCTGGAGAGGGACTTCAAAGATGTGTAGTGACAGGACAGGAGGGAATGGCTTTAAACTGAAAGAGGAGAGATTTAGGTTGGACATTAGAGAAAAATTCTTTTCTGTGAGGGTGGTGAGACAGGTTGCCCAGAGAAGCCGCGGCTGCCCCATCCGTGGAAGTATTCAAGGCCAGGAATTTAATTTTCCAAACGAAAGATGGGCAATAAACAAAACAACGTATGTGCATACAGTAACCCGGTTGACCAATGTGCTGGTGGAGTAGAAGAGTGAATAAACAATTTCCGAGAAATCCCAGTTGTCGATTTTCCTCCTCCTAAGAATAAGAAACTGAGACAGTTCTTGGGCACATGTGATTATTGTTCTATACTCACATCAGGCAAGTGTTTTTAATCTGTGACTTTTGTTTCTGGAACAGTTGTGTTGTTTCCAGCTTTTCTGCACAGATTTTTGCCTCTGAATTGGTTTCTTCCAATGCTTTCTCTTTCCAGAGAAGCAACAATCTGTATGTCCTGAAGGACACACAAGGACTCAGCACATGCCAAAGCTGCTGAATGGATCAGAAGAATGATACATGTATGCACTTATCCCTCTTCATACAGGTTTATGAGCTTAAGCCATGCCAGAACAAGGCTCAGTGCACAACAAAAAGCTGTACAAAAAATCTTGCATTCATGTTTTGCCGCACCATTTTGGTTCACTCAAAAGCGTTTGTTAAAACACATCTCTTGTTTGCTGTTCAGTTCAGACCATCATACAGTTGTTGTGATGTATAGACCATTTTGCTGAATGAATTTTGTGCCTTTCACTGTGTAATTTGTTGGCCTGCAGTCCGCAGAGTGTTACACAACAGGAGAATAAATGATCATTTTACACTGGCACAAATTGCTGAGGTGTTTAGCTCAATATCATGTCTCCAATTCTTGATGGTGTCTGTTGAGACACTTAGGCTGTTTACATTGCTGGTAATGTCAGCCACAGAGATGACTTTTTAGGTGAAGCTGAATTTTCCAGTGTTAAGGATGAACAGCTGAAAGGAGAAGCAGGTGGGTTAGGAAGGAGAGGAGCAGCCATGGTGGAGTCCTTGGAAGAGAACATGCTTCTACCAGGGCTCTGCCCGGCCCCAGGGGCGCCCCCAGCCTGCCCAGGACACTGGGAGTCAGCCCCTGCCCCAGTGATGCTGCAGCAGGACCAGTCTCCCATCTGCCCATACCCCTGTCGTGCCTGACTAGCAGCCCCCCAAGACAGGCCTACCCATTGTCCCACATCCTGGCCTGGCCTCCACCCATCCCCGTCCCCATGGACGTGCCCAGTACCCAGGGCTGGGGCTGCCCTTGGGCCCCCAGCTGCCCAGCTCCTGGCTGGAGCAGTGGGGTGGGCCTGGCTGCTGGGCCCTGCCCTGCCACCCCAGGTGAGCCCCAGTGCTACCAGTCCCAGGGGCTCCACAGATGCTGTGGTGACCTGGGGACTTTTCCTGCTGCTACCAGAGGAACGATGTACACTGATTGCAAGGGGCATCTCTATTCTAGGTCTGTCTTTTGGCGACAGTGGCAGAAGCCTGCACCATTATCTGGGAACAGAATCTTGGCTGCAGTAAAAATTACTGTGACCATGCTGTCTGCTTTGCTTATGAGTAAGCTGACTTTATTATCCATAGGACATACTGCTGGTGTTTCTGTAAAACGCATCCTTCAGCTGATTTAACATGTTGTCACAATGAGAGAGTAGAAAAGGTGAAGACCCGATTGTTCAAAGGACTGACTTCCTGTGAAGGAACATGTTTTCCTTCCTTATCTGAAGCTATTAAGAAAGCTATGAGAGCTTATAAATAATGCTGCCCTTTTTCCTCTGATTAGTTGGCACTCTGTGCTTTTACAGCTTCCAGGGCTCTGGAGCGGGGAACAGAATGAGCTGCTGCTCTTCCTGCAGCAGCCCCTCGCAAACCAGCCCGTAGCTGTAGCTGTTGTAGTAGAAGACTGCCCTTGTTGCAGGAAGCTTAGAAATCAAGGCAGATAAAAAGTGGCAGAAAGGCCCTCCAAGAAGAGGGGCTGCCAAGTCCAAGGTAGCAGCAGTGACTGGAGGGTGGACATCAAGACTGAACCTTAAGAGTTACAGTGGCTCTCTGCGTATCTTGCAGTTTTCCTTATATGTCTTTAATTTTCTGTTGACAGTTTTTCACATGATTAACAGCTTCAGTGCATCAATTCTATTATGAGAACTGTGTCTTCTGCCAGTGGCAAGACACAGGTGACAGTAGACCATGGAGGCTATTATGTAAAATCACAACAGTAGACCATGGAGGCTATTATGTAAAATCACAGCACTGTGAAGCAGTCTTGCTGCCACAGGATTTTTGTGTTTGAGGAAGGAGAGTATTTCGTAAGACAGGTTTTCAAAGACTTTTTAGATTCCTTTAAGTATCTTCTAATGACACGGTCAGTTCAATTACCTGATCAGTAGGTAATTCGTGGAGGAAACAGAACTTCTGAATTACTGCACTTCCTTTGTACTCAGGGTTTTAATAACGTGTGACTAGACAGAAAATTGTAAGGTTGCAGCTAACAAACTTTAAAAAAATCTAGTGTTACTATGCCAGAGCAATGACCACATATTTAATATCTCTTCAGGTCTTTTGACTCTATTAGCACATGTAGTCATCATCAGTATCAGAGTGTCAGGTTTCTTGCATTTTACGTTGTGTTAATTCTCATGTGTGCTTCCTCTTAATTTTTTGGTAATCTGTTTTAGATATATATTGCCACAAAAGCTTGTTCAGAATTACCCAAAAACAGAGGGCACTTGCTGAGCTGACCAGGAACCATTCCATGAAGGTCTTCTGTTAGAGGATACTGATTTTATTGAAACTTTTTGCCGATTAATACATTTCAGTTTTAACAGGCACAGCTTAGCTTCATATATCTGGTTAAAATACATTACATGCCTATTGCAGAACAGTCTATTGTTCTGAGTTGGCATTTTGGCTTTGGGCATGGAAAGTGCAAGATCAAGTCTGTGCCCCTTTGAATTCAGACAGCAGACCTGACTTTGTGCTTCCCATATCTTAGACTATGTGCTAAATAAATCCTGTGGGGTATTCCAGAATTGTTTCTAGTCTCCATCTGTGGATCAATTTCTCTCTTCTTAAATATGAACCTAGGAAGGTATTTAGATCTGAGCATGCAAACAGCTTTACCAGTGAAAAGCATGGAGCAATATCGAATGGAGAAAAATGTGGGGGTTTTTTTTGTTGTTTTAGGTGGGATTTTTTGTTTGTTTGTTTGTTTTATTTTTTATTTTTATTTTTTGTTTGGTTTGGTTTTTTTTTGGGGGGTTGGGTTTTTTTTTGGTTTTCTGTTTGTTTGTTTGTTTTTGGTGTGTGTTTTGTGTTGAGGATTTGGTTATGTGTCTGTTCCCTCCCCCCAAAAAAAACCCACTTTTTCAGGCTCTTGTTTTTTCTTCTGATGGGAGATCATCAACATTCTGGAAATGTTCATTTTTAATGAAATAGGAAAATTCTTTCTGTGCAGCTTGACAGATGAACATCTGCAGAGATAGGAAGATGCTGTTGAACTTGACTCACATAATTCAGAACATTCTGGTTCATAGCCAGGGGTTTTCATATCTAGCCCAGTTCTGGGAAACAGTACTAGAGGTGTGAAAACACACAGTTGTCAATGAGTGGGAATCATGACTTAGAATGTTTTCCTACTACTGCCGTTTCTATTCAAGCACTTGTACATTTTTTATTTAACTTCAGGAGCATGGACTTTGTCATAAATAAATAAGTTACATTTGAAACATTAGTTCTGATTTTCCATCTGGAAGGTGTCAGAGTTGCTGATACTGTACTACTGATTATTATTATGTGACATAAAAAGTTAAATGAGACACTTTCCCTTACCTTGTTTTCTGATTTGCAGTGATACCAAATAAAACGCTTTATGTATGTCTCTTTAGGGTCTGATCACCTTCGAGAGAAAGATGGACTATGGGCTGTGCTAGTTTGGCTTTCGATCCTAGCAGCTCGAAAGCAGAGTGTGGAGGAGATTGTCAGGGATCACTGGGCAAAATTTGGCCGACACTACTACTGCAGGTGAGCAAAGTGAGGAAAAGGCACAGGAATTTACATACTTGATAGGACAATTCTGCTACAACTGTGACTTGTTTAGCTGTGGTTAGCTGCATTTAGGTGTACGTTTGCTGTATGCACAGAATGAAAACCTGACACAGACTACCACTCTTCTCCAGGCAGGTTTTTTTTATGAGTGTCAGTAGAAGTTATTCACTTACATATACATCGCTCTTACTATATGCATAATAGAATTTTCTGATATCAAATGGCAGAAAGATATGAAGTATTCACTTGTGGAATCTGTAGACATAGTTTGTTACATGGGGTTGAAAAAAAATCAAAATCTCAGGAAGATTTAATTCTGCATTTGTTTCTGTATGTGCTTCTCTGTGACAGTGGTTTAGTGAGAACTGGAAATACGCCTACTTCTAATTCAGAAGAACTCCTCCAAAGATCTGAATATTTACTCATTTTTATAAAGTTCTCAAAAGGGTGAATTCTAACTGTCATTTATATCTTATGCATCGCCCTTTCTCTCAGAATAGACTTAATCCAAAGGAGTTTACATATCTGTAAGGTCTTTTTGACACAGCTGTTCCTCAAACTTGTAATGAAGTTTTCTTTATTTTCGTTCGCTGTTGAGTACTGTACTGATTGTGTCCTTAATCTTGGAGAGCTTCTTGTGTGTCAAAGCCATTTTCTATTCTACTTTAGAAACCTTGGATTTTCTAAATTTCTGTTGACTCAAAGTCAGGTGCCCAGTGTAGAACTGTGGTACATATGCATGATGGTCAGATTGCACAGGACGTGCCTGTGTTGCTTGTTTAATTTGCAGTCAGTACTTCAATGGTCCACATCTGATTTTTGAAGCAGTAAATTGCTGATTGTGAGTGTATTGAGTTCTCAGTTTTCTCAGCTGTAGGGGACTTACTTCTTGGTTCTACTTTTTTTATTTACATGCAAGGTTTGATTATGAAGCACTGGAACCCAGAACAGCATATTTCATAATGAGAGACCTGGAAGCTTTGATCACGGACAAATCATTCAGCCATCAGCAGTTTGCTGTGGGTAACAATATCTACAGTGTGGAAAGAACGGACAGCTTTGAGTATGTAGATCCTGTGGACGGCACTGTGACCAAAAGACAGGTATGGCTGTACTGATGGAGTAGCAAAGTTTTGCAACTGTCATTTTCTGTAACAGTGTTGTTTCTAACATTCAGCTGACAAGCCTCTTATTTATAGGATGATGTTTCCTTTGCTCTGATACACGTTTCCTACTTAAGATTAACTCAGTCTGGGTACGATAATTCACCTCTGGTTTAGCTTGCACTTGCTGTGCATAACTGGAGACAGTGGTCCCACAGAGAGTCTGGAAGGGGATTGACTCCCTGTTGACGTCAGTGTACATATATGGAGGGTTCCCTTTCCTGAACAATGCAAAATGTCATGTAGAAAGACGATCTTCTATTTTCTATCTGAAATCTCTCCTTGCTACAAAAGAAATCTCTTCTTGCTGTTGGTGACCTACAGGATATTTAAGGCACAATGTCTGTTGCAGCCAACAGCATGCAGAAGGCTTTAGTGGATTGTACCATATGTGGGCACATTTGACTTCTCTAGCCCAAATGACCAGTTCTTCCTTCCAGTTGTTCCTTCTGGCCTATGTTCATGGTGAGTCAGCTATCAAGAACTGCAGTTCAAACTGAGCCTTCAGTGTTCCGAAATTCACAATGTGCTCAAAACTAACTATGTATTTTTGCCATGTATAAATATATATCGAAACATCTTTAATAAGAGCTAAAACTCACTGTGTTCTGATTTTATGCTGTTTATTTTTATTGTCCTAGTTTCTCTGGTTTGTGAATTACTTGACCTGACCAGACCTTAGCAAGTGATATTACAAGACATTAAAACTACTGTCATGCCGTTCTGATCAGTCTCTTTATAGTTTCCATTCATCATTGCATCCAGAAAATATAAGCAGGCCACCTGACACTGAACTGCTCTCTTAGTGCATCTTAGTGCTGAAATAAAATACGAGGATATTGTCATATCCAAGCCCACTGGAAAATTACAGGCATAGCAGACTTGTGGCTCTTTTAGAAAACAGCTTGTGAATTTTTGGTGCACTTTTCCTTCCTTAATTTTCATCCAAAGCCTTTGCCCTAAATTGGAATATAATTGCTAATCATATCACCGCTTAACACAAATGGAGAAACATGACTTGGCCTGTTTTCAGGTGGACTCTGAAAGTGAGCCCATAAAACCAGAAACCGTGTCTTTTCCTAGGGACAAACACGTATTTATTGAGTACAGTTTAACCAGTTTGTCTTTCAGCAACACACATTCCTAGCTCCATGTATCTACAGCCTTAGTAGCATTCTCTGAACACAATAAAATAAGAGAGGACATTGATCCATGAAAATGAAACAACAGTTCATTGCTGCCATTTTCCTCAGATAGCTTGCTCTTCATTTAAATGGAGATGCCTCTTTCTAACTGTCGTGAGCTTCATGCATATTTTCCAGCTATGTTTTAGGAACCTGTTCAAAGTTTTTCTCCCCAGCAGGTAGCAGGGAGAGAGATTTATATTCAGTGTAGCTGCACTGTATGTCATGAATGAGAAGCTGGCTACATGAAAATTAACCATCAGGTTCAGAAAACAGACACAACAACAACAAAATAGGCAGCAAACAATACACCCAGACTGTAGCTTCCAATTAATTCGGAGTATTGAAACCCATGAATATTGTTTATCATAGTGCAATAATAAGGCATAAAATTAAATGAAATGTTCTGCTCTTCATGAAGACTGTTTCCATTTTTGAAGCCCTATTGTGCTAGCCTTTGTGCACATGAGCACTAACAGTGCTGCTCCTGAGGATCCTCCAAGACAGGAATGGGACCAGTTGCATTTTTGTGTAAAATTTGAATTGGAAGGATGAGAAGTACAAGTTGTCCATTATAGTGGTTAACTTTGAGCTCTTTAATGAAGCATTCTTACATTCTGAGATTCACAGAATAAAGCTCTGGAGCTTTTTTATTAGAAGTTAATATTTTCTCATTCCTTCGATAGATTTGGGAAGCAAAGGGCTCTGCATGTGATCTTAGTGTTTGGGATTTTTATTTCAGTTTGAGCAATGGTCAGGAAATAGGCATTGGAAAAGTTGGAAAAAAATTATTTCAGATAGTATCTCCAGAGATCAGGCAAAAATTCTTCTGTTTAGAATATTCAAATTGTGTATTAGCAATAAAGTATTTCCTGTCAAAGCAGTAACTGGGGCCTGCTATGCCTAGAGGGGACTCTCAAAAGTCCATAGAGGACCAAATAAAACTTCTGATAATCACAGTATTTTGAGGTGAAAGTATAGCCATTTTACATGCTCCTAATTTATATATACATGTCTGTTCCTGATATATTGCTGCTAGGTTAGATTTTCTACTGGTGTTGCTCCCTGGCGTTGTATTTCAAAAATGTTTCTCAAAATCCCAAGGTATTTTGCTTGAAGTTTGCTGCTTGGTCTTGTTCATTCTAACATATTGTACAAATTTAATATTATGTATTTAATAATGAAATTGGTAATTAAAAAAATAAACCAAAACGAACTACTGGAAACCAAACCATTTTGTACCATATAGTACAATATGAAGTAGGTTTAGTTTTCTGAGTACTTCGTAGATGCATCAGTAGGCTGTTTAACTGAATTGTAATGTGAAAGAGAAATCCCTGTGAAGTTTGTCTTCACCACATCAGCTTCAAAGCCAGTGGGTTAACCATGGAACATAATTTTGGTTCAGAGTTTCCATGATTACCCATTAGCAGGCCCAGTTTGCCTAAAATCATAGAATCGTAAAATCATAGAATAGTTAGGGTTGGAAAGGACCTTAAGATCATCTAGTTCCAACCCCCCTGCCATGAGCAGGGACACCTCACACTAAACCATGTCACCCAAGGCCTCATCCAACCTGGCCTTGAACACTGCCAGGGATGGAGCATTCACAACTTCCCTGGGCAACCCATTCCAGTGCCTCACCACCCTTACAGTAAGGAACTTCCTCCTTATATGCAATCTAAACTTCCCCTGTTTAAATTTTAACCAGTTACCCCTTGTCCTATCACTACAGTCCCTAATGAAGAGTCCCTCCTCAATAAATATCTGCAGATGTTCAGAGCTGTATTGAACCTTTCAATCTGCTTCCTCCCAGGGAAAAAAAAAGTCTGTTCCCATAACAAAACAATATTCTTGTAAGTGACAAATAGTGAGTCCTGTTTTATTAAAACTGGAAATTGTTCTATCCTGTGGGCTTTTCAGTGTTTTACTCTTCTTTTCTTTCCTCTTGTTTTGTTTGTAAGTTCTGCATATAAAATTTTATTTTTCATGGAGCTAATGCCTTTGATACAGTAAATAGCAAATATGTGACTTTCAATTAATGGAACTTATGTTAGGTGAAAAAATACTGTCATGACAAACAGTAGGCTGCTTGGAATTTCGGCAGCATGCTTTGACCTTGATGATGTCGAAAGTGTTAAAAACGGAAGAGTCTATGTGTTAGAGTTTTTGCAACAAGTGGGCAAAACCTGTTTGTTTTAGTCTTTGCGCAAGATGCTGAGTCACAGGTTATTCTCTAGGCAGTGCTTTCTCATATTTATTTGGTGACAGTGGGTTTTTTTTTTTTGGCTGGGTTTTTTGACTTTAAAAATGTTTGCAACTTACAGTTTTTAGATATAGTCTCCAGAAAATAGTGAGAATATAAACATTTAATAACTTTCATTACTTTCTGTGGTGTTCCTGAGTGAAAAGCTTTGCTAGTGCTTAAATCACTGTTTCCAAGGAAGAGTTGAAAGTCAGCTTTTTTGCTGTATGCTCTCTTAGAAATGAGTTAAATCTCTAAGTGAAATATCATGACTTTAAAAGTTGACTTTCACAGTCCAGCTCTAAAGGCCATTGTTTTCCTAGCATATGATTTCTTCCTGGCACATAGGATTGGTTTTTTTAATATAATATATTATTATGTATTTTAAGGAGTACAGCCACTGTGTCTTTGTAATTCTCTTTTACAGAGTATTTTCAGCTGTATGTCAGGAATTCTAGTCTGAGACAAACATTAACTGTCATCATGCATGTGTAAAAATAGGTACTGTCAGTTGTATGTCCCTGAGAAATGTAAAATGAATAAAATAATAAGGTCAGAAATAGTAGAGTGAACTGTCTGAGTGCTGGTCATGTGTACATATACATTGCATAAACATCCCAAGTGGAAATAACTGTGACATCAAACTGGCTACAGATTCTTGTGGTTTGATGGAGCATTTTGTGACAAGTTATGGAAGAGTTATGGGGAGTGTTTGTAAATTCTTTTTATCTTGAAGCCCGTAATTTAATGGGTGGCGAGACTTCAGGTGTACTAAACCAGGTAACAATGTCTTATTATTGACAGATAAACATGGAGTATATGAAAGGTTATTCAGGTGTTCTTGCTATTCATGTCATTGTGGGAATTTCTAGGCCTGGAAGGAGCATTTTGGATGGCAGTGTAGTCTTTGCAGAGGAACATACTCACATGTTCTGATGTTCATGCTTTCATTTTGTGCAGACTCTCTTCCTTCTGTCTTAAGGCTGATTGACACTAATGTTCTGTACTTTGACCTGCTAATCCTGGTTTTGACAAACATTTGAAACAAACTGTACCCAGAACTGTGAAACTCTTCAGTTTATCTTTTTCCATTTCACTGTCATAAAATGTAATGAGCAGTCAGCAGTAGACAACGTCTTGCTCACTGGATCAGATCTTAACAAACTGCCTATATAATTGTAGGCATCAAAGATGAAATCCTGATTCCATTGAAATCAATGCCAAAACTCCCATCAGCATCAATTGAACCATCTCATTATAAAGTTGGTTTAATAGAAAATATTAGAAAAACAGGCTCTACAACTCAATCTTCTGAATGTAAACTATTCTGTTTGTCACTTTTGCTGTGCGTGTTGAGACTACGAGATAAATCTGTTTATCTATGTTGCCAACACATGTTAAAATTATGTTAGCAGCTTAAAAATGTTTCATGATATTGCCAAAATTAGAGATGGAAAATACCTCTTAGGCCATCTAATCCAGCCCTTTGTCCATGTGAGATATTTTCCTGATTTATACTTTCTAGTGTTAATTGACATTACACAGGAAAGACCTGGACCTGTTGGAGTGGGTGCAGAAGGGGGCCACAAAAATGATCAAAGGGCTGAAGCATCTCTCTTGTTGGGAAAGGCTGAAAGTTTTGGTTGTTCAGCCCATACAAGAGAGGACTCCAGGGAGACCTTATTGTGGCCTTTCAATATGTAAAAGGGGATTGATAAGAAAGATGAGTACAGATTTTATAGTAGGGCCTGTTGTGATAGGACAAGTGATAATGGTTTTAAACTGAAAGAGCGTAGATTCTCACTAAGTACAAGGAAGAAATTTTTTACAATTAGGGTGGTGAAACACTAGAACAGATTGCCCAGGGAGGTCATAGATGGAAATATTCAAGGTCGGGTTGGACTGGGCTTTGAGCAACCTGATCTGGTCCCTTCTCATCGATAGATGACCTTTAAAGATCCCCTCCAACCCAAACTATTTTATGATTCTGTGACTGCCAAGCAAACAATGCTTTACATGGTGCTGGAGATGTTTTATAGCAGAGGAAAGAGAGGTTTCTACTTACTAGAATATTGGAGCACTGTTGCTAACAGCAGTGTCTTCTTCAGCTGCTGATAAAAATTGAAGAAAATAAAGCTTCTCTTTAAATTCTCTTGTCTCATTTTTTCATGGTCCCTTAAACAAAAGTAGCAAGGACTTCCGTTTATGCGCTAGGCATTTAACAACAGCATGTCTAAAAGGGGAAATAAAGTTCAGTGGCATATGAGAGGCGGCACTTAGTCTAAGGGTACTTGTTACAGAAAGGGAACTAGGCTGAGTGTTAGTGCAGAATTGGCACAGTATTGAAATACTACAACTATTTAACAGTGCGATATAGTCCTTTGGACTTAATGGCCTTCCTGAATAGAAAGTCTGTGGACTGTGGATCCGAGTATATTGTCTGTGGTCTGTTGAAGAGTGTGTTCATATATACAGTTTAGAAGGTGAGAGGAGGAAAGAAAATAAGAGGAGAAAAGGGGAGCAAAGAGCAAATTCACAGTTAATAATATTTTTTTTAATTCTACACACAGTTAACATGCATTAATTAGTGTACTTGAAATGAATTAACACTTCATGTCAAGTTTCCCAAGTTTACTACAAGCACTTGTTGAAACTCTTTGTAATCCGATATTGATGCATGGTCCTTGAGGGGTAGCAACTGATCCTATCTTTTATATTCACTACTGACAACTGATTTTTGATCCTGAGATTCTGCAGCTGTGTTTTAGTCCACTGAGCATTGCTGATCTTATAAGATTTTCTCAGGCCATTAATTTTTTGTATTGCCATACAGAGCAAGAACAAAGCAGCTGAAGAAAAAAACAAAAAAAAACCAGTGGTAAGAGAGTTCTTGTTATGAGGAGCAGGAGGAAATACACAAGATCATTTCTAGACTTCAGAGGGGGGAAAAAGAATAATGCGTGAGTTGTCCAAAGTTACAGGGAAAGAGGAATTGTATCCAAATGACTCTTCCTTTCATTCTTTATTTTAAACAGTGAACTGTGATTTGTAAATGTACTGCTGCCTTACGTATATGCTGCTCCTTCTCCCATAGGGGCTGCGGATTATTTTTTCAGATGCTTCCAGGCTTATCTTCAGAATGAGTGCTTCCAGCCATGTGAGAGCTACTCTCCGGATCTATGCAGAGAGTTATGAAAAGGATCCTAGCCAACATAATAAGGAACCACAGGTAATGCAGTAGTGTTATAATGAGTCAATAAGTAATGCACTTTCTCTGTATTAGCAATGGCTACAGGTTTTCTCCTTTAATCAGAAGGAACACTCAGCACCTTGACCCCTGTTTGCTGTGTTTGTGGATGATTTCCCTAATCATGTGACTGTACATGTTTTGAAGCAGGACCAACAGTTTCAATATATGTGTAGTATCTAACACAACAGGAGTGTCAGGGGCTGAGATGCCTGGTGATAAATGCTGAGCAGTGACTTTTAATCTAGTAAGAGTAATCATGCTCATTTTATTTTTTCACTCATTATTTTGCAAGTGTTGTAGAACAAATCTGAGTTATTGAACAATATAAAAAAATATTTTTCAAGCAGGTTATCTGGGGATCACTTAATTACCACACCCCAGGGATGCATCATGATTAAAGTACAGTTAGGAAATATGGCTGCCAGAGTCTAAATGATGTAGGGATTCCTTATTAAGGGAAAGACTTGTAGCTGTCTAAAGAATTACCTCATAGCATAACCAGACTCTTTCCTAAGAAGAGTGAATGTTGAGAGCAAGTTGCAGTGTAATCCGTCAGATGCCTAAAATAATTCATAATATATAAACCACATTTTGAACTCTCAGATTTTTCCTAGTAAAACAACTTCATGCTGTGATATACAACAAGAGAACTAAGGATGTTTCATGGGAGAGGATAAGCAGTTACCTTGTAGTAAATCAAAACCATGTAGTTTGAAGTCCCATGTAGTTGCTTATTCATGTGGGGTGCAAATGCATAAAAGCTGTCAAATGATGGGTAGAAACCACTGTGCAGCAGTAGCAGGGAGGGCAGGTGAGAATATGTGGGAGAATATGTGGGAGACACCAAGGTCAGCGAAGAATGGAGGAAGTGATAGAGCGGCATGGTGGGCACCTGGTGGGCAGCCAAGGTCAATGCACCACAGCCATGTAAAGTTTTATTACAGCACTAATTGTTTGTCAGTTGCAGTTAAGACGATCATTTCAAATGTGGTTCTTTGTGCTATGTAGGCAAGGTATAGATGAAATGATAACAAATCATGGTAAGAGACAGACTAAGAGTTTGTTTTCGAGGTTTGCAGTGGACTTACAGTAACATTATATCTGACTCAAAAAGTGTGATCTGAACATGTTTCCTGCCTAACAAATCCCAACAAAAAATTATAGAAAACTATAGAGCATATACTTGTAGCATTCATCTAGCTAAACTTTTGACTATTTAATTGCAAATGGGAACATGCCTTTTAAAATTGAATCCTTTCTGCACCAGCAGATTGTTCTATTTTACTTGTTACAAGGTATGCAATGTGAGAGAAGTAACATGCTGGCAGAGCTCAGGCTTCTATGTCTCCTGAAGTAAGCTACAATCAGTGAACAGGATTTAACATTTGTTTTGTTTTGTATGTTAATGAGTGGAAAATAGCAAATGTTCTCAGTAAATTTTCCACTTGTAAAGAGACCAGATTGAGAGAGCAGTTATCTTTAGAAAATGAGGAATATCCTGCACATGCTTTTCATCTCTGTTCTACATGGATTTGCTTGAGAGAGGTGTGTAAAGTCCACTAGAAGGTCTAGTCATCTCGCCAGCAACACAGAGTGTGCCTGGGGAGCAGCAAAAATGGGACTGCTGCAAAAGGTGATAGGAGCGCCAAGCGGTTCTTCAGGGAGAGAAGCTAGCTATAGCACAGGTCTGAGGTTCATCTATGCAGCAGAGCCAGAGATGAGTCTGGAGACACACCGTCCTATGACATAGCTCAGAATGAGACTAACACCCCTAGGATGGGTTGAAATAGGCTGTGTGAACCCATGGGCAGGGTGCAGTGAGGGGGAGTCCTCATGGGAGACTTGGCAGGGCCAGTAGGCCTTATCACTGCCCTCAGGGCTTTCATAGTCTGGTCTCTTGCTCCTAGGGTCACAAAGATGACTGGAAGGGTTTAGGGGTTTTTTTCTATTTATGTACTACAGCCTGTCAGATTATGACACTTTTGGCTGTTTATCCAGGATATTCACTAGTGAACAGATAATCCCAAGGGCAGAAATGTCATTCATTGCCTTGAAACTTGTTGCAGGGACTTTCCTGCATTTATACAGTGCAGGCAGATATTTTAACGTCCAGACTGACTCAGGAAACACATGACAAACAGCAGTTTCATTTCATTTAATGCAATAAATTCTTTCTCTGGTTTCTTGTTGTATAGCATTGTACAGTTCCTACTGCTCTTCTTTCCTTGCCCTGGCTGGATACATTGCCAACAGCATGAGAGCATTAGGATCTGCAAGGCGATATTGTATCTGACAGGCAGATGGTGGATTTCAAGGCAGTACATAAAACTGATTTCAGGAGATCCTCATGTTAGTACAAAAATAACTAAAAATTTGTCAGGAAAGCATGTGATAATCTTCAGTGGAATATGTGGAACAGAGTGAATAGCAAAGAGCAGAAAACAGCATTGCTGGGGAGGGGTGGCGTAGTTTTCCTGATAATTGTAATTCCTTTATTGTTTAGTTTACTTTGAGATTCATACTGACATGTATGTATCTAGACAAGTTGTGATAGATTTGAAGTTTGTTTCCTATTTACCTTCAGTAATAGAGGCATAGCCAACATATTCCTAAGTGATTAGTTACTCAAAGAACACTGATGTAAAGGGTATGTAAATTATATACCTTATATGTAGTACTTAAGGAAGTTGTTACGTTTGGGATAAATGCTTGTTTTTCTTCAAGTGTAGTTGATGTTTGCAATTGGGTAGGTAACTACATGTGGCTTCTGTATCATTGCACTCTTCCTGGAACAGCTGATCGTGAAAGTGTCTTCCATTCTTTTTATATCATAAACCAAGACATAAAATCATTTGATGATTGGCTGCTTAAGTAAATACTTGGTTGCTTCTCCTTATTGGACCACCTCCTTCCAGTACCTTCTTTCCACTGATTATATAGACAAGTTGAAGATGAGTGCTTTGCTTTGATGACAGTTCCAGTCAATACCTGCACTGAAAGGCAAAAATGCATTTTTGGCTCTTTTTCACAAGCAATAAATTAGTCTGTCTTGATAGGCAACTCAATTATATTGGAAGTTACATGCCATTTTGTGGAATCATTGTGGTAACTGGCTTGAGTTTGCCTCATGCCAGCATCCTGTTTTTCCACATTCATTTCAAACAAAGTCATATCTAAAATTGATGAACCAACTTTTTGGCAGTTTTCAAGTTTTTCTAGTTTGCTTCTATTGTCTTTGACAGTGTAACTGCTGATAGAGTATTTTCTACAGATAAGCAGAAACCTAAACCACTCCTTCCAGGATGCATGCTGAGACATGCATATTGTCCTGAAACACCAGTATGGAATCACGGCACTTTCTGAGTGAAGTGTTAACTAGGACATATTGTAAAGCTAATATATACAAATATATTTCTTTTAAACCAACAGTTCAGTTGAGGTGAACATAATTAATCATTCACATTAGAGGTGCTGTATATCTCTGGATGGCCATAACTCCTTTCCCACAATAGGCTGGACCTGATGATCTTTCAAGGTCCCTTTCAACCTGAGCTCCTTCTACGATGAACTCTTGCCCAGAATGAAATTTGGACAAAGATCTGTAGCAGTGGTCAATATCACTCAGGTTCAACTAACTGACAGTGCTAGCTGCTGGCCCAGCTTTGGTTCAATACCCAACAGAAAGCCTAACATACTTCGAAATGTGACTGGGGCTGCTCAGACCTGGGCCTTTTGATTTTGGCCTCAGGGAGCCATGCAAGTGAGTGGTCCTAGAGTAAAGCTCTCTTCATGCTTTGTTGTGCTTCGGTACTGTGTAACATTCTACGAGTCTCACAGGAAGAGCTGATTTTCAGGCCTTATTGCCTTTAAGTGTATATTTTCCTCTAGAAAAATTAGAGCTTCCATAGCAGCATTCTTGTAACCAGAGCAAATCAAGGCTCAAAGGGACCTTTTGTTCCAATTTATATGTAGGCTAAACAGTAGCCATTAATGATTGTAAGGGTCACCCAAATCTTCTTTTAGTAACATCTTTCATACAATTAATTGTTAATACTTTCCACCTAGAATTAAGCATAGCCAGCTGCCTGATTAACAAAGTAGGAGTCCAAGGTAAAGCAGTAAAATATGCTAATAATTACAAGTCTGAGGTTACAGGTACATGTGAATAGCAGAGGCTTCTGGCTGTTGAACAATCCGTTGAAGGAAATTGGCTAAAGCAGCTTCATGTGTTTTTGACTCTCAGCCTGAGAACAAGGCTGATTAACACTGATGTTTTTAGTTGTTGCTCAGTAATGTTTACTCTGACCAAGGACTTTCTGAGTCTCATGCTCTGCCAGGGAGAAGGGGAAGCCGGGAGAAAGCAGGGACAGGACACCTGACCCAAACTAGCCAAAGAGGTATTCAATACCACAGCACATCATGCCCACTATATAAACTGGGGGCAGTTACCTGGAAGGGTTAGATCACTGCTCAGGTCGGGCTGGGTATTGGTCGGCGGATGGGGCAGTTGTATTCTCTTCCCTTGTTATTTCCCTTATCATTATTATTATTGGTGGTAGCAGTAGTGATTTGTGTTATACCTTAGTTACTGGACTGTTCTTATCTCAACCCGTGGGAGTTACATTCTTTCGATTCTCCTCCCCATCCCTCTGGGAACACGGGGAGGAAGGTGGGGGGGGAGAGTGAGCGAGCGGCTGTGTGGCTCTGTGTTGCCGGCTGGGCTTAAACCACGACAAATGTCCAAGGCTTTTCTAAAATGTTCCTCTAGAATGGAAGAGCACTCTGTTGATGCTCCTCGTCACTGATCATGCCCCTCATAGCTGTGCATTACTGAGAAAGTTGCTTTCCAGCTACCTGGAAAATTTCCTTAAAAACATAATTTCTTGGGTTTAACTAGTCAAATAGGCATATAAATAGCAATTTCAGGAAGTTCAGTTCATTATAACAAACAACAATTCTGTCTGAAGCCTTGAACCTTTATGCATTGGCATTTCTCTTTTTCTAAAGTTATGAGAGTTATTAGCTGTCCTAAGCTTAATGCGGATGGAAAATCTAGAGATATGTTCAATGGGCATGAAATATTCAAATAAGGGTTTATTGACCTTTAGGCTCATTTATAGCTTTATTTTATGGATCAACTCATTATTCATTATTTGCAGATCCTAACACATGGTTAATATCTTCTTGTCCTTTGTCTAGCCACCTGGATATATTATTGGATTGGGATAAGATTCAAACAGGAACTTTCATATACGAAGACCAAGAAAGAAATGACCCATTATGCAGAGTTGTTTTGAGTTGTTTGCCCTGGGAACAGTGTAGTGAATAATCTGAATTGTTCTGAATATGGATTAACTAGCTCTGTTTGCAGTATTTTATTATTCACTATGTGAATTGCAACAGCAGTAAGTAAGTGTTATCACAGACCTATGCAGACTCTATCAGTTACTTTTTAAACAGGGTGCAGTAAATAACAAATATTGTGGTTACTTTTGCCAAAAACTAGTAAAATATGTGCTAATTGGATACAGAATCATTAGATTAACAGCCAAGAAAAGACTTTGGGGCAGGAGTTGTTTCTTTGCATTTTTCTCCAAAAAGGCAAGCCAAGTAAAAGAAAAATAATTGGGATGAAAAGTGTCTTGATCAAACGACTGTCATCAAAGGCTGAATTTTTGAGACAATTTTTTAATGGCAAGTAACACAGGAAAAAACAAACTTATACTCAGGTCAGTATATGAAAGGATTATGATTTATATATGATTGTGTATATATATAAAATGATTATATAAAGCAGTTGTTTATGATGTGAAATTTGTCCAAAAGCAGGGCAAACTTCAGAAATCAGTAACCTAGAAGTTCTTAATTTTATTAGGGATAAAATTAAAGGTTTCTGCATGGTTCTGTCATGACACTCTTGCAACTCTGAGCACAAGTGTAGTTTGCTAGAGTGTTATGACCTCTTTTAATCATTGGGTCTTTCAGTATGGCTCTGGTTGACTGCTAAAACAGTATCACAGTATCACAGTATCACAGTATGTTAGAGATTGGAAGGGACCTCAAAAGATCATCTAGTCCAATCCCCCTGCCAGAGCAGGAACACCTAGATAAGGTTACACAGGAATGTGTCCAGGCGGGTTTTGAATGTCTCCAGAGAAGGAGACTCCACAACCTCCCTGGGCAGCCTGTTCCAGTGTTCTGTCACCCTCACTGAGAAGAAGTTTCTTCTCAAGTTTAAGTGGAACCTCTTGTGTTCCAGTTTATACCCATTACCCCTTGTCTTATCATTGTTAGCCATTGAGAAGAGCCTGGCTCCATCCTCATGACACTCCCCCTTTATATATTTATATACACTAATAAGGTCCCCCCGCAGTCTCCTCTTCTCCAAACTATAGAGACCCAGCTCCCTCAGCCTTTCCTCATAAGGGAGATGCTCCACTCCCTTAATCATCTTTGTCGCCCTGCGCTGGACTCTCTCCAGCAGTTCCCTGTCCTTCTTGAACTGAGGGGCCCAGAACTGGACACAATATTCCAGATGCGGTCTCACCAGGGCAGAGTAGAGGGGAAGGAGGACCTCTCTCGACCTACTGACCACCCTCCTTCTAATACACCCCAGGATGCCATTGGCCTTCTTGGCCACAAGGGCACAGTGTTGGCTCATGGTCATCCTGCCATCCACTAGGACCCCCAGGTCCCTCTCCCCTACACTGCTCTCTAACAGGTCGTTCCCCAACCTATACTGGAACCTGGGGTTGTTCCTGCCCAGATGCAGGACTCTGCACTTTCCCTTGTTATATTTCATCAAGTTTCTCCCTGCCCAACTCTCCAGCCTGTCCAGGTCCCGCTGGATGGCAGCACAGCCTTCTGGCGTGTCAGCCACTCCTCCCAGCTTAGTGTCATCAGCAAACTTGCTGACAGTACACTCAATTCCCTCATCTAAATCATTGATGAATATATTAAATAATACTGGTCCCAGTACTGACCCTTGAGGCACTCCACTAGATACAGGCCTCCAACTGGACTCCGCCCCATAGACTACAACTCTCTGGCTTCTGTCCTTCAGCCAGTTTGCAGTCCACCTCACTACCTGATCATCCAGGCCACACTTCCTCAATTTAGCTATGAGGATGCTGTGGGAGACTGTGTCAAATGCTTTGCAGAAGTCAAGGTAGACCACATCCACCGCTCTGCCATCATCCATCCACAATGTTATTTCCTCATAAAAGGCTAGGAGGTTGGTCAAGCATGACTTCCCCTTGGTAAAGCCATGTTGACTGCCCCTCATAACCCTCTTATCCTTGACATGCCTTAAGATGGCATCAAGGATAAGGTGTTCCATCACTTTCCCAGGGATGGAGGTGAGGCTGACCGGTCTATAGTTACCCGGGTCCTCCTTCTTGCCCTTTTTGAAGACTGGAGTGACATTTGCTTTCCTCCAGTCCTCAGGCACCTCTCCCGTTTCCCAAGACTTGGTAAAGATGATGGAGAGTGGTCTAGCAATGACTTCCGCCAGTTCCCTCAGCACCCGCGGGTGCATCCCATCTGGACCCATGGATTTATGGATGTCCAGATTGCTCAACTGGTCCCTAACCCATTCCTCATGGACTAAGGCAAACTGCTCCAGTGACCTGACTTCATCTGAGGTCTCAGGAGTACAGTGCTCTTCAGGACTGCCTCCGGCAGAGTAGACTGAGACAAAGGCGGCATTCAATAACTCTGCCATCTCAGTATCTTCTGTCACCAGGGCACCCATCCCATTCACCAGTGGGCCAACCTTGCCTCTGGTGTTAGTTTTATCAGCTATGTATTTGAAAAAGCTCTTTCTGTTGTCCTTGACCCCTCTGGCCAGATTTAATTCTAAGGAGGCCTTAGCCATCCTAGCTGCCTTCCTACATCCTCTAGCAGCAGCCTTATATTCCTCCCGAGTGGCCAGCCCCTCCTTCCATGACCTATAAACTCTGCTCTTCCACTTGAGCATACCCAGCAGTTCCTTATTCAGCCACGCAGGTCTCCTGGCCCTCTTCCTTGACTTCCTACATGTCGGGATGCTCAGCTCTTGAGCTTGGAATAAGCAATCCTTGAATGCCAACCAACTATCTTGGGCCCCTTTACCTTCAAGCAGCCTTGCCCATGGGATTTCCCCTAGCAATTGCTTGAAAAGGCCAAAGTTTGCCCTGCTAAAGTCCAAGGTTGCAATTCTACTTGCTATTGTACTGGTCCTACCACACAAGATCCTGAATTCCACCATCTCGTGGTCGCTGCAACCAAGGCAGCCCTCAACCTTTACTGCTTCGACCAGACCCTCCTTGTTAGTGAGGATGAGATCCAGCAGCGCTCCTCTCCTGGTTGGCTGATCCACCATTTGGATGAGGAAGTTATCATCCATACACTGGAGGAACCTCCTGGACTGTGGCTGGGTTGCTGAGTATCCTTCCAGCAAACATCAGGGAAGTTAAAATCCCCCACGACGACCACGTCCTGTGACTGTGAGGCCGCTCTCAGCTGCCTGTAGAAGGCCTCGTCAACTTCCTCACCCTGATCTGGTGGCCTGTAACAGACACCCACAACAGTATCACCCCTGCCAGCCTGCCCCTTAATTCTCACCCACAGACTCTCAACTCGCTCATCCCCTGTTCCTGGACAGAGCACAGTACATTGCAGCTGCTCTCGCACATAAAGAGCAACCCCACCACCCCGCCTGGCTGGCCTGTCTTTCCTGAAAAGGACATAGCCCTCCATGACTATATTCCAGTCATGCGAGCTGTCCCACCACGTCTCTGTAATTGCCACCAGATCATAATCTCCTGACTTAACACAGGTCTCCAACTCCTCCTGCTTATTTCCCATGCTGCACGCATTGGTGTACAGGCATTTCAAGGAGGGAGCTGAGCTCACCAATTTCACCCTAGGATTATAGGAGGCCTCCCGGTCTTCATCAATCCTAGAGTGCTGCCCCACTGGGGCAAGCCCAGTTACAACCCCATCCCCCTTCAAATCTAGTTTAAAGCTCTCCAAATGAGCCCTGCTAATTCATGCCCCAGCATCCTTTTGCCTCTGTGAGTTAAACCTTTCCCACGTGCCATCATCCGGACTGGAGCCTTATAAAACCAGCTGTTATCAAAGAACCCAAAGCCCTGCCTAAAGCACCAGTCTCGTAGCCAGTCATTTACAGACTGAATTTTCCCATTCAGTCCCACATCATCACTGGAAGATGGAAGAAGTGAGGAGAAGATCACTTGAGCCCCAGACTCTTTCACCATCCGCCCCAAGGCCCTGTAGTCTTTCTTCATCCCCCTCAGACTGCGGGAAGCAGCTTCCCCCCCACCTGTCTGGAAGACCAGCAGTGGGTAGTAGTCTGTCGGGTGCACCAGGCTGGGGAGCGCCCTGGTGATATCCCTGATCCGGGCTCCAGGCAAACTACACACTTCCCTATGATGAGGGTCAACTCTGCATATCGGGCCCTCTGTTCCTCTCAGAAGGGAATCGCCTACGACAATGACTTTTCTTTCTTTCTTGTCAGAGGCAGTCTTGAGGTGCGAAGTCGACCGCCTTTTCCTATGTGACCTTGTAGTCTGGCCTTGCACCACATCCTCACTTACCTCTTCATCAAGATCCAGGGCCTCAAACCTATTACGGAGGGGCACCTGGGGAAGCAGGGCAGGAAGGGAGGAGGGTTGCCCACGGTTCCGAACTGGAACTCGCTTCCAGCCCTCATCGTCTTTTTGGTCCCTTACCTCTGCGCGACAGCTACAGGGCAGGGGCTGTCTCGGGTCATCCCCCTCGATAGTATAGTACTGTCCAGAGAAATCATATAAAGTTTTGCCTTTACTATTATAATTCATAAAATTTTCTTTGAGGGGCACATGGGATATGGAGATTTCTATCTGTTTGATCACACTCAAGTTACACAGCATATTTGTGTGATTCAGGTAATTTAGCTTCTGATTCTGCCAAAAGCCATACAGTAGACAAATTTTACATCAGCTGGAACTGGAAAGGAATGTAAGAAAAATTAATTCATGTGACAGTGATTATAAAATACCTTATGAATCAAGGAAATTACTTAATTAAACCTAATCTTCACTCAAAGCTCATTGGGTATACTAGAAAAGAACTAATCTGTTGCAGATATAGATGTTTCTGTGCAGCACAGCATTTATATTTTCCTCCTGTTTCAGCTCTCATGCCTGCCCTCCTCTGTTGTGAGGAGCAGAACAGCTGGCCTCCTGACCTTTATTGTAATTTGATTTGAGTTAGCAGGCAGACTATGCGCAAGAGTAGAGAGGTCAGTTTCCTTTGGTGAGTGTGCTGCTTCATTATAATAAACACCACCAGTGCCACAGATGTTACAGAGCTGGTCCAGTTTGTTCCATGATAAACCAAGGCTATCCACATTGCATAGAACTGGTAGGGAAGGTGGCTGTAGCACAAACCTTTCTAAAGACATCTGGTTTTTTTGGAATACAAAACCTAATATTTTTAAATCTTAAAGATCTCTTTAAGGTACAGAAGTCTTTCTAGAGTCATGTTAACTATAAATGATTGCTGGCTGGGATTTATCTTCTGCAGCAAAAATATAAGTGCTGTATGTAAGCTCTGTAAATGTAAACTATTCATTGCAGAGATAAAGGAGTTTTTAAAAGGCATACACAGCTCTAGTTCCTTGTTATTCTGACCTGCTCTTGCCATTCTGAGGAGAATCCACTTTTGGTTTTCTTTTTTTTTTTTTGTATCTGAGAGAGGAAGAAAGTGTATTATGAAAGATAAATTGAAGTGTGAGGAGACAGGACTAAACCAGGACTTTCTCTGTTGAGAAGTGTGGTTGTAAGCAGCAGAGTATTTAGTAGTAATTGGAATGACTTGGTGAAAGAGCAGCAGCTAAATTGTTTATGTAAATGGGTGTCACATAAACTCATTTGATTTTGTATCATAGTCAGAGCATTGTGTAGAGTTTTGTTTGGTTTTGGTTTTGTTTTCTACTTTTTTTCTTTAGAGTGCATTTGTTGCTGAAGAAAGCAGGGTCAAGTAAAGCTGGTCCGTAGGGTGGCTTTTTAGATTTGCCTGTACTTTTTAGATTGAATAAGGAAGAGGTTTCTTATGGGAGTGCTGGAGGGACTTCAGAAGCTTTGGTCTTCTTTCAGTTCTCCTTAATCCGTTTTGCTGGAGGGGACAAGTGATATGGTCCAGACCTATTAAACTGGCACATTTTAATATTTACTTTTGCAGCATTTGCCCACAGATGTGAATTTGTGCTTCATACATTTATCTTCTCTAGGCATGTTTGACTTTAATGGACTTGTATTCTGCTTCAGTGATTATTCAATAGATAAATATCTGGAAATATTAATGTTTTTGAACAAAATAGCATGTCAGACTGCTCACATTTGTGCATAACCAAGTTTGATCATAAACTCATTTGGCATCAGTGGCATTCATGATGTTATTCCTTGACTCTGCTTGTTCAGTTAGTCTCCTCACTCATGTTTTAACTGTCTGACCATTTGTATATATAAAGTAAACACCTCATACTGTCAAACTCAAACACCTCATCCTATCAGAAACTCTTAGGTGGCAGAAACAGATTCAAAATATTGATTATATTAAGCTTATAAAACAGATTACTGTAAATTTAAGCTCTCCAGAATTACTGGTTTGTTTGATTTTATTTTAAAACCTGACGGGCTTAAAGTCAGAATGTAGCTCATTTGAAGGAGGCAGCAGTGGGAAAACTTTGAGGGAATTACCTAGTTTAGTAATCGATACATGATTCTCTGAAAGTAAGGTGTTCACTGGAAACTCTGCTCTGCCTATTTATCTTTGCATATCATTTAATAAACTAAGAGAGGATTCACTTGACACGTGAAAAAATGTATTTCACTTGGTTTTCATGTACTATCATAATCGTTATATGCACTCACCTATATGGGCAGTTTTATACATATGGCCAGTAAATAAAGTCTGTAGCCTGAAACTTGAGAGTTCATGCTGCTAATAATTGTATTATCCTATTTAATACAATTACAAATATTACTCAGCACACACTTTTATGGTTTCTGTTAAGGTAATTGTTACATTACCTTCTGACTCTAAACTTCACAGAAAAAAAATCTCATCTACATCGCTTCCACTCATCAGAATAGAAATAATACTACTTTTTTGATTTCTAGGTCGCTTTGTACAGCAGATTTCACAAGAGCTACACAATTGTTGTTACACAGAGAATTTATCAATGCAGTGTATTTACTGCTTTTTCTGCATAGCTTAGGTATACTCAGTATAACACTTCATAAAACACATGCTCAGCATGATAATCATTGTATCAAGTATGACAATACAGACACTCTGGCTGTGTTAGTGCTGCTTGTTACGAAATTATTTACTATTATTATATAATACTGCAATTAAAAGAAGAATATATAAATATGTCTGTTGATATTTCTGCTTTATCTAATTCAATATATTTGTTTTCTTTAGGCTGTGCTGAGTCCTCTTATAGCAATCGCACTGAAAATATCTCAGATTCATGAGAGGACAGGACGAAAGGGACCCACTGTCATCACCTGAAGCCACAGAAGATTGTTAAACCAGGGCCAAAAGAGGAGCAGCAAGGAAGAGACAGGATCTTGCTGAAACATGTTAGCCATTTGTGCCTTGTATGATTATAAGTTTTCTTGGGGATTGAGGTAGGGAGGGAAGAAAAATTCAGTATAATATTGAGCATATTCATTTGCATTGATCTCCAAATACCGTAGTGTATTGATTTTGTTTTACCTGCAATATCTTAATTTCAGATAACAATATAACCAAAGAGGCCTTAACCTTCAACTGTTCTCAGCAATGTGACAGAAAAGGAAAACTGCTTGATTTTGAATGCTGTGATAGAAGTTTGGGAGAGTTCAGTTAGGAAGAGGGGGGAGAAGTTGCAAAACAAAGACATGCTTGGTAAATATTGTTTGGGATCCTTGTCACCTTCTTGCTGGTTTACAAAGAGGTATACAGGGCATGTCGGAGGCATAAGGGCTGTATACTACGCTTTGCAAAGGGTGTATTTCCGCACCTGACATCACTCTTCCTCTCCCGTCTCTCCTATTGCTCACACATGCACGCTGGCAGCAGTGTTGTATGCACCCTTACACAGGCTCCCAAAGAAGGGGTTATCCCATATTTTTTTTACCCCTGCTTTTAAAGCATATCAATGTGACTTGTGTATTTAGATTTTCCTGATTTTTTGACTGTGGTTTTTTTTTTCTCCGAAGAAAGGCATTTGTGCTATAGAAGCTGATTATGACCTTCCAGCAATATGTCGGGTGTGGAATCTGGCTGGCTTTTGCATATTCTCCATGTCAGGAGGTGATATTGGTGCTTACTGTGTTTGAGAGGTAATCATTGCAAGTTCAGCAATTTTTCATGAAAGAGTTATTATGAAAGTTCTCTTAAGTCTTTGTAATACTCGTGCTCCACTTACCTCAAAGTGGTAAGTGAAGTGTGTAGTGAAGAGGAAATGAAAACAAATGCTGATGAATTAAATAGAGATACTTGTCTGATTCACCAGCTGGACACAGTTGATGTTAGATTCTTCGTAACAGTGGATCATGGAAAAAAAGTCTGCGGAGTGCAAAGGGAGAATAGACATCCTGGCATAGATCTGAGAGGCATATTGGGGATATGGACATCAGCATTTTCTGCTTGTGAAATGATACTTCAGTTCTAGCTACAATACTGTGCTCTGAAGAAGAAAACAAACACTTTATGCATGTGGCTTGTTTGAAAGCTTTGCTTCCTTGGGAACAGTGTGGTCACTTGTATCATTCATCAAGGTGGCAAGGTACAACTTACCTCTTTGCAGTGTGTTTCAATTCATTGTGGTTGTCAAAATTTAGTGCAATTTATATAATATTTCAGCAAAGGAGAATGTTTTGATTCAACACTTCTGTCAAAAAATTGTTACGGCACATAGTACACAATAAAGAGTAATGCTGTATTTCTGTCTTAATACATAATTGTGGACAAGACACTGCACTTTCAAGCATCCTAATAAAAATGCCTTTAATACAATTCCATTATGTAATTAATTGACTCTAAACAAACCAGGTACTAATGTTGTCATGTAGTATTCTACCTTACCACTGGTAGTCACATGAAACAAAGAAGACTTGAAGTTGTTAGTTTTTTATAAAGATTTTTGTGGAGACATCCAGGGCATTCTCACATAGTCTGGACATCTACTTTTGACTGTAAGAATATTCATCTTTATAGAAATCTTGTTTAACTAATCTTTCATTTTTATTATGGATCAACCTCCTCTAAGTGCAGGATAGTAAGCTCTCAACTACTGGATCAGGCGTGGTCAAACATACTCTGGATTATGACACTTAGTTCAAATTACTGGGCCACAAGAAACAACATTCTGAAAGGCAGTCCAAGAACTTCTAAAATCTTTTACACATTCTCTGACAATGAAATAATTTCTGATCACATGGTAAACTAGCTGTACTGGAAAGTGTCCCATTTGCCAAACTTCTGGGACTACGACTTGTACTTTGAAAGGAAGATGTACTGAAGCCAGGTGTCTTTCAAGATGCGGTGGGGAGACTCATGAGGAATAAATCAGGACTGTGAAGAAGCATATTAGTGCTTTTATCAGAAAGTCACTAGAGCACCAGCTGCAGTAGATGACAGTTTGCTTTCATGAAGACAGTCTTTGTGAACAAAGGATGAGTTTTAAAATCTCAGTACTGACCTTTGTCCTGGGCTTCAGAAACAGTAGTTGTGCCTCTGCACTGAAATGTAAAAAATGGCTGTTTGTATGCAGTTTTGAATAGCTGTCAAACAGAACTAGCCTAACCTCATATCCATTCACCATCTGTTTTTAATGAATGGATATTGATAATATGTAACAACTGGTATTTTACACCAGTTGATTCCTTTTCTCTACAAGAAGACAAATAAAACTTTGTAAGGCTGAAGTACAGTGTATATCTTTATATCTGATATATTTGGGAAGGACTGTAGCCATAATCTCATAAAGTGTACAGCTTTTCCTGAGGTCTTTTACTTATTAACATGAGAAATGAATGCTTGGAAAAGAGCAACATAGGTAAGCTTATGCAAAGATGCAAGGCTCCTAAAACCAGACGATGCATCTAGCAAAGTGAAAACCATTGCTGATACTGTTTGTATTAATATCACAGTATCTCGGTGCTGTGACAGAAACCCAGACCCTTCTGTGGCTATAGTTGGATTAGCAGTTTCATGAAGTCTGGAAATTGCAAGATTGCTGCATTGTTCAGCTATGATTGCACTAACATTTACTTGGACAGTATTTCTGTTTCCCAAAACCTCAGTTTTTTCTGTACCCAGCAATACAAAGATACACTCCCAGCATGCTGGAGGAAGAGGAAAAAAAGGAATTCAGAAAGACTAGTGAGAGAGAAAACTATCTCAAGGTCCATTAGCAGAGGGCTGACCCAGGACAGAGAAAGAGGCATCAAGTGGTGAAGAGAATTAGGGTAAGGCAAATTGCTGGATTCAGCTGAAAAGAGATAGGTTTGATAAAAGGATACTAATAGCACAACAATGGGTTTTAGGGAAACAGGGGAAAAGGAAGTAAAGGTGAGAAGGGAACATAGTTTAAGAATGATTTTATAATATTCAATATCACCATCATGGCTTACATTTCTAATGTATATGTAGCCATAATGCTACAGTTGGTGCCTTGGTGTATGTAGGCATCTGGAAACCGTAGTAATTTTCATGTCTCACTCATTCTGCAACGAAGACAGGAAGAGGTTGCCCAGAGAAGTAGTATATGTTCTGTTCCTGGAAACATTCAACTCGCTCCAGTTAAAGATGGGGGGTTGGACTAGATGACCTCATTTCAGGGAGGTTGGACTAGATCACCTTTAAAAGTCCCTTCCAACTCAAACCATGATAGGGTTCTAAGAAAAAACAAAACACCTATAATCAGGTGGTGTAGGTCCAAATCTGAATGAACCTCCATCAAATTTTTGTTGTCGTCTGCAATTATAGATGCCAGTGGCCTGGATGCAAATTTGCCTCAGTGATTTTGTGGAAGAAAGGAAAGAAACCTATGACAGAGAAAGGTTGAGTCTAAGCCTGTCCTCTTTCTAGTACTTGTTCCCTAACCACAATGCCACTTGTGTCAGAAACAGGACACAGGAGCCCTTTTCTAGTTCCCACAATCTGCAATAGGCTGCAGTAGAAACAACTGCTTTTAGAGACAGCTGAGAGGACTCAGAGAAAGTTTTTCCTCCTGCAATTGGTAATTCACTCCTAGGAGCTATGAGCATGACAAGGGTTGTCTCTTTAGTAGCCAGGAAACATACTAAGTGTGTTGTATCATGTGCTTATACTGAATCATGAACACGTCGTATCGTACAAGTAAAAGCAAGGCATGTTTTAAATACAAAATTTATTCATGAATCCAGTGGTAAAATACCGGCTATTTTTACTCCAAAATAAAACAGGTAACTCAGAAGGCCTATGATACAAAAATTATCAGATAAAAAATATAATTTACAATTTCCAAAGAAAAGCTGAGTTAGTAGGTTTCCCAAGTCAGCTAATGTTATAAAACCACAAAGACTTTCAGACAAAACTCCATTTGAGGCACAAGACATTTGAGATTAATTACAGCATGATGTTTTTATCTTCCAGCATAGGAAATTCCTATTGCCAGTGATGTTGACTGTTACAAGATACAGCCTGTTCATTTCTATCTCTATGGAGATTCATTCTGCTTTAAAATATTGAACACATTTATATATATCCCCTCCACCTCCACTCAAACACACAAATAGTTGATGGTTTTCCTGGGCAATTTTAGCTTACGTGGTGCACTGTTTAGGAATCACTGACACATGTCTCCTTCTAGTTTTCTTTGCTTCACAGCTGCAGGACTTTGACCACTGCCTGTCTCAGGTGTTTTGACAGGCGTTGCTCTTTCTGAGGTCCCCTGTCTGTCTGCATCCTGTTGGTAACTGTTTTCTTGGGTGGATGGATGAGTATTTGACTCCCCTTCAGGGTTTGGCTTTTGGTCAGCTGTTTGCTGCTGCTGTAGCTGCTGCGCAAGCAGTTCATATGGTGGTGGCTGTTCCTGCTCATTGGTTTCACTGACGAACTCCACGCTGCTTTCACTATACAGAGGCGGAGGGATACTGAAGACTTCTTGCTGTTTTAGTGCAGAGGCAACTGGCAATGGGCTGGTCTGTTTTTCAGGATCTGTGCTGTATTCATAGGAGGGTGGATAGAAGTCAGGCCTGAGAAAAAGCGAGCCAAATAGAAACACATGGTGAAATGTGATTTATCTCAGAGAGCTAGTTGGATGCTTTGTCTGTTAGGTTTCCAAAGTTTCAGTGAGTCTTAAACTCTAAATAAAAAACTAAGTAGGTTTAGATCAATGGAATACATTACTATAAAACTGCGGCATAGTTGGAATAATTACCTGTGTCTTTCTACAAAATGTGTTATTAAACTGCAGAATTCTGAAGAAAAAAACCCTTCCCCACAAAGAGCTCCCACCCATGGCATACAACATTCATGTTTGTGTGTATTTCAACAAATGGCCAAGAAAAGTTTGATTTGAAGAAGAAAGAGATCATTGTCCAAAGTAGGTTAAATTAGTGATTTATCGATTATTACAATAATCATGTTTTTCCAGTTTTAAAATACATTTTGCGTGTTTCTGTTTATCTAACCAAAATTTGCTGATGCTGTTTCTGTAGTGCCTGTAGAGCACCTGTTGTCAGTGTTTCTGATGCAGATTCCACAGCAGTCCAGGAAAAATTATGCATCCAGTGAGCATGTTAAAAACTTTTGTCAGGCCTAGTGTCAATCAGTTTAAGAAACTCTCTTTCTCAAAGTATCAGTCTTTTCACAAGAGCACTTTGGTAAAAAGCATGTAGAGAGCTGAAGCTTCCTGCATACCTCATTGTTCATAAATAATATGAGCACCTATTCCACAGCAGCACATCTGGGATTGTCTGCTGAGATGGAACTAAGGATGCTCCTGCAGAAGCCCCATCAAGTCAGCGTAGCTGCACCTGCTGCCTCCACGTGTGGCTTTGGACCACGCTGTGCAACCTGCTAAGTTTTCTGTAGAATACCTTACATTATGTCTTGCTTGCACAAATTACTGTTTGTTCACACTGCTGCTTTCTCTAGCAAATCAAATTTCAGACTACAGCTGTCTCCAGAGAAATACAATAAAATGCCTATATATTTTTTATTTAATACACACCTTGTATTGCTTCATCCACCTCACAGAATGTTTACAAAACAGCATACCTTCCTCCCAATTCAGCAGCAGCAGTTTGCAACACATACCTGTCTATGGTGCTGACACGTAGCTCTCTAAGGCTGGGATTTAGTATGAAGATGCTGCTGAGGCCCCTGTATTTCAAGACTTCGTGGAAAGTGCTCCAGAAAATGCCAGCCACAAGGAGAAAGAACCCCAAAGCCAACAGGCAATAAAACACCAGCTCATTATTTCCACATCTGCAGGTAGAGGAGCTCGTTGAAATGCACAAGACCGCCAGACACATAGTGGAGAAACTGAGTAAGAATACTAAAAGACGAATGAAGGTAAAAGCACCTTTTGACATCTTTCCCAGCAGACACAGCACTTGGTTCCTGCCTGCTGTTTGCTTGCTAGCTCTCTCAGCTGTGCTTCTCGTCTTCATGCGTTGGTATTTTATACACTTCAGGATCAACTGGCCTTTGGACAATTAAGAGAAGCGTGAGTATCTTTTAAGATACTCATTAACTCTTTGAAATACTCGTAAGCTCTTTGAGGTTAGTTTGCAATCTTAAACCTACTTTAAGGAAGGAAACAGAAACATCTTGCACCATCCCTTTGCTTCTGTAAATTTCTGGAGTGCATACTGAGCTGCTGCATTCATTGCATGTAACAATTTGCAATGGTTTACACACTTAGCTGGTTTATGAATGAGACCTATATTTGTTTTGAACAACCCGTTCCTCCAAAAAAACCCAACATCAAAGGCAGTGTTCATAACTCCCTGTTTAAAGTTGGAAGGGAAAACATACTTCTTTCTTAATCACATTTTCATCCACTGAAGTGGATTTTGGTCTCCGTCTGTCTTTAACACATTATTCAACTGCCTTGATGCTTTTAATTGTCCTTTGAAAAAGGATAAATTCTAGCTTACAATGTGATATAATCAATGACTTTAGTAAATAAAAGGAAAGAAATCAGCATTGCATAATGTCAAAAAAGGTCATAGGCATACAGGACATCTTCTTGTCTGCAGGTTCAATTGTACCCCAGTTCCTTTAGCATCATTCTCTTTTCTCTTCCAGCAATTTGTATTGAGTGATTTTCAAAAGGATCAGTGCTCAAAGCTACGCAGGAACACCTATACCCCGTTTCCAGTTTTTCTTACTTCTGTTTTAGTTTTGATGTTTCAGATCATACAGATTGCACACACACATAAATAGAAATACTGAGTTATTCATGACTGGTATCCAAAGTTCAAGGAGTTATTGTAATTCACATTTTCTGTAGTACTTGTTCTTCTACTACCACACAGTACTTACTGAAATAATTGTTTTAATGGAAACACATTTTTGTTCCTATTTTCTGTTTATTGATCTGTACTCACTCATCTGCATGCTTTGATTTTATAGCTGGAACACGACAGCATCGTGTCTGTGGTGATGTAGGCTAAATTAATTGTCACAGAAAAAGCTAGGCAGGAAGTTATATTATGGCTATGTGAAAATATTTAAGAATTCAGATACATTCCTTTTCTATTCCAGGAAAAGAGATAAAAAGAAATATTAGGAAAAACCGTTAATGAAGAAGTTACAAAATAAAATGACTCCTAGAATAATCAAAAGCTAATGAGGCTACACCTCACACGGTGGGAAGAACTGGTTTGCATTATAAACTGCAGCTTCAGAAAAACAAATTAATTTTATATCCCAGCCAGTTCCCTTATAATTCTACAAAATTCAAGAGAAGCAAGCGAGACCTGTCAGTGGCAGCTGCTGGCTCCGCAGCATTGGGAAGGCAGAATCAGCCCACCACAGGAGGATTGGTCTTGCAGTGCAATTGCAAGGTGCAGTGAACTGGGGACTGCTCAACAGTGACCCCAGCTGTGGATGGAGGGGTGGCCAGGGAATGAGGTATTAGTCCCTTTTGGTGCTGTGGGACAAGAAGAAATAAAGGACCTTCTTTTATGGGGAGGCTGTATGTCTGCCAATTGTTTCACATTTGCGCATCTTCCTGTTTTTGCAAGCTGCGGAAGTTCAATGCTGCCTGCAAGAGGCCAGTTAAGTCCACGACAACAGGCTATGGGTATCTTGTCCTTGGAAAAAACACTTGATTTCAAATTACTGAATCTCATATAAGATATATTTGAGAAAAAGGAAGACAAACTGAGGAGCTGAAATAGCCCCATAATGCTGTTTAATTTTCAGTATTCCATTATTTTTCCTATTTTCTGTCACTTAAGATTTTCTGTAATGTTATTCTTGGCCTTTTTCAACTACCCTAACATTTTGCAGTTTGACTGTTTTACTGGCAGTGAGTGTCTTGGACTGCATCAGGCTGGATGAGCAGATTTCCAATTTCTCGTAGAAAACAGGAAGAAAGTTGCTTCTAATGAGGGTCAGGGGGGAAAAGGGAATAGCTAACATGGTGTAAAGGTTGCTGAGTAGAACTGGCTGCAGACCAAGGTCAAAAGGTAGCAGTCCAGACACACAAAAAGCACTTCTTAGGAAGTGTGATTGAAAATTAACTTAATGGATGTTCCACTGGACGATTTGACAACTGTGACTGTTTTGCAATATGTATGTCACTTGGAAAGGTCATTGCTTACCCTGTATCCTGTTGAAACCTGTAAGGCAGTTTTCTCACGAACCAATTGCTGGAGTTATGAAACTCAAAAAGAAATTAGTGATATCAGACACATTTTAATGAATTTTTTCAAACAAATCCACGTTTTTAAAAATGCTAATATAATGGAAAACATTAAACTCAGAAAATTTTAAAATAGGTATTTTAATGGAAATATGTGTGATATAGCAGTACCAGCTGCATATCGTATTATAGCACATGATACAAGATAGTATCATATTCCAGGTCCCTTTTGCTACTGCCACTAAAAGATTGTATTTTACTGGAAATTTCAAGATTATATGTTTTGCTCTAGTCTGAAATGTATTCTTTTTAATGAACTGAAAACCAGTCTTCTTTTTCTTTTCTTTTACGTTTAGCACCCTAAATGATTAAAAGGGTGTTTTACATTCCTGTCAATAATTCAGTGCAGTTTTACCAATGGGTCTTTCTTTAGCAATTCTAGTATTCATTAAAAATTTACACTTGAGAGCATGGAAAATGATTTTAAGCTCTGCAGACATAGTCTTTTCTCTGTATCATACCTGAATTAATATCTATGGTTTTGAGAGCATTGTAGCCTTTGGGAATGAGTAAGAGTAGAAGCAATGTGAGCATCAAAACTGCATTTCACAAGCTAGTTCCCATCTTATGAATTTGCTGATATCTATGCAAATCTAGATGTGTGAGCACAGCCAAGGACAGTTTTTGTCTTTGGAGACACTTTGGTGTTATGAGGTCTGAGTGCTATTTGTGAATAAGTGGTTGAACTGTATAAAGAAACCAGTTCAGTTTATTATATAAATACTTAAAAGGAGGAGGGCTGAAATAGTTTGTGAAGAGTAAGCTATAACATTTTTACTGAGAAATTTCCCCAATTATTTGAGAATGGTCTACCCCAGAAGTGGGTAGAACAAATAAGCAATAAATACTAATACTTACAATAAGGAAAAGATAGATACTCATCTTTAAAATCACTGAGAAATTTGAGTTTTAACAAATAATATTGAAATGAAGATGAGGGGTTCTCAGCAGATGTGATGGTTTCCGTTCTAATTTCTTATTGTCAAAAAGAGAATGCTAGCTTCCTGTGTCAAAAAAGATACCAGTAGACATCATTCTGTCTGCAAGAATTTATAAAGGAATCATCTACCAGTGAAAACACAAGCATGCTGTATTTCTCTTATATTCACATCTTTTAAAATATCACATCTTACATGATATCCAAGAACCTAGGAAAGTTCTGAATAGCATATGCATTCCTATCAACTTAAAAGTAAAATACTATTTTGTACAAGAAATCAAAGCAGGACATACAGCTTCTATGCATACTTCCAAACAGGCTCAGATAAGCGTGCAAACATATGACAAATGGCATTGACCATATGAACAGTGCTGCCCTCTTCTAGGAAAGGTGAGAACTACGCTTGGCCCTTGTTTGAGCTATCTTTAGTTTTACGTTGAGGAAGCCACTGAAGCGCAGTCTTGTTGCACTGATGCCTATATACCACTGGCAGAAGGAGCGAAGTCAGGTATTCAGGCATGGCTGTAAGACTTCATCAGTTTTGTCAAAAGCAGATTAAAAGTGAACTTTGAAGGAACTGCTGATAGCTCTTGTTCTAACAAAGCACAAAAGCATTACAGCTAGCTCTTTGATGGTACTGGAAGGTTTAATATTAAATCAGGAGTTCGTATTTGCTTTCAAATTTGGTTAAATATTATAACGTAATTAGATTGAACCTCCTGAAACTCTTCTTATTTGACCTCCATCATTCTACGAGGTTGGCTAAGCCTACAATCAAATATCGGATGCTAACAGATAGTTAGAGTTTAATTGTTACAGGTGTAATTTTTCAGAGTTTTAAGTAGGAAAGATGCAAAAGCCCTGCTATAGTTTCAAGGATATATCCTGTAACACAGTTTTACATGAAACCAACTAATGGTCCCAGGTAACAAAGCCTTGACATAACTTTCAGCAATTATTTTCAAGGATGAATCTGATGTCAGAAATTACAAATAGGTGTGGGGTTTTTTTTCTCCTGTAACTGCAGTGCAGTCTTTGGTATGGACTTTCATTTGCAGTGGTTCACCCATCTCTGATTTGGACCAAGCAAGTTGTTCAGAACTCAAGGGAGCCTCAACAGTCCATCATTCATGCAGTCAGATTTATGAAGAATCAGGTTTTCAGCACTTCTTACAGTATACCTGATTTGCCCAAGCAAATGAGGGGCTTGGAAATCACAAGAAAATACAAAACCAAATAAATTAAATACAAAAATAAAGGGGTCAGTGCAGTGGCCTAGGCAGTAGTTAGCGCAATTGTGCAATAGCTGGTGAAACACATGGAAGAAATCTATAGTCGCTAGCACACATAAAGGTTTCACTGTGTAAACTTTTTCAGTTTTATGCAAATGAACAGCCATGGCTGAGGGAGAATGGGGCAGCCATACTCATAAAAAAAAAACAAACCAGAGGGCAGAGTAGTCCTAGTAGAAGGTGGAGGTCAGAGATGAAGGTATGGAGGTCTGCATTTTGGAGAGTGGACCTTGGAAAATCAGCAGAGCACCAGCAGACTCCTAGTGCTCTTCAATTTTCAGTTCAGAAACCTGATACTGGCAGGAAGTATATTCATAACACTCCTCATTAATACATGAAGCAAGGAGACCTATGTCTAGGTGGCTGCTGTAAGGGAAAATGGAGTGCAGGATGCTGATACCTCCCTGGTGATTCAAAGAGGAACATGTTAGGACTGCAGGATCTGAATTGCACCACCAGCAGTTGACAATCCAGTTGCAAAAGCTCACTAACTTCACATCTCTGAGAGGATCTCTGTTCTCCTTGCAGGCTGACACAGAATACTGTGCTGGCATTGCTTGTCATGATTTGAAGATCCCTCCCATATATGATATGGGAACATGTCATGCTCTACAGAATGCACATGCCAATTCTGCCTCCTTTGTATTCACCAGCCTTACTCCTAAGGCTAGTGTGCACTTCCCACCTCAGAAGAGGCATTGGTTAGGATGGTCACCAATGATCTGCTGGAAAGGAGTGGGCCTCTTTTGAAGTCATTGGCTGAGCCCTTCCGTCAGCTGTGGAGAAGCAGAGTGAACACTGTTTCTGGTCAAGGAGGTGATACAGACTGATCTATACATACCTAAGATACAACCTGATCTGCAACAGCATGGAGGTCCAAATGCATCTGCTGCTTTATAGAGGATGTAAAAGCTGTGCTCCTGGTCCAGCACCCTACTGCTTACCTCTTGCTAGGATATATAGCCACAGGTAGAAAAGGTAGAAAACCCACCTTTATTCTTTGGGGTATAAAGTTTAGGAAGATTTTAAGCAGTACAGCTGATGGGGCTGGAACTAGAAACCCTAAGTAGAAATAGAGCTGGTGGTGATGCTGGAGGCAGAGTCAATGTTAGTGAGACTATACTGCGTAACATAGATTTTTGTTTTGGATAGAACCTTAAGGTATTTGCTGCTGAGCTGGTGGATGATATGATGACACTCAAAAAGAAGCTAAGAAAACCACTGCTTTTGATTGAAAACCCAAGGAAGGGAAAGAACATGAAAAAAAGTATAAAGGTAACAGAAAAGTGGAAGAAAAAAAAAAAGAGGGGAATAAGAGGCATGGAATGTATGCTGTACCAGGCTGACTCAAGTTCCTAGGAACCAACAGAGCAATGCAGAAGATAAACACTTCACAGACAGGTGGCCTCACAAGAGGGGTAAAAATTAAATCTGCAGTACTGCTGATGACATTCATGGCTTGATGACACAACCGTAATACAGGCAGATACGATGGTAGGAGGAATCAAGAAAGATCTCTTCTGCAGGAATGTAGAAGAATTGATATCCCTACTCAAAAAGAATGCTACCATGCATGACTTATGTTACCCTGGTCAAGGTTCCATTGGGCCTGCAGCAGATGCAAAGAAGCATTATAAAGTAAACAGGTGAATCAAGAGCCTGTTGTACAGGAAGCAACTGAAAGTGCTGGACATTTTGTACTTGGCAAAGTGAAAGCTGAGAGGCAATATGGTTATTGTCTACAAACACATCAACAAGTGAACACCAAAAGGGGAAGAAAAAAAACTATTAAAATTATTACTGATGGAAGCACAAGGAAAAAAATCTTCAAAATAGCCAGGAAGAAACTTAGCCTGGAAATGAGTAGGCTTAGAAGAGGGGAATTCTTGGTTCCCTTCACAATCAGGAGAGGGAAAATATAACAGCTATTAAAACAGCTTAATAGCAACAGACTAAATGCCAGTGAGTTCACACCACAGTGACTAGTTTCCTTGTCTTGTATTCCTGACACACTTCACTTAGTCAGGCTTCAGTAAAAGGAGGATATAAACCCTGTAAGAATTATGAAGTTCACTTACTGATATTAACAGATGAAGCTGAATGACAGTTTATTGTCTTGTGAATCAATATAACATACTCTAACTAAAACAACACTGCTGTTTTTGAGAGAAATTATGCCTGTCTTCCTCTTTGCTTCCTAGCATATTGCCTCCAAAGCAGGAAAGCATAAAAGGTATTTTACCTGCAAAGTTTAAGGTGAACCCTGTCTCCAGTTAATTATGTCAGCAATTTAATATACTTCTGCTGTTGATCATTTGTTTTCTGGAGGAGGAAGAAACGTGAGCCTGCAGCCATACACCTGCAGGACACCTCACACTAGCTTGATGGGTAATCCTTCATTTTCCCAGGTAATTTGTTAGAAGGTGCCTTCCCATCTCCCTGGTCCCAGAAGACAATCCCTGAAAGCATGCTTGTCTATCGCTGATACCTGTTTCTATCCACCTGATCCACACTAGGTCTCCTAAGTAGGATGTCCCACAGTCCTGAAATCTGTTTTCTTTATTATCCTAGTTATCTTTATTATCCTTTATTACCCTAATCATTGAATCCATTTGTCTGAAGCACAGAAAAAACTATTAAAAGTACAACTTCAGAGGTTTCTCCTCGAAAAATGCAGCTGCTGAACACTGTCTTTATAATTTTTTTACTGCACATAGCCAGAACTACATTTCTGTCCAGGCTCAGCCCCTGGATTTTACAGGTATACATATCCTTCAAAACCTTCAATAATCTGACCTTGAAAATAAGCAGAATTCAAGCCCTGTGCATTTACTCCTCAGCTCCTATTAAACATTGTGCTGAGTAGTTTAGCTTCTGGAATAGTGCTTTTCAGTCAGTATAAACCACTACCCAGGGGAATATGTGCCTGCCTCCGTGCCCACAGCAATTGCCCTGTGTCCTTTCCAGCCCACGTTTCCCTCCCTTCTCATTCAATTCAGCACTCAAATTCAAATGGCCACAGTGTGAATAGAGAAAGGAACTATTTTTTTTCTCCTTTTCCTGCTGATCTGGTTCACTTTGCAGCTGCTCAGCTCCTGGACCCAAGAGGAGGAGCAGGTAGAAATGGCCAGCTGCGGCAGGGAAAAAGGCAGAAATTCACCTTTTGGCATCTGTGTACTTACTGATTGCACACCCACAGGAGAAATAGTTAATAGCTACATTCTGTGTAAGGTTTTTTATTTCTCAGACAGAAGTGCTGCTCTCTAGCTGCCATTCACACTCACTTTATCTTTCCCCGCTGTTCTTTGTTTCCATCTTCTCCCAGCTTTATATATTACCCAATTGCCTTTGCAAAGCCAAATTTCTTTATTGCTGCTGCATTGTCATTTGAAACCAGCAAAGTTTCAAATTTAACAGCAATAAAGTGTTGAATTTTAGCTCTCCATTATAAAACAGGTTTCAGTAAGTTGAATGAGTCTAGGTAAAAGAAACTCAAATAGCTGTAGCTGGAGCACACGGTGTATGAGAAAAAGCTAGGGGAGGAGTGCTTGTTCAGTCCCATGGGAGCAGGGAGGGAGCTTATTGAGAGGAGAAAGCCAGAATTTTCTCTGAAGTGAAACGCTGGAATTTATAAAGCAGACAGGTGAAAGTTGCAATAAGGAAGCAGGGAGCGGTGCAGTTCCAGCACAGAAACTGCAATCTCAACCATTTCAGATTTTCAGAATTGGGCAACTTGACCTAGCTTTACAGTTAGCCCTGCCTGGAGCAGAAGCCTGGATTAGGTGACTTCCATAGGTGCTTTCTGATCTAAGTTTTTCCTTCTTTAGGTATTACCTAAAAGGCAGCAACCTAGTAGCTAGTATTTTGAATATAATTGCCATTATTTATCATGACAACCATGAGATACAAAAAAGATATTTAATTCATATTCCTTCCTAGCAGCAAGATCTTCTTTAACAGCACACTACTTTTTAGCGTAAAAATTTTGTCATGAGGACTGATGATTATTGGTGCAGAAAGGTAGCTGGCAATATTTTTCCATAAAATTGAAATGAAATAGTGTAAAAGACTGCTGTCCACCTTCATTAGCTGAATCCTTTAAACAAATCCTAAACATGTTGCTATACTTTGTGTAACCTTTCCATTATTATTAAGCAGTATGTGCAACTAGGTTTATTATTTTGGAGCTGAACAGCTAATATATTGTAAGACACCTCACTTTGGAAACATTGCAGTCTATCTCTTCTTTATATTATGGTATTTGCTTAATGAAGATAGATACATTTTAGAGGGGAGAGTATCCAATACTTTTACTTTTTTCAATATTTTTCACTATTTTCAACTCTTCTAGTTGACTCCATCCTGTCTGCTTGCAATCCACTTTCCTGAACCTTACAGATCCTGTTCTTGTTTGCTGAAAAAGGAAATCCTGCTTCCCTTTATCACTAAGCATTGACCCTGAATATTGCCGAAAGTTTATATAGTCTCCCATTCTTGACTTATTATTCATTATCTCCTTCCTTTGCAATTTGCCTTGCCTTCAGACGTTATAGTATGTCTCTCAAAATGGTCATCTAATCTCTATGAAAGACTAGTTTAAGAGATGATTCTTCCAAAATCATCACAATCCACTTGCTGAAAAACAGAGCTTTGAATTAGTTTTTTAAATATGGAGAAAGTGCATTGGTTTCTATGTTACTCTCTACAGAATTACAGAGAGTGTTGTGCTATGAATACGGGATGATTAATGAGTGAGTAACTTTTGAGCATCTGCCAAACAAGGGCTGGATTTGGATCCTCAAAGTCATCTCTCAAAGGCTACTTGCTCATTTGGTTAGAAAAACAGATTCTCACAGAGATGAATGTTACTTTAATTAAAAACCAGCCTCGAACTCAGTGTGGTTCGAAGTGCAGTTAGAGTTTGCACTAAGATGAGTCTCTCTAGATGCTTCTCTTTGTAAAGCAACTCCTTGAATCAAAGTATTCAAAAGATTTTGTGAGTGCAAATCCCAGAAGCCACGGAAGTAAGCAAGTGAGCTAGATCAGTAAGAGAGAGGAATTCACTATGAATACAGTATTACATGCTGCCAATAACTCCCTCTCTTTTAAATGTTTATGGTTATCATAAAAACTCATTCCTGTAAGTCCAATATTAACTAAAAGTAAGAAAAACTGTGGTATCAGCACATTGCCTTGGGTTTGGCAGCATTTCTAGTGAGTAATAAAAGTGCAGAGCTGGCAAGATAAACATACCAGGTGTCCTGAGCTCACCTGCAGGAATTCACTGCTGCAGTCGCCACTGACGTCCATCCATCCTGTGTCTGACGCCTCCATTTCAAACTGCTCTGCAGGCATGTCAGACACACCAACTCAAAGGAAAAGGCCTTAGATTGCAAGCCAGTTGGTGTATGCTTCATTGAAGCCTGTAAAAATCTTCTGTAAAAAAGTATTACGTGTGTGTGTTGGGACTGTTTTCCTACATATTTTGTGAGACAGAAGCATGAATGAGATGCCTTTCTCCTTACCTGCTTTGCTGATTCAGGTCCCTTATCCCTGCATTTTGTCTCTTACCTCCCTCCCTTTCCTTTGCGCTCATGCGGGTCTTCCTTTGTTCTCTTTCCTCTCACTTTTCTGTGAGTTTCATCTGCTCTCCTCACACAGCAGTGACCCCTTATGGAGACAGCTGTGCTTCTGCCTCCTCGTTTTCACTGGTTCAAACGGCTTAGGGGCAGCTGCCACACCAGACCTGCCTTACTCTCACAACAAAACAGCCTTAATGCACCTGAAAGGTGTGTTTCTGAACACAGACCAGAGCTGGGAACTGTCCAGCTTTTTGCACCTCTGACAAGCCTTTCACTTCCCCACGTCCCAGATCCGCTGACAGGAGGAAGGTTGTATTTCTGTACTCCTCCAAGTTGGTTATGGATCAACCAAGTGACAGGGACGGAGCTGTTCCAGTACAGACACACTCAGCGTGGGTCCCCAGATCCAATCAGTTTTCATTTTCACACCTCAATTTTAATTCTGCTATATCCTGTCATTCACTCATTACTGCTGAATGAAACATACTCTGTTTAAAGAACATTTGTTGCTATTCAGTTATTTTTCACTGGGGGAGATTCAGTCTAGAAGAGATATAGTGAAATATTTTGTTGTTACTTGCCTGTAATGCAACTTTAATGATTTCCCCCCACCTCCCCAGCTGTGCAATAACAAAGCCAGGCTTTGTACTGAGCAACTCATAATCTCGCTGTGGGAGCTATTTCCTTTGGTGTAACTCAAAACATGTTGAACTGTTAGTGGCAACTTTAATGTTAAGGCTCTGTCTGCATATTTCCCTGTTGAAAGTAAGTCATCTTGCACTGGTAAAGACATAAAGGCAAACCATCATATTTAGTGGTCTAATTACCCATCTGTATGGAGAATATAGTCTTGTAAACCAAGCCCCTCCCCCCTAACCTCAATTAATTATTTCTTACCAATATTAAGATTTCTCAATTAGTTAATCTTGCCAAGATGGAAATTAAACTAAGTGAAAAAACATCCTTGAACAGAAGAGATGACAGACCAAATACAGGGCAAAAGGCTTTAGCTGCATCTACTACATGACTGAGAGTAAAACAACCACAGTGAGAGAGTTGTGCTTATAACCAATATTCCTAAATACAGGTTATCTATGTTGGAGTTCTCTTCCACCCTCTAACTATGATTGCAGAAAAGCACATGCCATGCACAGAAAGCAAAGCTGACACTGTTATATTCTACTGCCCAAGAAGAGTTTCTTTAAACTGAGACTAAACCTATGGTACTGGGTTATTTCCACCAAAAATACATCCATGTTCATTAGCTTGAAGAAGAATGTATACTTAAGTCTCATAGAGCAAGCAGGTAGGTAGGAAGGAAGATGAAAACAAATGGGTAGCCTTAAGAATGATTTATAAAGCAAGAAATAAAGAAGTTCCAAGAAAAGGACTAAAAGAGAAATTCTATGTGCTATTAAAATAAAATGGAAAATTGTAGGATACAAAAGGTCTGAATTTTGTTTTCCCTTTACTTCACAATAATCAGGCAGATGATGGCTGGAACATGTAAATTGTACATAGTTGGTTGAGAAATCTTAGGGACCCAATAGTGAGCTATTTGTTTCAAATAAGAAAAAGACCCTGAGGTATTCCCAAAACAGGACTACATGAACCAGAAGAATCAGACAGTGGGCCCAAGAATCACAAACTGTATCTCAATGAAAGTGTCAAATGGAGAGGCCAGGTGGTAGTGCCCGTTGACTGAAAGTTGTGGACTGGGTGGGCATGAAACTATTCACAACAGCATCAGCAGTTGTGTCAGCAGCCAGGAAAATTTGCTTCTATAACAACAGTTTTAAGCCATCATTACACTAAGAACCCTTTTAACTTCACAATACAAATTTTGTGGCCCTGTATGTTGGCCACACGATGAAGAGCAAACCCCAGTAAAACTGTACTGCCCAACTGTACTGCCCAACAGCCTTCTGCAGTGGATAGAGTGCTGCAGGCTGCACCATCTTGGCATCACAGCACCAATCGATCATAGAGTAGTTTGGGTTGGAAGGGACATTTAAAGGCCATCTAGTCCAATCTGTCTGCAGCTACCAGGGACATCTTTAACTGCATCAGGTTTCTCAGAGCTCTGTCCAGCCTGACCTCAAATGTGTCCAGAGATGGGGTATCCACCACCTTTCTGGGCAATCTGTTCCAGAGTTTCACCACCCTCACTGTAAAAAATTTCTTCTTTATATCTAGTCTTAATCTACCTTCCTTCAGTTTAAAACCATTACCTCTTGCCTTATTACAACAGGCCCCACTAAAAAGTTTGTCCCCATAGGCCTCCTTTAAGTACTGAAAGTCCACAATAAGGTGTCCCCAGTCTCCAACCCCAGCTATCTCAGCCTATGTCCGTAGGAATAGCTACGTACTAGTACTAGCTAGTACTGCCATTGCTTTCAAAAGCAACAAAAAGCTTCCATCTGGTACATAAATGCCAGACACTTTGCGTATTTCCAGGAGGGGGTAGCAATCATTATTGCATTTACAGAAGACTGCTAAAGGAAGCATGTAAGCAGTACTACTGTAGCAAATTTACATCTGTGCTTTCATCTCTGAGCATACATATCAGCACTGGTGTGCAGCAGCTCAGTGCAAACCCATTGTGTGTGATCTCTTCTGACAGCCATCCACAGATGTACATCAATATAACTATTGCCTTCAAATAACCATATCATTTGGAAAAAAGAAGTACCAGAAGCTGAGCACAGCAGAAAGTTACTTGAACTTGGTTTCTTTTGCACCCCAAAGCATATGTACATAATATGTAGAATGCAGCTGACATGCATGTATTAACAATTTTCCAAGACATTAATGCAAAATAAATGACACCGTATTTTCAAAAACTAATTTATTTTGCTCATATGCCTCTTGTCTACACAGAGGTGACATTTGCCTGCTGTGGGAGTGGCTTATATTCATGGTTGCAAATGGAAGCAGTAGCTGACAGATACTCCACTATTTCTTTCTCCTGTGTACAGACAACCCATAAACCCTAACTCAGTCCTTACTTCAGAAGAAACCTTGTCTGATTAAGTGCAGAGTCCAGAGACCTCTTGAAGTAAAACATAAAAGCGCTGTCATCCTTTCAACAAGTGAGGCTGCACAGTATTTACCAGCTCCTGCAGAACTCAGGGTAGCTTTCTCTTCAAGACTGGCTGTACAGAAAGCTTGCTAAAACAACAACAAAACTATGCAGTTATAACTCCTTAAATACTTAGCACTTAGTTAAAGCACGTAATAAGTTGCTCAGATACCAGCAAGCACAGCAGCTGCAAGGACAATCTGCAGCAGAGCAGTACTGACCGTACTTTCCAACGCTCCCTGCCCCACATGAACACTAGTAAAGTTTTTTACTCCTCCCAGAGGCAGGAGATCAGAAATAGTGCCTTGTTGTCTCTCTCTTGTAAGCTTCTCCCACCCCAGGTTTTACTGCTTGACTGCCAAGGATGCAAGTCCCAGCTCTGGTACCACACAGCTGCATAGCTTTGGCTCAGACAGCCAATAAAACTAGTGCCTTGTGCTTCTTCATCGTGTGCCGTTGCCTGTGGAGTCTCCTTATACCTGACAAACCAAGCCATAAGAGGAGCTGTAACATCTCCTGCCATAACATCTCTGATATAAAACTTTCCCAGTAAAATGGCTGGAGCAGCCACGGAGCTGACTCCTAGCTTGATCTGTGGCTCTGTTCTGACAATGCAGGGTGATTCAGCACCACAGCATGTTCCCCGTCAGAGAGGATTTTACACAGAGAAGCTGTGATGAGAACTGCATGCACACCACTTGGAAAGAGGTGCATGACATGAGGTTTTTTTGCACAGATGAATAATCAGTAGACATTTGCTCATACAACTGGGATGATACAAAGCAGTGACCTCCTTGGGAAAGACTATTTTTCTTTTTATCCCTCGCAGGGGGGAGTTGCTTTACATCTGTAGCTGTTGTGTAGGAGTTGTGTATCAGGATACAGCTGCATCTCAAAATGGCCCCAGGTCATTCCTGTGAGGGGATGCTTTGTCCTGCATCTGTTTCCAGGGGAGCACTCTGCCTGGATGGAGATCACAAAGATCCAAATACCACAACATTATGCACAGGCAGACCCCATGGAGAGTGCAGCAGTTCAGCTGATCACGTGTCCTGAGGACAGCCGCAAGCATGATCCCCTCTCTGCTGCAAACGGTCATCCTTAAGATCTGCTTGTCTTGGTGCCAGCAAGGGGCAAGCGTGTGCTGTGAGCAGGGAGCGTGAAACACCCACATCTAAGGCTCTTCTCATCTCACACATGAGCTCTCCTCTCCCTCACCTTTTCAGTAGCTGTCAGAGCAGCAATAACAGTTTAGGCGGCCTTAATTAGAAGGGCTGCTGAAGGCACTCTGTATCTTTTTAATTGAGTAGAAGCTTTATGGGTTTGGTGTGGGAAAACAAAAACGAGGCAGAAGTTATGCAGTGCTGTCAGAAGTTGAGCTTGGACCTGCAGCGTCCAGTGAAGGGAGGGGAAAATACATTAGGAATGCCCTGCTGGTTTGTTCATCTGTCCTCATTTCAGGAATTGTCTTTCCTGAGCTTGCCGGAAACTGTGTTTTTTTGAAAACTTTTTTCAACTGCATGCTTTCCAGGCGATGGGCTGAAGCTCTGGAGATCAGCTGTGTTAACCTTCCGTGTCTCAATCCAACGCTGTGATTTGGGGTTTTTTTGCCTGGGACAGAAAACTCCGAAGTGGTGGTCTTTTACTGACACCTGTGGATACAAGGCAGAATTGCACGCAGGTTCTTGGTGTGGAAAGTCAGAAATTTTAGCTCCCAAACTGGTTGCATGAGAGCATCCTGCCTCTCAATGACTTTTGCCTGAGAAGGGCTCAGTTCTATGCAAGGTTCATGACACTGCAGTGATGAAGGCAATGTGGCACATATTGACCTGTAAGATTGATGTTTGTCTTTCACTGAAGACTGAGAAAGGGAGAATTCTCTGTGCAAAGTGATTTAGGGATTTTGCTTTTTTCCAGGTGCACACTAGCCGTGTGTTTTACAAGAGCAAAAGCAGGACAAAGCAGTGTGCCTTCTAGTTGGAGCAGAAAAGCATGAGACACTGCTGCCCATAAACAAGCTGTCTTTGGCCTACCTGTGGCTTTGACTGCTGAGCAGGACAGAGGAATGGGATGAGGAGACAGCACTTGGTTCCCTTGTTTGTCAGTTGCTAGGTGATTTATCAGCACATGGATGGTGTCTTCATGTTCCCACACCTGCAGAGAGAAACCCAGAGCCTGGCTGCAGTGTCTTCACTCTCTGTTCAGGTTATCACAGCAGATGCAAAGGTCCTAGGGTTGCCTGGGGAACTGTCATAGCATAGATTCTGTGCATGTTACCTGCATTCCACCCCAGGAGTAGCAGCTGCATTTTTCTCTAAAATTTCTTTAATATTGTAATGTAACTTTGAGGATTTGGGGTGCTGGTGGTGGACTCCAGGTTCCCCCATTACTCCTAAGTAGCATAACAATCATAAACGAGTTAAAAGAAAAGAAAGAAAAGAGCCAGCTGTCACATCCTGTCTCTCCCACCAATGAGTGCCACTCCTGGCCATGAACTTCCTGGAATCAAATGAATGAGTGAGCAGGCACATTAGTCACCCATATGAGGTATTACCACTTACGGTTTACTGTGTTTTGATATAGAGCATGCTTATTAGGAAACATTTCTCATTTCCTTCCTGTGTCATCTGCAGTTATCTTGATTGTCTTGATAAAACAACAGCTCTGAGATCAGTTTTGTCTCTGACACAAAGATCTGCTCCAACATTAGCTCCAGCTGAAGCCGAACCTAGGAAGAGAGTCATTTGGCAATCATTTGGGGTCAAATTGGTTAGCTGTAGTAATATCTTTCCCATTCTCAGAAGTACCTTATCCCTGTCCTTCTTGCAGATTGATCTGTGTGCTTTGTTGAAGGTTTGATTTGTAAACTCTTTATTGCAGATTTGCATAGTGCAGTGGGTTTGGAATGAGCTGGTTGCTATCCCTATGGCATATGGTGGGTGTTCTGCTACACGGCTGGACAAACGAGGTTTTCTAAACCATTTTCTAAGTGTTGAAGCAACCTCTGTGGTCTTTTGGAAATAAGTAGTGACTGACCTACTAGGGATAAGAGGAGCAGAAAGCCGCAGTTCTTTTGCGTTGCTGTGGGACCTTCTTGGGACCACGAAATTTTAAACAAAAAGGTTTGTTTAATGGTGCAGCCTCACTACTGTATGAGTAGAAAGCCGTGCACCCTCATGGCTTTCAATAGAATCGGATTTGTGAGACGACTCATCTTTCCTGTGTCAGGGAGAGCTTGGGAGACAGAAAATCTCTTGGCGGTAGGACTGTCTTTGCTTGCAGTAGACCTTGATCATACACTTAGTTCTTTGGCTTTTTTCTTTCAAACTTTCTTTGAGACTCCAAAACAGATACAGATCTCTCTTACAGGAATCTTCCTACCTGGCAGTGTTGGCACCCTTTTCTGCATGCTATTTCAGTGCTATATCAGCAACTCCCACTGAATGGCAGCAGTAGTCTGCTCATACAATTCTGCCATGACTGCTTAAAATGTCAGGTATTAAGTGTTCAGAATAAAGGTATCCAAATGTTGCCCTGCTCTGAACTAATTTGGACACCTCCCCAGTACTTTATAAATACATGGTGTGTTTGCACTTCTGTGATTACATTGAAATAACCTATGATCATTATGACAGTAATCACTCTGACTTCTCAATACATTAGAAACAACAATAAAAGTCACAGTTAGAGCGAAAAGGGACATCTTTCTCCTTAAATACAGGCTCTTACTTGTGGGTTTACAAGGCTATGCTGTGGAGACCGGAATAAATCTTTCTCAGTACCTGCAATTTATATATAAGATCTTTGTACATGGATGGTGTAGCCCTAATACACATTTCTTACAGTTCTTCTGGAGTGCAAAGAGTAATCCATAATGAGAGGCACAGCAAATGCAGTGGTAATACTCTTTGACTAGGGATTAAAAAGAATGTCAATAGACATATGGGTTGATGGTTTACAACTTAAAAAGAAGGCATTCCCCAGTCCTTTGTGTGGTCTGTATGCACACATTGCTATTTGAACCAAAATTTAACATTTTGTGCTCCTATAGTCCTTTGTGCTCAATATGGAAAAATGCTTCTGTCTTTCCAGCATTTCTTTATGGGAAGTGGTCCACAGAAACTAAAGGCCAGAGTTTACCACCTCTGGTTATCATAGAATCATAGAATGGTTTGGATTGGAAGGGATCTTAAAGATCATCCAGTTACAACTGCCCTGCCATGTGCAGGGACATCTTCTACTAGACCAGGTTTCTCAAATCCTCATTCATCCTGGTCTGGTTATACTAACGAATTTTTGAGCAGTGCTCTCTGATATCACTGGTGCCTTTCTATACCATATGACTTTCTCATTTAGCTTGAATAATACTGTGAGGTTGGATAGCTTCCCACTGAGATAACTGCTCAGATTGCAGTAGTGAGATACACTTTCATGCCCTTTATGTAACAGAGGTGCCACATTCAGCATCTCAGGAGCCTTATTTGGGCTCCATGACACATTTTGGGTCATAAACCAATCTGGAGTTGATTTTGTGTCTGACAAATTTTGACACTAAAGTTACAGAGGAAACCTTAAGTCTGGTTTGTATGGAATCACACTGAAACTGCAGCTCATTGCTGCAGATTATGACTGATGGTTAGAAAAACTAAGCAAACATCATGATAAGCCCCACTTACTTTAATCCACAAAGAGCTGTCACAGTTAATTACTATGCATGTTTCATACAGCTGGAATGTAATTACAGTTTTCTGACCTAAGCATCATTGTGGGTAGCTCGCTGAAACATCTGTTCTACGAGTTAGTTGTCCAAAGCATGCAGGAGATGGTAAGGTGATGTTTTTTCCCCTGAAGACCACTGTTCAGAAGACTAGTTCTGAAAGAGGATTAGGTGGCACAACTTCAGGTGAAGCACTATTTGCACTTCTCATGGTGACTTTGTGAAAGGAGTGGAGACAGTGGAAAATAAAGACCAATAGGAATAACCAGAGATACTGGCACGTGAGGCTAAAAAGAAAAGTTCCTTGAGCTTTACAGAGTTAAAGCACAGCATGTAGCAGTATCCTAGGAGACAGGGGCTGAGGTAGGTCATGGAATAGGGTGAAATGGGGGAGCCATGGTGGAGAGCTTTATTAAAAGAGGGGCTTGGAAGAAAAAAAGTCAGATTGGTTGGGCAAGAAAATGGTGTTTGGTGACTTTAACAGTTTCAGCAATGTGCATGCAAGAGCACCTGAAACTGAACAAGGGTAAAAAAAGAAGAAGCACAGCCAGAAAGCCATGGAGATGGGGGAGCTCCCTGACCTCAGCCCCAGACTAAGCTCTGACTACAAAGACAGCAAGAAGCAAGTTTAGCTCCTGCATTGTTACAGCTTGAAGATGGTATTTTTCTTCCTTGGAATCTAGTAGCTGACAAATTCAGTTAGAAATACAGCATTTTTTTCTTAAAAAAACCCCAACCACTCCTAAACTAAAAAAAAAAAAAAAAAAAAAGCCAAACAAAAAACAAACAAAAGAAAGTGTTGTCTTACCCCTGCCCACCAGCCCTGTAGTTTGTCCTGTGGACATTGACCAAGGAGCTGACAACAGACAAACCCTGCTGTCTCCAGATGCTGCTGATGTCCCTTTGCCAGAAAGAGGTTGGTCATGTGTTGATGGGATATCACACCAAAGCACAGGTAATGCGTGTCAGGGGAGACTACAAGTCATAAAAATGCCCTGGAACAATGTGGGCAACAAGAAGGTGGTGCTGCAGCCACAGCAGATTCAGGGTGGAGGACATCAGATGTCTGTGACCAAATCCCTACTCAAGGCACCTCTGTGTGTTGCTCCAGACCTCCTCACAGGGGGACATTTCACAGCATCTTTAGGCCACCTGTTCTGGTGCTTGCCCAAATTGCTGTAATAACAGCCAGCCAGAGGAGAAGTAGAGATTTCAACTGCTGCAGAGCTTAGGTTGCAGACCAATTTCAAGTGCAAACTGAGGCCAAATCCCAAAGTGACTTAATTTCTGCAGGTTTCTGAGACCAGCATTTTGAATTTGTACTAATTCTTGTTTTGACCTTTCTCAAGATATGTGCATGCCTTAAGAAAAAAATTAACCAAAACCCTGACCCACTGCATGTCTGTGTGTTACTTAACTGGGCACGTGCACTACGGTGATTAGGTGGTGACATTGGAAAGTGAAAGGTTGTCTGTGCTGCACTGATGTGTAGTGGGCACCATTGATACCCACCTGTGCTTTTAATAAAGCTAAAGTAGAAGAAAGGGCTACATTTTGAGAAGCTTGCTGGTACTTAATATTTCCTATCATGTGCCAACGAGGGCATTGGTGTGTATTACCATCATTCCAAGGCACTACGTCCTTCACAAAGGAAAATGTAATTAATTATTCAGAGTGTGAGGGTAGGAAGTCCCTGACGTAAGAATGTGGCTGTTCCTCATGTCTCCCAGGAGTGTGCTGGCCCACGAAGCCAGCCTGGCTCTACGCAAATGGGAGCTGGAGGCAAGGGCTCCCTGTATGTGATGATTCTCAAAGTGCTCCCTCACTTGTGCGATCAGCAGAGGGCACAGAGAATGCAAACAGAAAGGCTTTGGGTCAGATCTGTCCCAGAAGTGGTTTAGTCAGCTTTTTCATTTCTTGAAAATGATGACCACTTGTAATACTGGTAGGTATTGTTTTTACCTTTTTTTTCTTTAAGGAATCATGATGGTGACATCTGAAAAAAGTGGGCAGATCTGATCCCCACAGCATTTACAACACAGGCAGCAGCGTGCAGAGCTTAATGCAAAGAAGGCTTATCTGTTCTAAGTTGAACACAGAAAAAGGTCCATGTTCATAACCTAATGTTAAAATTATTGGGATTTCTTTTGAAAGGGGTGCTGAACCACTAAGGGCCCTGAGTGAAAGAAGAGATTTCTTTTTCAAGTGTGTTTTTTCATATGTATCTAGTAATACCACTCCCTCTTTCTGAATCCTGTCTGAATCAGATCTGACAGCCTGCTTGGTACTGCATGGAAGTACAAGAAAGGTAGTTCTTTCTCCTCAAGGTTTATAAATTAAGCGACAAGGTTTTTTTTCCTTTGTGTGTTTTCCCACTGAGGAACGCAAAAGCAGGACTAGGGCAGTACTTGTGTAGAAAAAGCACAATCTGTGCTGAAAAAACACAGGGTATGGAAGAGTCTGTTTTTCCATCCGCAGCCACATCTCCTTGGCCTGGCAGCCTCATGGGTGGCCTAGTCCCTAGAGAAATTCACTGCTTCCTGGGTTTTGCTGAGCTGGAAACAGCACAAATCATGGTGTTTTGTGCTTTGCCTGTGTTGTTTCTCCTGATGTGGAGCCTGAGAAGGAATTATGGCTAGGGAGGAAAATAGTTTACTTGAAAATCAAACTTCCTGAAAGTGATCAGAAATTGGGGTTGAAAATTCAGGTTTAAGTGAATGAAACATACGTGATTTTCAAAGTTCCAGAGATGATCTTACTTTTTAGAGGTGAAAAGAAATTAGCCATGTATTACAGAAAATAGAAAGTATGTCTGATCAGACTCTTCTCAGGCAAAGGCTTAAGGGAATCATGTTTCATCGCTAGCACACCTGCTCCCTGATATTCTTCTTAAGTCAAACTCTTGTAAATAAAGCAGTATGTGTATTTGTGAGGTGACTACTCTGACTATGTATATGTTTAATGGTACACAATATACCATGATATATTGTAATTATCTATCCTAAACAAATACAGGTGAGCTCTGTAATAAGAATTGACGGTGAATATATTGCTTGATTATGCACATTTTTATGTGAATATACACATCATAGAATCATAGAATAGTTAGGGTTGGAGAAGACTTTAAGATCACCAAGTTCCAACCCCGTGCCATGGGCAGGGACAGGTCACACTAACCCATGTCACCCAAGGCTCTGTCCAATCTGGCCTTGAGCACTGCCAGGGATGGAGCATTCACAACCTCCCTGGGCAACCCATTCCAGTGCCTCACCACCCGCTCAGTAAAGAATTTCTTCCTTATATCCAATCTAAACTTCCCCTGTTTAAGTTTGAACCCGTTACCCCTTGTCCTGTCACTACAGTCCCTGATGAATAGTCCCTCCCCAGCATCCTTGTAGGCCCCCTGCAGATACTGGAAGGCTGCTATGAGGTCTCCACGCAGCCTTCTCTTCTCCAGGCTGAACAGCCCCAACTTTCTCAGCCTATCTTCATACGGGAGGTGCTCCAGTCCCCTGATCATCCTCGTGGCCCTCCTCTGGACTTGTTCCAACAGTTCCATGTCCTTTTTATGTTGAGGACACCAGAACTGCACACAATACTCCAAGTGAGGGCACACGAGAGCAGAGTAGAGGGGCAGGATCACCTCCTTCGACCTGCTGGTCATGCTCCTTTTGATGCAGCCCAGGATACGGTTGGCTTTCTGGGCTGCGAGCGCACACTGAAGCCGGCTCATGTTCATTTTCTCATCGACCAACACCCCCAAGTCCTTCTCCACAGGGCTGCTCTGAATCTCTTCTCTGCCCAACCTGTAGCTGTGCCTGGGATTGCTCCGACCCAGGTGTAGGACCTTGCACTTGTCATGGTTAAACTTCATCAGGCGGGCATCAGCCCACCTCACAAGCGTGTCAAGGTCCCTCTGGATGGCATCCCTTCCCTCCAGCGTATCAACTGAACCACACAGCTTGGTGTCATCATCAAACTTGCTGAGGGTGCACTCAATCCCATCCTTGATAAGTCGATCAAGAAGCCAAGAAATCTTGCATTTAATATTATCTTCTATGGACAAACTCCTTGCTACTATGCTTCTGTGCCACTTCTGAAAGCACCTATGATATTGGAGGGGTTTTGGCAGTGGTAGGCCCTTCCTAATGGGACTATCAGTGGCACTTCAGAATCCTGTTGCAACGGTGACCTGTTAGGATCCTTTTTTCATTTGGATTTCATTCTATGTGCCAAATGAAGCTGTAATCACAGTGTACACTTCTGCTGGTGATGCAGTGATCTAGCATAACTATGTATGTATTGCAATCTCTAAGGGTTGGGAATCAGTATTCATTTTCCTTTCAGGCTATGGTAAACCTGCAGGAATATGACTCCCTTCATGTTAGTCATGCCTGGTGTTTTTTTATCTGAGCTGGATGTGGAGGGCTTGTCCCAGGGCTATGTAATAGCAGCCTCAAGCACCCCAGGACAAGGCAGGTAAGAAGTGAAAGAAGTGAAGGTGTTGGCCTCCCCTCTTAATGTCCTTCCAGGGACAACCCGTGTGGGCTTAAGTGATTGAATACCATCTCCTTATGGAGAAATGGTGAGGCTTGGGAGAGCCATTGTTGCTGACTGACAGACAGCTGTGTCGCTTGGTAGGCACAGGCAGCAATGTAAACAAGGGGTCAGGCTAAGTGCATTGACTTAGAATCTTAACTTCAACATGTAATTAACATTTCCAAAGTTTCTTGGATATACAAGACTTTTCCCTTTCTGTTGAGCATCAGCCAGTATTGTTACTGGGCAGATGCCAGAGTCCCTGGGTTTAAAGTTTGTAAGTCTGACCCACATTAGCTTTTCCGTAAGTTTTATGTCTTGCTCTCTGTAACTAATACCCTATTCACTTCTGAGATGGAAATAGCAAGTCTTTACAGAACTCCTTAGATTTTATCCATGCAAGTGTGAGTGTAGGTACATAACCTGCAGCCAATCTGCTTGAAACTCAACTCCAAGAACTGCATAATGATTTAAAATCTGTGCTTGCAATACTTTCTAACATTTTTTAATTAAAAAAAAAATAGTTGTCAGAGGAGATTAAATAAATCATCTATGGCTGATTGCTGGGAAGGGTAGCTTACAGCTGCAGCAAGCGTGACAAACGTGAAAAAGAAAATGATGGTGTGAATGTAAGTAGAATAAAGGAATAATAATAAAAAAAAACTAGTGAAGAGGAGTTTGGCACTAAGCAGCAAGACTTTAGAAAAGCTTGGGGTGAATGCCACTAGAAATCTCCCTAATGAGCACAACACGTGGGTCTGGATAGAAAAGACTACAGGGCAGAAAGCCAAATAGAGTGCTTGGAAGGGATACCCCAGTGGCTTAATGGTACGTCTGACATCAGGCAAGATGGAGCCTTGCACTGCTGGTTAGAGGAGTGGGAAACACCAGGGAGATAACAAGCATGCTTAGAGATCCTTGCTTAAAGTATACTGCTTAAGGAAAAAGTCACAGGTATCCTGTATTGCCATACTGGCATATTCTCTATGCCAAATATGACATATTTCTTTTGGTAAGACAAGTACAGTTTCACCGCCTCCTCTGATTTCTCTTGGAGAAATTTGTTGATTTGTTGATTGTGCTTTCTAAAGCATGATTAAAAAAGACAAGTGTCTAAAAGAACAATGAAATTCAGATACTTTGTGAAGTTCATTTTATGGTATAAATTTAATTTTGCTATTATTCTTCTCACTCCTGTTCCTTTTTTTAATTCAGACACTGAAACCCTATAAATGGGCCAAATCATACATGCAGCAGCGCATGGTCTTGTCTGTTCCTGCTTTCTCAAGCTACTGCTTGTCTTGTCTCAGGTGCATGGACACCAGAGGAAGGTGGACATGTGGCCCTGCTCTTCTTGTACTCATCGCAGCAGGGAATATTACTGAGAAGTGACCAGGAAAACTTTATTCAGGTTCGTGCATTCCTGCCCAGCCTTTGTCAGGAGATGTCTGTTATGGGCTTACTTTAAAAGCATCATTAAAAACCAACCAACCAACCAACCAAAACCAACCCTTTCCCAAGTAAGAACGCACCCCACTAAAGCAGCCATGCTGCAGCTAGCAGCAGCATCTCGGTGAAGTGTTTCACCTGCATCAACAGAGGGCACTATTCCCACAGAAATCACTCTACTTAAACGGGGCCCAGGCGTGCTAATGCTCTGAGCCCTCAGGTCCAGAAACAGAAAGGAACAGAACTGTTAGTTCAGGAAAAGAAAAGCGTCTGATGCTGCTGCTGCACCCACATCCGGGTGTCCAGGTGGTTTTGGCATTCTGTATTTCGCAAGGGCATTTGTGCATGTATTAGCACAAATGACCATTATCCAGCCTCATTTTCCACAAGCTGGAAGTAATAGGTCAGGTTTTTTAACTGGTTGTTGGAACCTGACACCAAAAATCCATTTAAATGCAGCCCACGGAAACTACCCAGCCACCTCTTTCTTTCCTGATGGTTGCTGGGCCTGTATTCCTCATGGAAATGCTGCTTTTATAAACTTCACCCTTAGCGAGTATGTTGCTTGATTTTAGACAGATCATTCTGTTTCAGTAGTTATTCTATAGGAGTCTGGGCTCATGGTTTGTTGTTACATCCTCATGGTTATCTCCCACCCCAGCAGATCTCACCATCTGCTTTAGCTCTGCTGCCTGGGGCACTGAAATTCCTTCTCTCTCTTTCTCTCTTCTTAAAACCTGCATTGTCTCCTTCATTTCTTTAGTCAAGGATGAGAAGTTAGCTGGTTTCGGAAGCAGGATGGTCCTTGCCAGCCTTTGTAGCTTCAGCTTGCAGCAGAGAACCTTCAGCCTTGCTATCACCATGGGAGAAAGCCCCCAGGCCAGTGGGCTCTGTGGTGTCTGGGGGATTCAGCTCTGGCTTTGAGCTCTTTGATTTAGGTCTGTATCCCATTGTAAGACAACAGTCATGCTGTGGGCAGACCAAGAAGCAGCTGAGCCCCACCCAGCTGTTACTGGGCTTGAGGCAGGCATGGATCTACTGCAGAGACGGGGAGGAAGACAGGTTTCTTTTCCCTCTCCCCATCCAATTGCTCAGGGTGGATGCTGAACACAGAGAGATGCAGGGGCAGCTGAGCCCTGCTGCCCGTGTTTTGGAGAAGATATAGAGAAACTCTTGGCACTGGTCGGCAGCTGGAAATATGCAAGATGCTACAAGAAAGGTATCATTGCCTGTACCAGCTCCTGGCAAAGAATATGCTTTATAAGAGGATCATTGGAGCAGAGTCCTTGTTCAACACTTCTGAGCATGATCCAAAAGGACATGGTGGTTCTGAGTACGAGCAGTGGCAAAGCACAACAGACTGGCAAACTCTGAAGAGCTGTTAGCCAAAGAGAGTCAGCTGGGTAATAAGTACTGGAGCCCAACTGTGTCTTTCAGCAATTGCTGTTGGCTTGGGTATCTGGTGATGGCCACTGCTGCTGCAAAACTGAAACCAGTGGAAGCTATGTGTCACCAAGATGTGGCATGAAGGAGGTCTGAGAGAAGATTCTCCTTCTGAAATGTACATCAAAAAATAAAGGAACAATCCTGTAAATGCTTTCCTAATGTTTCATTATCTTTTGTTCTTTTTGGACAGCATAGAGGAGTTCTCCCATCTTAGAGTTCACGACTCAAAACTCTAAGCGAAACGTAATGGCTCAAAAGAGAGTCATCAAATACAAGAACTGTGTTTCCAGTGTTACAAACTGCTCTGTACCTAGGTGGGAAACAGCTGTGTCTCACAGTGGCCTCCCAGTTCCTGGCTTAGGAACTGCTAAAATAGAAATATCCTGAAACACAATGTTTACACACTGAAGAACTCAGTGTTTTAAACCTTGCGCTTACTTCCCCTTTCAGCCCTTACACTGCAGCTCTCCTTGAACAGGCACATGTGATGGAGAATGTCACATTCGGATCTAATTAATGTCCCCTTGAGAGGCTTTAGAAGGCAGATACTCAGCTGGCATAGGTCAGCACGGCTTGCAGGAGCTGACATTTTGAGACTCACTGTCCGCTGAGGCTAATTAGAGAGTGTGTGGGAGTAAGATCCTACGATTTGCTGTATGAGGTGAGGTGTGTGCTGCTTTCAGTAAGAGGAAGCTGGGAAAGAAGCTGATGGCTGGGAACAGCAGGCTGTTCCCAGCAAGGGTGGAAGCCCTTTTGGCTCCTTCAGGGTCTTCAGAAATGAAGCTCCCCAGGTAATGCAAACCAAACTGTGAGAGGAAGGATAAACCACATGCTCTGTACAAGTCCCCTCTCTCCTTGGTCTCTCCTGCTTTGCCAAGATGGCCAGAGAAGGGGAGGGTTAAAGTTCTTTTGCTCCCTGGAAGCCATCTGAAATCAGGAAAGAGCTGAAACCTCTGAGCTGGAGATATCGCAAGGTAGTTGACAGGGTGACCCAACCCAGACTCAATTGAAGCCTGCACATTAAGAAACTTTCAGAGAGAGAAATCTTGGGCTGGCAGGAACAATACTTTGTGAAAATCAAGCACTAATACAGTTATCGATTTTAATCTTATTGCTTGTAGGAAGAAAGAAAGAGTAGCATCTGAGACAATAAATTGTTCATAGCTAGTTTTATTTTAACTGCTGTAACGGCTGGTGATTGATGATGCCATTTTTAATGAAGAATATCCTTCTGCAGAAAAGTGGTGGTTTTCTTTGATGTTTATTGTCCTTTGGGCTTTGAGTTACTTGAGGTTTACTCTGTGTTGCGTATTATATTCTTTTCTGGTCTGCTTGTCATTTTGCTGAGTCACAGCTTTGTTTTTCATTTCCCAGTGACTCAGGAGCTGGCAGCAGTTGTGTGGGCATATGCACTGCAGTGCCGGGCAGTAATGCAGCCCAAAATACAGAGAGCACAGCAGCAACGAAAGAACAGCTTGTGCTTGGCTGCAGTGTTTGAATTTGGCTACGACAAGCTTCTCATTACTGAGTTGTAGGGAATAACAGAGGAGAAAAACCCCAACATCAAAGTTCCTCCTTCCCTTGCTCCAGAAAGAAGTATTTTATCTGTAAAAATTCAATTTTGAATTAGGTGTAACAGAAACCTCAGGGGAAAACAAATGGATCTATTGATATACTGCCAGGGAAGGAACATCTTTTCTAAAATGCCACTACATCTAAACAGAAAAGGAAGGCCTGAATTTCTGCTTTACCTTTAGAGAAAGCACATAAGGCAGCTGCTACATCAGCTATGGTCTTTGCCAAGCTGTTTGCTGATAAGTGAGGGGAGATGTTCTAATGTCATGATTAAGTAACTCTCTCAAACATCACACTGTCCATGACTTTGCTTTAAGTGAAGACGTTGGTAGGAACACGGTCATTAGAGATTTGCTGATTCAAGTCCTCTATGTTCCAGGGTCAAAAGCGAGTTGCTGAATTCAATTCTGACTAAGCTGTTCGAAGATGTCCCCTTCAGGGACACATTTTGAAAGTTCAGTCTGGGAAAATGATGAGTGACTGTGGCTGTGATCGCTGTGGCAGTGAGCATCACTGCTGGCCACTGGAAGCAGTCTCATGGAGAGCGAGAAGAAAAGCCTGTCATAGTAAACTCTGCATAGGAAAATGTTCCTATGTCTATAAAATTCATAAATGAATGAACTATGTCTACTGGCGACAAGCAGTGTTGTATCAGAAAGAACTTTGTGACCTGCACATCTGCTGTGCAATTCTCTTGCAAGCTTCTGCCTGATTTTGACCATGAGTGCGTGGTTTTGCGTTTGGAAAGATTACAGTTAAAGCCAAATCTGTTGAAACACTTACGAGGTAATGTTTGCAGATGGTAAAATCTTATAGATTCTCCCATCTGGGAGAAAGATTGAGGTGCTGGCTGACCCAAAGCCCACAGGCCAGATCCTCAGCTGTAATTTAGAGTCAATTGAGCTTTCTTTGAGGTAAGCAGAAGACAATATTTACTACCAGTTCTAGTTTTCAGGACCCAGTAATTGCCCAGTAGAGTGCCTTCAACTGCTGCTGATGTATGCTAGTGCAGCATCTTCTGTTTCAAAGAGAGGTGTTTGTTCCACAGGGTTTAGAATGAAACTTGGAACATGCCACCTGAGCATAACTGATGCAGTAAAGGTCTGTATGGACTTGGAGATGCTCCAAGACAACAGTCTGCAGTTATCTCACCTATCCCAGGCTTCCAGCAGGGTGTTAATGGAAGAAGAGAAATGGGAAACATTCATGGCTGAAGGAGTATGCTGTTGGTGGAGCCTGTGGATTGCAATCTGCCTTGGGGAGGAAAAGCCATGTCCCCCAGCTATAGAAAAGGGGTACCTGATGCGCCTGGGTGAAGAAATCATGACCTTACCCCTTCTCTTTGGAGAGTAGATTTCAAGTTCCTGCTGTGGACTGATCAAGTTTGGACTATGTCTGCCCTGAGTGACCATAAGGTGGGTGATACAGGATCAGAGAAAAGGATAGTTTGCCAGATACCCATCCCATGTTGAATGTGATGGGATGAATGCAAGTATTTTATATGTCATTGGTTCTAAGGTGAATTTTAATTCTTGCTTGCTGTCTGTTCCAAGGCACATCTTACCAACGTAACTTTCTGCTGTTCAAAATGAAAGTTCAGTGATTGCAATCTTCAGGTTATTATTTAAAATAGTACTTCAATGGAGTACAAATGGTACAAAGACCTTAAAAGCTGCATGCACAAACACTGGTATGTTTCTCAACCTACAATATCATTGATATCGAAAAAATGCTATCTAGACTGACAGTCAAATTGAGACTTTGAATTGCTAACGTAATTTTCTGCAAAATAAAGAATTAGAGAAAATAGAGCAAGATTAGCCTGTTTCAACTGCTAATTCAATCTTGTAATCTGCATTCAGGCCTGAGATCAAATATATGATGGAATGGAATCACTTTCTAATTCCCTGCTTGAGCATAAAGTTTCCAGACAAATGCTTCCTTGACTATAGAACAAATCACATCATATGCTGAAGTAAATGCATTGTTTGTATATGTTAGTGCATGTAAGATCAGATGTTTCCAACTGACCTGATGTTCAGAAGTAAATTATAATACCTGGTAAATATGTTTTGCCTTTCAGCAGCAGGATGTAGGCATAACTGTCTTGTGAGAGGATGCTTTGGTATTTGTGCATGTTCACATTTGACAAAATCCATTTCTCATAATTTTGAAGCTCTTCTGTTAAAGTGATTCAGAATTTGTTATAGTCTTTAGCATCAAATTACTATTATCTATGGTGTATTTTGCTGTATAATTTAGTACATGTACTGAACAGTTATCTAGAAGGAAATTTCACCCCACTTTGCTATTAATCTGTAATGGAAAGTGTTTCTTCATGCTGTGTTCCAAAATCATCTGCATGTTGTCAAAGTTCAAACTGTTTGGCTGTAGCACTCCTTCTGCAGATACAAAAATTGATAATGCAGTTCTCCTGTCTCAAAAAAACCCCAAACCCTTGGACTACCTGAATTTTAATTCTTTAATAAGAAACACCCAGAGAAAAAACTTGGCTACTTCCAGAGTTTCAGACAACTGTAATCACAGAGATAATTATGTGCACCTGAGCCATGTCTCTAATTTTATGCTCAGCTGAAAGCGGGAGTACTAAATTACAGGCAATATTTTAAGAAGCTTGTATTATCAAAATGTATCATACAGCTATGTGCAAATCTTGGAAAAAATATATTTAATTGACCACCACAGGAATGACTGAATAATCCACTCTTTCTGCTTTAGTCACTTTGCCATCTTCTGCATTTTCACATTTCTTAGCAGGGGCCCATTCACAAGCTTTGCTAGAAGCTAGGCTGGAATGTATTTTATAATCTGCTTCATTTTCATAGTGCTTTATAGTTGAGAAGTTACGATAAAGCCTCTTGGTGGTTACTGTTATCTCCATAGATCTGTGCAGAACCGCTTTTCTGCTCCTTCCAGAAAATGTGGTATCTCCTTTAAAGGTGTTAGTTTAAACAGCTATGGCATATGAATGACTGCCACATTCAAGATGTACACACAGATTAACTTAGTCACTTGATAATATATAAATAGGATTTTCATTTAGCCATAGATCATTCTCACTCTGATCTCTATGTCCAGCATACCGAACTACTACTGGCTTAATGCAAGCAGTGTTTAAGTTCAGGATAAAGTATAGGATAAAACTAGCCTGAGATGTCAAAAGGTGAAATTATATAGGTTAGTCCTCAGGGATTTATTTGAGGCAGGCAGGAACTATTTGGAAAATCCTTTTCAGATGTTGGGTGTTTCCGGAGACTGAAGTTATTCCCATGCAAAGTATGCCCACAGTTGCTTGTGACCCCAGCATCATCCTTGGCTGAACCTCACGAGACCTCTGCACAAACCAGTTTATCTTTGCAGCCCAGCACTATGACAGTGGTGTAACAGGACAACGATGAGTGCCTGTGGCTCCAGCTTTCCTCTGCTCCTCGGCTCCTGCTCCTGGACAAACATTTGCACCAACCTCTGGAAAGGCCTCTCTCCAAAAGCTTGTCAGCCTGCTGGAAGCAGCTGGCTTCAGCAAAGCTCACAATCCTGCCTGGCACCCTTCTCTCCAAGTCATTTCAATGGTGTGCCCATATCCACAAGGCCCTAGTACTTGCTTTGCCCCTAGTGACCCATCCCAGAAGTCTTCTTCATTGCATAACTTTTCATTATGAGCATCACATGTGCAAAAGCAGTTTTTATAGCCAAAATCTGAAACATAGAATCATAGAATCGTAGAATCATAGAATAGTTAGGGTTGGAAAGGACCTCGAGATCATCTAGTTCCAACCCCCCTGCCATGGGCAGCGACACCCCACACTAAACCATGTCACCAAAGGCCTCACCCAACCTGGCCTTGAACACCGCCAAGGATGGAGCATTCACAACTTCCCTGGGCAACCCATTCCAGTGCCTCGCCACCCTCTCAGTAAAGAATTTCTTCCTTATACCCAATCTAAACTTCCCCTGTTGAAGTTTGAACCCGTTACCCCTTGTCCTGTCACTACAGTCCCTGATGAAGAATCCCAAGTTATAAAGACAGTTGCAACTTATACACAGCAAATAATCAAATGCAGTGCGGACACTTCATTAATTTCCTCAGAGAATTTCCCTTCCCTCCACCCTCTTCCAACACCCTTTAATGCTTTGGGGGGTCTCACCCCCGAAATCCCTGTTGCTATGTTTTCCCAATAGTGCAGCATGATGGAAGTTGAAACTCTCTCAGGCAGATGACAGCAAAGCTCTCATGTATCCCAGCACCAAGAGGGCCAGCACTGCAGCTTGGTACTGCTCAGTATTACAATAGTGCACGGCTCACTGTTCAAACCAGCACAACTTCTGCACCACAACATTAGCTGGGGAAAAAATAACTGCTGTGGAGGAATAAAGGACTGCCTTCAGGATTAAAGAGGAGCTGAATTGCTTGAAATGTGTGAAATCCATGTACTACAAGTTCAAGAATGGAATTTGAAAATAAAGGTTCATTTTTTTTAAACCATCTAAAATTACTTCAGGCCAAGAAGAGTAGAAACTGAGAGAAATCACATATTTTAAATATAACATTACTGTATTTAAATGGCTCTTGGAGTCTTTCACTTTATGAATTTTAAAAACAGCTGTCCTAAGCATGTAGTAAAATAAGCAGTATTTTCTGTGGTAATTATGTCTGTACAGAAATAGCACTCTGCAAAAGCTAACAGGTCTTCTAAATATTTGACATATGCTAGGACACTAATTAAATGGTTTGTGTAGAAGTAGAAGTAATGAATGAAACACTAAGAATTGTTTATGAAGGCTTTACACAGAGGCTTTCTACAGAGGACTGAATATTCAGCTTAAGGATTTCTGTGTGATTGGATACATTAATAAAGGCATTCTGTTCTGGGTGAATTCATCTGATCGTTATTCTTTTTTGCCAGTAGGATTTCATGGGTTAAGTGTTGAATTCTCAAGTATCAAAGAAAGTGTGATTTTTATTATTACACATTTTTCAAATGCCTGCAGAACTGAAGATTGAAGCACAATGAAAGCTCTCACACATTCCCTGTCATTCACATGACCAAGACAAGCATCTTGTAACAACTACATCAATAACAACATGAGCTACCATACAATTAGCTAGTTAAGCTAAATAGATGTTTGAGTGTTGACTAGTATCTTGAAAGTAATCTTCTTGTTAGGGAACCACATGTTGGGATGGTCAAACTATCAGGACAAAGGAAGGTGAATTTATTGACTATGATTCTGTGATTCTATATAGTTACTATTATGAAACAGTTAAATAAGTCAAACAAAATCAGCTTCTTTAAGCAGAATGTAGGTTGGATTTTTATTCCTTTTAAATGTAGAATCATAGAATTATATAATAGTCAGGGTTGGAAAGGACCTTAAGATCATCAAGTTCCATGCCCCCTGCCATGGGCAGGGACACCTCACACTAAACCATGTCACTCAAGGCTCTGTCCAACCTGTCCTTGAACACTGCCAGGGATGGAGCATTCACAACTTCCCTGGGCAACCCATTCCAGTGCCTCACCACCCTCACAGTAAAGAATTTCTTCCTTATATCCAATCTAAACTTCCCCTGTTGAAGTTTGAACCCGTTACCCCTTGTCCTATCACTAGACTGCCTAATGAATAGTCCCTCCCCAACACCCTTAGAGGCCCACTTCAGTTAGTGGAAGGCTGTTATGAGGTCTCCACGCAGCCTTCTCTTCTCCAGCTCCAACTTTCTCAGCCTGTCTTCATACGGGAGGTGCTCCAGTCCCCTGATCATCCTCGTGGCCCTCCTCTGGACTTGTTCCAACAGTTCCATGTCCTTTTTATGTTGAGGACACCAGAACTGCACACAATACTCCAAGGGAGGTCTCACGAGAGCAGAGTAGAGGGGCAGGATCACCTCCTTTGACCTGCTGGTCACGCTCCTCTTGATGCAGCCCAGGATACGGTTGGCTTTCTGGGCTGCGAGCGCACACTGCAGCCGGCTCATGTTCATTTTCTCATCGACCAACACCCCCAAGTCCTTCTCTGCAGGGCTGCTCTGAATCTCTTCTCCTCTCAACCTGTGGCTGTGTCTGGGATTTCCTCAGCCCAGGTGTAGTTGCTTGGAATAGGTGCTTGGGTGTTGCCGTATTGGATGAGTTGTTTATTGAATCCAGTATTCAGCAGTGATTGAAGAAGCTTTGAGACACAGATGAAAAGGTCCTGGAATGGGCAGTAAATCAGCTAGAAAAGAAGTTTCTCTATAATCCTGTCTGATGGGAAGTTCTCATGTGCCCTCAGTAGTGAAAGCTTACAATATTGCCAAAACTCATGGCTCGTGGAATTAAATGTTTCACTCTAACTGCGGTTTTATCTGTTTTCACAATGTTACTGTTTTGGATCCTGCCTATCTCTGTCTTTCAGTGGTGGAGAAACACATAACTCCTCTATAAGTCCTTTTCCAGTAATTTTCAAAGCAGTTGCAAAGAAGGTTGTTATAACTAAAATATTCTCCTTTTTAAACATTAGTTTAGAAATTATGCTCATTAAGCATTAAAGCTGCGTAATGAGCTTCATGAGTGAAACTGTGCTTAGGAAATGGTTTCACAATTTAAAGTATGCCATTCTTCATATAAGCATATGTGGGAATAAGCAGAAAATCTTATCCTGCCTTCTTTTTAGTCTTCCTTTGGTTCTTTCTTATAACCGATCGCTTGTTTTCAATTATTTTTCTTGAGCTTTTCATTGTGATTGTCTATAAAACACAGAAAGTGAAATTACTGCCAAAGGCACCTGTAAAGTATTAGAGTTCATGTGTTACCACCATGTTTGGGTCTCTTTTGTGGATGATCCTGCTTTATGTTTGGTCATCTGAGGCCAGGTAGGTGGAGCAGTGTCTCACTGTTTCTCAGTCTGGTCCCGAGACACCCTACAGCCTTAAACCATGGGTATGACAAATGTCCCCTGAGCTGAGCTTTGGCCTTTCCTTCTTGTTTGGTGACAGCTGGATAACCCATGGGAACGCCATCTTCCCTCTACTCAGCTGCAGCAGTCTTGCTGGTCTATTAAGTGGAGGTCCCCAAGGTGGGTAGAAGTGATGGCCAGGCTGGTTGGCTTTGAGATGGGCTGCCATGGCTTCTCCCTGGTGGTCACAGCAGCACTGTTGGACTCCGAAAACAGAGGTTATGCTCTGCATTGCAGTGTGCAGGGATTGTGCCACTGTATTGCAACAGTGCTGGAAAACCTGTTTTGACATTAGATGAATGAGTTTGCTCCAGCGATGAGTCTAAACCTTGCTATGACCAAAGCAGTGATTTGGGCTCATTAGCCAGGTGAAAAAGAGCAAAAACTATTTTGACTACCCAGCAGCTGATACAAACTCTGTGAGAACAAAGATCATTTCCAGAGATTACTTCATGATTCTTTTCTGAATAACACGTATTTTAGATGAGACCTGCTTTTCTTGTTGACAGCATTAAAAAAAGATGATATTTGTGAAGACAAGGACATCATGCCTGATTATGCAGCAGTAGGTGTTCTTTCTTTTCCCTACCAGTGTCTTGAAGGAGGAGTGAAAATCTGTGCACCAAAATAACAATAATGGAAGAATGAGACTGTTTTCCCATTGATAATAGTTGTGAATTAGACAGCCTATGAACAAAAGGGGCAGTGCTGCAGAGAGAAATCTTGTGAGGAATCAGTGCTCTGCCATTATAACAATCAGATGGTTAACTTCTATTATATTTCACTGTGAGACAACTGTGCTCCAGCACTGTAATTCTGATTTAATGTCTGGTATCTAATTCTTTCTTCACTTGGAATTTTTTCACTTGCTTCAGTGTAAATGGCTGGCTATCACTTGGGAAACAGAAAATTCTTTCTGTTGCCTCACACATTTCGTTAACCTTCCTTCTGCCCTTTGACACTTCTGCCTCCAGAAGATTTCTTTCTGAGGTTTCATTGCCATGTCAAGCAATTTTTTATTTATGTTTTTCCTTTTCTGTAGACAAAGGCGTATTTAAAATCTGGCACTCCCAAAGTGCATGTGCTCAAGCATGTCCGGCCAACAGATGCTAGGCACCACAGCCCCACAGCACAACACAGTTTGGGAAGTCGTTTAGACATAATAGTCAAGCCTAAGTCAAGCAATTATATGCAACGTAGCCTTGGGTTTGAGTACCAGAAATTACTTCTGTATGTGAGCCTCAACACAGAAACAGAAACTCTGCAATGGGCCAGATATGAGAAAGACAGTCTTTTCTTCTTTTCCTTTTTCTTTATCCTTGGGAAAGGCAATTCTTAAGAACAGAGATAAAGGGAAGAAAGGTGGGCCAGGTACAATAGTGCCTTTTGAGGTGAAGGCCTAATCATATTGTTTCTGTCTATCTAATAGTCCTCATTATCAATCTGTTGCTGAAGGCAGCACATGCAGAGGGAAATAAGTAGATGACTGATTTGCACAAAGGTTAATATGAGTCACTGCACTTTGACAGGACAAAAATACAGTAACTTTGGATCAGTGGAAGCACCAATAGAAGTAATAACACAGCACAGCAGACTTGTTGGTGAAAACTTCCGTCCCTGCCTGTGCTGGGAAGCCTGTGTGTTGCTGCTCTGGGAAGTTTGTCCAAAACACAGTGGAGTGCACCAACAGCTGATGGTCCTGGGTATGATTCCATGGCTCCTCCTGGGGAAGAGGCCGGTGGAGGAGGCTAGGTATCCGGCCTCCTTGTTAATCCAGGATGAAGATATTTTTTGTGTGGCAGTGGAACCACAAAGTTGTGAAAACAAGCTTTGATTTGGGAAAATAGTAATACCATTTTCCATATAGCCAATGCATAAACTGCTCCCCATGGTTCTGCAGTGATGTGCTAGCTTCGTTCCCCAGCTGCTGGTTGAACATCCTGGGGATAAGAGCCTGTTGTGTCAGTCACTGTCCCGTTCATATGCCACTGCCAGCATTATGCCTGGTGAGACCACATGGACCATCACCGTCCCAGGCCTGCTGCTGCTGCTGCCAATGCTCCAGCAAGGTTCTGCCTCAGAAGCCACACATCAGGGTCCTAAAACAGGCAGAGAAGCTGTGAGAATAGAGCAGGACCAGAGAGAGTCTTTGGTTTTTCAGCAAAAGTGCTGCTGAAAGCTAATGGAAATAGTAGGGGAAACGTTATTTTTGCAGATGATAAAGAAAGAACATTCCTCTATCCCTAAGTGTCTGCCTACAGTCCTGGGCAGTCTTTGGCCTCATAGGTGTGCATGAGTGGACAACAAATCTCTTTTGGTTTTGCTCTTATCCCATGGTGAATTCTCTGGTCCATCATTTCAGCTAGAACAGGCCAAAGACGGGAAATCCTACGCTTGGGCACCAGTCTTGGCACCACCACGGTCCACCCAAAACTCAGTGCTCATTCTAAGTGAAGCAGGTATTAAAATTTCATGGGGGATAGAGAAAAGAGCACTTGTGTTGAGATGTCTGAGGCAATGAGTAACACTCTTTTCCTCCCAGTCGTAGCCTGCAGAAAGGCAGCTCTTATCCTCTGCTCTCTGTCCTTTCTCAGCGATCCCTGAGTCTACTTCTGACAACCTTCTTTATGTCATTCAGATGTCAATACTCCTTTAATTTCACTTCCTAGTGAGGAGCAATGCCAAGTATTACAAACATTTGCTGGAGCTGTGTATAGATGTGAGGGTATGATGGACATTTATGGAAGCAGGAGATTATATAGCCAAATAGCAATGACATATTAGTCTCCAATACCAAGCTGAGGGTGCCTTTATCTGTTTGTACATAATTCATCTTGGCTGCTGTTAATGAAAGAGATGCAAATTTTACTTTCTCAGCTGTCGCTGAGCATGAGACATCACTGCTCCTGTGCCACAGGGTAAGACATCACTATCCTGTCTCATGGGAAATACTGAATCATAATGCAGGGACATGAAATCTGAAATTGTAAGTACCTTGATTTCCCTGGATAATTCTGTACTGTTTTTGTCCACTGCTATTTTCTTCCTCAGAAAAGCAACCTGTGTAACACAGATTGGAATACGGCTCTAAAAGAAGAGTCGTAGATGACACTTCCTTCTGAAATGTCCATAGCGAAAGTGATGTTTACAGCCTTGAGTTCCCTCCTTCACCCTAATGTGATCCAAATACACAGTGCCATCTTGATCAAGTGTTATGTCTGGAGCAGGGAATATCTTCCATTTTGATTAAACCAGTCTTACAAGAGACTGCTGCTTACTGTGTTGTCTTCACTGATTAGTTCACATTTTCTGCTGCTCAGTTACACAATCCCACTCTCATCAGTCACTGACCCTTTTAGCATCTGCAGGGGAAAGGCTTTAACATGAATGGAAAGACCCCAGTGCCTCTTGTGAGTTGAATTCTGAACATTTTGGAGCAGCTGGAACATTTGACCTGTTTGGGGTTACAGATATTGCATGGTGTCAGGAGATGGGGAAGGGAAGGCAGTATTGCAAGCTTGTACATGTAAGTTACATTGAGGGGTTATTAACTTTGTGGCAAGCAAACTGTATTGTAGCTGAGGGATATGAATATTTGATTTCTTGACTAGGGAAGGGCTTTCTGTCTCCCAGTAATTCACTGTTTCAACACAGGAACCTGCTCACAAGTATTAAGCATGAAAGTGAAGGTATGTGTTGATGCAGGGTTACAACTTAGGCACCCTCAGGTTTATTTCTGAACACGTTGACTCTGAGGCTTTTTAGAAAGTTAGAGCTGGGTTTGTTTCAGTGCGAACTGACCTTCACAGGATTTCTCTCCTGGGGCTGGGCATCCGAGCAAGCAGGAAGCGCTCATGGGCTGGGACCTGCTGCCCAGAAACATTCTTGCGCTTCAGCTGCTCTGTGTTCTGTGCTCCCTTCGAGTGTAGCGCTTGGCAAAACAAGCCTTTGTGAAGCCTACTGGTGAAAAAGCACAGTGTACAGTGTGTTTGCTTTAGGAACTTGTGGGGGGTTGCACGTGGGCCCACAGTTAAAAGCACAGGCCACGGGTGAGAGGCTTAGCCAGTAACTAATGGGGAGCAGTGGCAGCTCCAGTCTCCTGGCACGTCTTCCAGTCCAGCTTTAATTGGCTGCAGCGTGGATTTGAATTCTGCTTTTCTGACATTCATTACATGGGTAATAGATGCACATACAGGCTGGCCTCATGCAGCAGAGATGGTGCGGAGCTGATTTAAAAGCACTTGTGAAAATCCAAGGTCAGTGGTCCTACTAAAAAATAAAGCCCCAAACTGCCGGGTATAGTTTGTTTTGATTATTGCTGAGATTTACCCACCTTGTCACAAGCTGGTTTTTGCCTTCTTCTTCAACATATATCTTTCTGTAAGTGAAATACTGCCATAGGATTTTTTACAAGTGCTTTCCAAAAGCTTAGTCTACACAAAAAGACGTGTCTTGTATTTCAGGTTTTAACCTTCCCTGTCATATAGTGGTCTTTTTTAGTCTTTGGGTTTATTTTCACCATGGCAGCATATTTGTTTTGTTTTGTCTTGTTTTGTTTTGTTTTGTTTTGTTTTCTTCCAGCAGCTAGGCCCTTTGTGCTTCTGTTTTTAATTACAAAATTCAATACAGTAGGCCAAATCCAGCTTTGGTGTAACTTTATTGTATTAAATGCATTTATTTATGTGCAGCATTGCTACATTTTTTTACTGCTTTTCAATATTAAATATTAATGTATGTACCCAGCACATTGATTTAAAGGGCCCTGCAGCAGTTAAACGCTCATCTATAAGATTAAAACCATTACTGGCTACACTGGGTGGCATTGCAGAAGCAGTATTGCAGCTCTTACCAGAATCCTTGGCAATTGCAATACTGTTTGTCAAACACTGGGACAAAAAACCTGCAAAAAAACCAAGCCAAACTCAGCAAACAGCAGTGTGAATAAATGCAGCTTTCCACAAGCTCTGGCTCTTGTTATGTATGTGTAATTACCAATAGCAATGGGGCAAGAAATCAAAATCACAAGACACATATGGACAGAAATTTATGCTTTCATACATAGAATGCCACTCTTCATCATACCTTGTAAATTTGGTTGTACTTCTCATTGTCCCTACCTGATTTTATAATCTTCAGAAAAAGAACTGCATAGATGGCCTTGTACGATTTGGAGAGCCATGTGTGAGAATCCTTCATGAGGTTTTTCCCCCACTGTGTGTTTCATGAAGAGCTACATGTGAGACGCTTGATCCCATCCCCTTTCTTTACTGCATCTTTACTGGGTGCTCAGCAAGCCCCACTCCCCCAAGGAGCACATGTGTCCGAGTCTAGCCTTTCTGAGAGCTGTTCTGCAAGGCCTGGTGTTTGTTCTCTCTGTCTGGGTGGCAGGCACTGAGAGCTGACGATTGCATTGCCTGAAAGGGAAAAAGGCGTTAATTCCTCAGTGAAACACTGCAGCAGTGTTGGCAGCTCTTGGCACAATCACTGTGGGGGAGCAGTGTCCCCATCTCCTGTGCCAGCTCCGAGCTCCTGAAATATTTCCTCTAACAGACTGTGGCAATGAGAGCAAATTGTCATCAGCATGAATTATTTCTGAGATGCTCAGCGACTTTCTGATGCTGGCACTTGTATTACTGACAGCAAAGTCATTAGCATTAGAAATCAATATTATTGTGGGCTGATTATGTTTATCAGTAAAGTGTCTGGGTATGTCTCAAGTACTAAGGCTTAGCCCAGCAGTATCAACACAGTGCTCCTCAGGGGTTGCTGGACTGAGGCCATATGCTACCAACACAATGAAATTGCAGGTATATTTTTCTATTTCCAGACCTAGCAAGTCAGTGGTTTAAAGCAGTCCTTTAACAGTGTTGTCAAAACATCATTTAGCAGTTTACTGAGATCTATTCTGGAAAAAAAAAGAAAAAAAAAGACTACATTTGTCAGAAAAAGCTGATTTTTCTGCTGAGTTGCCCAAGTTATGGAGCTCCTTTACATAGCTCTGCTGTATGGGAGTGAGCTGCCAGGGCTCTGCAGCCTGTATTGTAACACGTGCAGAGCCCAGTCCTGTTCTCATGAATGGCAACAGCTGGGTCTTGAGCCATTAAATCTGCATCTGATGTTTTGTGATGGATGATATTGAAAAAGTAACTTTGGCAGATCAGAAAGCCAAGTGGTAAGCTGGGGTATAACTCTGTGGAGTTTCTCCCTAGTAATTTCTCCCCAGGGTTTTGTGTGTGAGATGTATTTGTGCTGTTGAGAGAATATAAAGATGTGAAATGGCCTGTGGTTGTGTGCTGTATGAGATGGCAGGAGGTTTTTCCCTCCCTCACTCATGCTTAGTACTAATGCTGTGCTTTTCCCTTCTCTACATTGCCTTATTTTGTCTCTATCCAGTTTCCAAAAAGAAAAAGTATGTTTGTATTTTCTTCTCTGATTAATAAAAAGAAAAAAAGAGGCCAAATTTCCCTTCACATAGTCTCTAATTTGTGCCAGATGGATAGATTTACAGGAAGACAGGAGGTTTACTATGCATAAAATATGGTACTGTCACTGCTTGTGCTTCATCAGAAAGGAACTGGTCTACAGATGACATGCTAGTTAAAGAACAGAAAGTGTTTTTAAAGTTTTGTGCAGGTGGTGACCAATTAAACCAGTTCTGTTGCTCTCTGAAATGCTTCCCGGAAGACCACAGCATGTTTTACAGGCCAAATTGCTCAGGGTTCTATAATGCTTTTCCCCTTTTCCTTATATAACTGCATATTGTGTGTAAAATTTGATATCTGACCTGTGCTGAATGTTGTGCGTGCATTTGCCTTGTTGCACCCATGTGCTTTTGTGTTCAGGTACATAAATAACACACATGTACTCACACGTACATTCCTCTGTGTGGATATAGGGCAATGTTCACTTTATGCTGTCACTATAGCCTCAATGCATTGATTAATTCATCAGAGCAAGGTATAAATTGAATAAACTTCCAGTTACGTTTTCTGAACAGAAGTGTACAAAAAGAAACCGTAGACTGGTAGGTAGGTCTTTGCTGTTTTTAGCATTACTTTTGTTTCAGCAGTTTTTAGAATGGCAATAACAGCTTTGCTTGCTGTTAATGGCTTCATCCAAGAGGCTCTGAGCTCTTTAAAATCAATAACATTTATAAACAATGCATCAATTACAATACTTGCGCTTCACTACAGGGCACAAAACAGCTTGAAGAGGTCAGGCTCTTGTCCGCAGTCTCAGATCAATGCAGTGACTGAGGGCTGAACCGAGCTGGATTTTTCTGACCCTTAGGCTTATTTTTTCAGCCATTAAACCTCTCAGTCACCATGCACTGGGACTTAAGCAAATGCTATCAGCTGGAAAACTGAGGCACTTTGAAAAGAACAGAGAAAGTTGCATCCCGTTCCTTCAGACACCTGCAGGTGTCATGAATGACTTTCTACATCACTGTGAGCTAGGCACTGACGGCATTGTTTTGAAAAAGCATTCATTTTCCAAAAAGCTGTCTTCCAATGCGACAAAGGCTGGTTTGCAGAAGAAGTAACCGTGCATTTACATTTGCTGTCTAAAGTTGAAGCTTGATATTCCCTTGTAACTAAGGGTTTTCAATACCTTATTTCCTTTGGTTGTAGAAGAGAACTAAGTGATGGCAGTAGTATTGGGAGTATCATCAGATGCCACAGTGATAGTGACTGTGCACGCATCTTAGGCAAGTAAAAGAACATTGTGTGGTCTTTAGGAGACAGGTAGTTCACACTATTCTTTATCTTATATTGGCTGAGATGAACTTTCTTGATGAGAATTCCTATTCTTTTGACCTACAGATGATACGAAGTGAATTGGTATGGTTTGAGCAAAATAGTTTCCCACATAGTAGCCTAACAGGCTGCAGATTCACCAAAGCACCAGCATTATTCAAAGGAACAGCCCCCTCAAATGTGCTTACTCTGGTAAATGTGCAGCTTGATTTCCCACGTTCCCATATATGACAGGCAACAGCTACTGAAGAAGCCCCTGCTTTGGCCTTCATCTTCACCTCAAAGAGATAAGGCTTGCAATTTGCCTATGCCTTGATCTGCTTTACTGGTCTAGTAGTACAGTGACTGTTGCACCTCAGCCCTTCCTGAACCACTCCAAAATCAATGTGACCATAGTGCCCTTTGCTGCTGCTGCACTGCACAGCATGTCTTCTTCAGGACACAGCAAGTTTTGAATGATAATAGAATCATAGAATCATAGAATAGTTAGGGTTGGAAAGGACTTTAAGATCATCTAGTTCAAAACCACCCTGCCATGGGCAGGGACACCTCACACTAAACCATGCCACCTAAGGTTCTGTCCATCCCAGCCTTGAACTCTGCCAGGGATGGAGCATTCACAACTTCCCTGGGCAACCCATTCCAGTGCCTCACCACCCGCTCAGTAAAGAATTTCTTCCTTATATCCAATCTAAACTTCCCCTGTTTAAGTTTTAACTTGTTAACCCCTTGCCCTGTCACTACAGTCCCTGATGAATAGTCCCTCTCCAGCATCCTTGTAGGTCCCCTTCAGATACTGGAAGGCTGCTATGAGGTCTCCACGCAGCCTTCTCTTCTCCAGGCTGAACAGCCCCAACTTTCTCAGCCTGTCTCCATACGGGAGGTGCTCCAGTCCCCTGATCATCCTCGTGGCCCTCCTCTGGACTTGTTCCAACAGTTCCATGTCCTTTTCATGTTGAGGACACCAGAACTGCACACAATACTCCAAGTGAGGTCTCATGAGAGCAGAGTAGAGGGGCAGGATCACCTCCTTCGACCTGCTGGTCACGCTCTTTTTGCTGCAGCCCAGGATACGGTTGGCTTTCTGGGCTGCGAGCGCACACTGCAGCCGACTCATGTTCATTTTCTGATTGACTAACACCCCCAAGTCCTTTTATATGATCAACATGTAACACCAAGTTATTCACGAAATATTGTATTTCTAAAACATGTGCATGAAATGGGCTTCCAGTGTAGGATTTCACATGTATTTAGAATGGGAGAGCCTTGTGTGTCCATAAAGACCTAATAACTCACTGCTCAGCTCCCAGCTGTTCCACGGATTTTCTGGGTGACCTGGGAAAGTATGCTCGGCAGTCTTCTGTGAGCTTGAGCCTCACAAAAAACATGAATATCTGTGCTTAAGTGCACTGGTGAGTGCTCGAAGTTAAGCATGGTTGAGCATTAACCTCAGGCAGTTTCTCTCTTCCAAGAGAAAATATTAACAGCAAATCCCCTCTTATGCAAAACTTTCTTCATCCTTGCAGAAAAGCAGCACAAAAATACTTGGGTCTATATCTTTGTGATCCATACAGGAGTCATATACAAGGAACTGTGCAGCCACCTTTGCAAGATAATATTCACATTGAACATGTAAGTGAATTACCGTGAATACAAATCGGGAGCTCAGCTGCCCCCAGGCTTGGCCCAAGAGCCTGCTCGACAGAGCTGCAAGGAATGGAGTCCTACAACATTGGATAAATGTACTTAATATGTGCTGTGCCTCAGCATGCAACCTTTGGGTTTCTGTTGTTATTTGACACATGCTCTGATGTCTCATGTGGCAGTGTTGTCTACATGTCCCATAGGAGCTCACCATCTTTTCCTGGAAGTCATATAGCAGCATGACTGTGGGCATCTGCCGAACCAGGCTGCGTCTTTTCTGGTACAGCGGTTTTGAAGCTTTGCAGCTGGTGAGGAAGATATTCAAAGCAGAGCCTGTACCTGTTTGTATTCCAGAGCTTCCCACTGTGAGTTTGGCAGTTTCCTGATCAGATACTTAAGAAAAAACATAGTCTTTGGATTTCACTCATTTTCAAAAGCTCAGTGTCCTTTATTACGTTGTCTGAGTCTCTGTAGATTGATAAAATGGCAGCAATTGATTTCAAGGTCCATAAGGTGAATTTGGCTTCTGCATTCTGTCTTTGGATGAGTTGTTTCAATGTCAGGAAAGCCAGACAGTCATCTTGAAGAGTTAAGAGGGAGGGATGGAGTGCATGATGCAGTTTCTCACTGTAAATAATTCACAAAATGTCAGCTGGTGTCAAGAAATAGAAACCTTTTGAACACAACTGAGATGATCAGTCATGTATTTGCTTCCAAAGCAAGGCTGGAATTAAGCAGGAACAATGCAAGGTACATTAAATATGCAGACATTATAAACTGCTCATTCTCAGACATAAAATTAAAGAACACTGCCCTCCCTCCTTTTGCCTTCAAGCAAATCCGCTGGCAGAACTTCCTGCTTTGGTATCACACACTGTTGTCAAGATTGTGGTGCTCTAAAATCTGATAATGAAGGAAAAAGACAAATCAAAGGGCTTAAAACCACATAATAGTCACTGCTTAAACCTTCTGTCTGTTTTTCAAAGCAACGCTGCCAGGCACCGGCTCCCATCTCTGCTTTCACTCAATCTTTTCACCCAATCTTTTTCCTTATCTTTTATTTCACCTGGAAAAAGAAATAACTCCCAGCTGTCAGGCCTGCGCTTTTTTGGGTGCTCCAGATGACTTCGGATTGCAGCAGCAAGAGTCAGGGCAGTGTACTTTCCCACAGCCAGGGTTCAGTGGCTGAAAACCATGGGGAATGATTCTGCAATCAGCATAAAAGCAGAACTGATCTGTATCATAATATTGCCATTTAGATTTTCTGCATATTTTATTAACCATTTTCATGCCAATTACTAATTCTTAAGCTTCATCTTCTCTGCACTTCTGTTCCCCTCTCTGCCCCTGGAAACAGTCAGCCACCTAAATGGCTGGTACTGCAGGGGCTGGGCAGCTGATTTTATTCTGCCTCTTGACACTCCTTAGATGCCAAAGTAAAAATAGGTTTAAAAATATGTATTATTTTCTCCCTTTCAATATCAGCAAGAACTGTAATGTAAGGCAATTTTGAAATACTGGAGGAAGAAGGAATGCTTTTAGTGAAGCCCCAGCAATCCCAGTGCAGAGGTGGGTTTTGACAGATCTTTATGATGTGTCTGCCACCTGCTATGATAATCTACTGCTGTGCATTATTTATTTATTTAATTTCTGGAAATTCTTCAAAAGACTTTCTTATAACCAGAGCCGAGTGCTTATTGCCCATAAGGGCAAATCTTGAACCTGCTCCTCAGCCAAGCTCTATCTCTGCTTCTGCAACATGCTCCATGCCAGCTGCTGTGAGACAAGCCCAAGGCTGCACCAGTGTCCTCTGGTACCTGATTTCACCTGGAACAGAGCACTGCCATTGTCCTCCTCCCCTCAAAGCACAGGCATGTGGGGGCTTCATGGCCAGGTAGGGAGCCTTTGCCCCATTTTGGCTCTTGCATTGTAAATGATTAACTGTAAATGAGCTACTAGGGAGGAAAGAGAATAACTGACTTGCTGACCCTCTCATAAGGTGCTAGCAAACACTTGCCATACAATGATGCATGGAGTAGTGTTTTGTCCTGAGAAAATGGGCCAGTTCTGCTTGTCTGAAAAGTAGAAAATACATCTGATGAGACGATTCTCTATCTAAACTGTGCCATTAGCACTCAGGAAGCTGTTGCAGCCTGAAGAGGCTGTGTTTCCCTTGCCCTAGTGGGCTGGAGAGGGCGCAGGAAGTACTCACAATGTAAGGAGCTGGTTCTGCAGCCTTGGCCACGGGTTCTGGGTGAACGAAGAGCAACTGAAGCAGAAACAAAATTCTTCTGATGGCTTCTAATGTGACTTGAAAGGTGTTATTTCTCAGAAGGAGATGATTCCCAATACTCCCTGAAAGACGGGTAACACCCTTGTGCTGAAAGAGGGTGAGGATGGTGGCACTGGTAGCCTCAGGAGAAGTCAAGAGGCCGAAGAGTGTACCTAGGGCTTGTAGCATCACTGTCTGCCCCAAACAGGGAGCAGAAGCCATGTCGTCCCCATGTGCCCTCACAGCTATTTAAGAAAGCCTTGCCTGGTATGAAAGTGTGTGCACTGCATCAGCAGCAGCAGCTGCAGGGCTAATGTAGTTATTGTACCAGAAGATGTTGCTCAATAATACACAGCATTGTTTACAGGGTTTTTGTAAAGCCTGATACCACTCTGATCAATGGGTATCAAGCTGAATTGCAGAAATTCCTTAAGGGAAAAGAGAGAAGGATCTGTATAGAAGCGTATAAGTGAGAATGATTGACCTGGCAGTAATTTCAGTGGAATTTCTGAGAAACTAAATATTATTGGATAAAAGTCTTATGTCTGGTAGGAACTGCCAGAGCCAAAGCTGATTTCAGAAGAAACTCGTAATGGTAAATTAATGTAAGGTTTAATAGTAAAGAAGGAGTAGAGAGACAGGTTTTTTTTATTGTGCCTTTTGTTTCTAGTTAGAAAGGTACCAGATCTCTAAGAGCTACAGTCTGTGTAAAATCAGTTGCATTTCTGTATCTGTATGATACATAATTGGCCATCTGGAAGAAAAATTGCCTGCTATATAAATGCTGTCAAGGTAACTGAACAGAAATTGGCCACGTAGTTTTTCTGTATTTTTTTGCAAATGACCTTTTGATTTCATTTGAAAATTTGGCTCATTATGTTTAAAATGGAAAATATGGAATGATATTAGATTTGTATTTTTGGTTTAATAGAACAAAATAATAGGTACAAGGCAATATCTTTAATGGGCTCTCACTGGGAAAGTTTTCCCCAGTGTTTCAGAAATGTATCAGAAAATTTGCTCAAAACCCTGAATTTGACATATTGTTACCTTCTTTTATTCAGGGCATAATAATCTTTCATTTGCAAAGATGTGTTAGATCAAAGCAGCATTTAGACCACGTTCCAATTTTTTGAGGTTTGGGAGGCCAAATAGATTTTGTGATATGGCATTTGCTTCTAAAATTATTTGCTCTAATATGCTTTTACCTCATCCCCTACCTGTTAGTTTTTTCATAAACTAGCAAATGATCTGCAATCTCTAGGCATTATGCATCCATTACACATCACCAAGCCTTTTCCACTTTTTGTATGAGCTTTTGCTAACAAATACTGGTTGTAGGCTAAAGGAAGGGTGCTTCACAGTGACTGCAGTAATGAACAAGTCGGCACCAAAAAAAGCACTGGCATATTCTTCAGTGCTGTACACTGTCTCACACTTGCACAGGTAGAGGAAAAGCCCTGGAGACCACACTGCCACCTCATGAGTGGGCTTAGTGCTGGGCAGTTAACTACGTAGTGCTTGATCTTTACTAAAGCCTGAGCTTTTTAGATTCCCACTTGTCCCAAAGGCTGAAAACACAAAAATCAGGGAAATTTTTGCTGAAATTTGTTCATTAATTCTAACCTAATTCTGTGTGTTAGGTTCATTGGCAAGAGCAGCAACAATAATAAACATCGACCTTCAAGCTAACCTTTTTCTCCCAGCTTTTCACAGGCTTCTGCCTGATACCTTGCTTTGTTGCTCTCCGTTTCAATAACTGATGCCTGTCTGCTCTGCAACCCAATGTAGAAAATAAGTTACAGATTATCAACCAGAATGGGGCATATTCATGGTCAACACCTACCATCAGCAACATGGGCTAGGGACAAGATCTGCCTCCATTTGCAGGTCATAGGATCATTGCACAAGAATCATCCTGTCGGAGTTCTGGCTTCCAAAGAGTGATGATGGCAAGGCAGAGCATTATGGGTTTCATAAAATCAGGTAGCCAGTTTAGCAGCCAAACATAAAACACTCACCTACAATCAGTTAAAAACCTTGAGAGACCTGTGATGATGAAGAAGGTTATAAATAAAAGTCAGAAAACATTCCCCCTTCCAATTTATGGTGAGGTATAAGACAGAAAATCTACAAGCAAATGCATGGAGATCAAAAATATTTCAACTAGAGATACTCTAAAATTAGCCTTAGAACTGAAAATTCTTTAGCTTTTTTCTGTATATTGACATATTGCCTCCAGTTCTGGGGCTTGCTCCAAGAGCTAATGCTTTATCAACATTAGGCAACAACAGAAAAACTCTAGAAGGAAGACTCTGCATTGCTTACTGGGACACAAATATCCTTCAATGGTAAGCATTTGACAGATGATGATCGTTTATCACTTTCTTGATACGCTAATAGTAGAAACATCAAACTTCCATTATTTTTTCCAGCCAGTGTCACTGTTTCGAATCCATTACAGTATGGATTGTAGCTGGCTGACCTTTGAGTACTTTTTCTTTCAGTTAAATGCAGAACACAGTTTTTCCATGTGGCTATGTTGCTTAGCATAGCATAAACATTGACAAATAAAAGAAAAACATGTCTCTCTGCCTGAAGTATTTTTGAAATGCATGGAATAAATGTTCTGTAAAGTGAGATTTCTGTGCATTTCCTCCTATAACTAATCCTCTTTAAGGAACAGAAGAGTTTGGAAGGGCTGTGATAGATAGGTTAATGACAACCTAAAGGAAGCTTGTGTTCATGAAGAGCACCCTCCATGGAGTACAAAACATCTGTCATGACAAAGCATGACCAGTGATAGTCTGAAATCTGCACCCTAGGATTTTCATTTCTGCTTAGTAGAGCTGTGGTAAAGTGGTTTTGTTTTGAATGGTTTTTTTAAGGGAAGATATTATTTTCAGGAAATAATGGAAATGGACAGCAGCTGATGATGTCTTTCATTACCGTTTTTGCACCTGTGTGATGATATTAAGTTTTATAATTGCAAGAAATGTGTAAAAAAGACCCAAACTGCATCTAACTCGTATGGGGACTGGATTGATCGCTAGTAATTGATTAAATTTCTTTGGTAATCTTAAAGTGGACACAGTATCTATGTGTATATCAAATTTAGAAATGTGAATAATTCTATTTAGAGGACTACTCACACGTGTAAATTTAGTCTTGTGCCAAGGCATCGTATTAAACTGAGGCCATAAATCTAAAACTGTGACTTAGCATTTTTCTCATAAAAACCAAGTATTTTCAAGGGATGTCACTGAATGTCAAAAAGCACTTCTTTATTTCCACCATTTGAACTACATATAAAAGTTTGAAACAGTATTGTTGCTTTTATTTACAAAGCCTTCCTCCAAGGATTTGTGCTCATCTCATCTTGTTAATACGTAAAGATGCTAGAATGTACCGAGGAAATAAAGCTCCAGTATTTCTGTATTGCCAGTAATTAAGAAAATGAGATACTCAATGAAAAGTCATCTTTTTGACCACTGGCAGAAAGAAGAAGGTTTAGATAAGCATCCAAACTGACCATCCAGAGTTCCTGAGACATGCCTTTACGAAAACATATCAAACTGCCATTTTATTAACGCAAATTCATTATTTCCCTTTGGTTAGTTTCTAAGGGGATTGTAATGAGGGAGCCCATGCCTGGATCCATAGCATGCTGTTCTATTCATTCCCTGGACTAGATCCATAATCAATCAAATAATGTTGATGTCAAGTTTTGTCAGATGGGTTATTTTAAATCACAAGTGTCAAATAACAAAACCTAGCATTTTAATAATATATTTCAGTAGCTCATTCTGAAAATTGACATGTATGCTTGCACCCATGAGACTTAAAAATTCATGTTATTCTGCTCATTTTGCACAGAAGTATTGTCTGCACTTGTAACAGACATATTTATATTTACACATAGGCACAAGGTAAAGAATATTTTGATAATTCATTACTTTGATAATTTGATAAGCCTGTATTGACAAATTATTCTGAAATAGTGACCACGTGACTATGATCTTTCTCATTAAAAAACCTGCTAACAAAATCTCTGTATTTGAAATATTTCTCCATTATTTGTGGTTCCTGACACCTGTCTTGAGCCTGATCTTGAAGCACTCTTTAGAGCTTTTAGTAGTTGAGGAATTGTATGGGACTTGATATAACCAGATGTATCAAGGACCTGAAATTTCAAGGCTAATGGAGTGAATACCTTTTTAATATCACTAGAAGAGCTGCAGAAGTACATGTAACAGCTGTGTGACTATAGTTAATACAAAATCTCTGTTCAGCAAGAGCTTACTGTTTTCTTTGACATTTTATTCCCAAGATACTGTAACTTGTATTAGTAGCCTGGCCATTTTAAATGCTGCCTGCGATTTTTCCTTGCTCAGTTGGTTTTGCTTTGTCTCCTTTCACAAATCCGAACAGTTGTTATTTTACTTTATCCCTTTCAGCTTGTGTTTGCACAAAATTATATGGTACATTGACTTATTTTCCCTCCCTGACATTAACAAGTGAACTCTCAAACACCACCCCTTTACTTTCTTGAATAAAATGCTAGTAGCTCCAGTCACAAGAAGAAAGAGAAATCATGTTGCAGTCCTGCCTCTGTTACCTCCTAGAGAGTGTTTCAGCCACCTGCATGATGCCCCTGGATGCATCTTTGAGAAATTAATGCTCTTTGTGTGCATTGCATTTGCATGGCAAGGTTTTGGTAGCAGGGCGGGCTACAAGCGTGATTTCTGTGAGAAGCTGCTAGAAGCTTCCCCCATGTCTGACAGAGCCAGTGCCAGCTGGCTTGAAGACGGATCCACCATGACTGGCCAAGACTGAGCCCATCAGCAACCGTGGTAGTTCCTCTGGGATGATGCATTTAAGATGGGGACAAAAAACAAAACCAGAGCAACTGCAGCCAAAGAGAGGAGTGTGAATACGTGAGAACAGCAGCTCCTTGGACACCAAGGTCAGTGAAGAAGGAGGAGAGGAGATGCGCCATGTTCCAGAGCAGAGATCCTCCTGCAGACCATGGTAAGGTAGGCTATGACCCTGCAGCCCACGGAGGTCCACATCCTCCACGGATATCCACCTGCAGCTTGTAGAGGACCCCACACCAGAGTGAGTGAATGCCTGAATAAGGCCATGACCCTGTGGGCAGCCACACTGGAGTAGTCTGCTCCTGAAGGACTTCATTCATGGGAAGCAAATGTGGAAAAGATCCACACTGGAGCAATTTACGAAAAATTGAAGCCCATGAAAAGGACCCACGTTGGAGAAGTTTGTGGAGAAGTCTCATGTGTCAAGGATCCCACACTGGAGCAGCGGAAGAATGTGAGGAGGAAGGAGCAGCAGAGACAATGTGTGATGAACTGACCGCAACCGCTATTCTCCACACTCCTGTGCCACTCAGTGGCGAGGAGGTAGAGAAATCAAAAGTGAAGTTGGGCCCATGAAGAAGGGAGGGGTTGGGAGAAGGTGTTTTAAGATTTGGTTTTATTTCTCATTACCCTACTCTTCCTTTTGATTTTCAATAAATTAATTTCCACAAGTCAAATCTGGTTTGCCCATGATGGTAATTGGTGAGTGATCTCTCCTTGTCCTTATCTCAACCCATGAGCCATTTTGTTATATTTTCTCTTGCTTATGCTGCTGATGAGGGGAATGATAGAGCAGCTTTGGTGGGAACCTGGCATTCAGCCAGGGTCAACTCATCACCTTACGTTAAGCATCACCTCCACTGTGCAGCAGAGGCTGTGGAGACGTCTTGATTTTTGGGCAGGGGGTGTGCTCTAAAGGGCTATCAGTCAGCCTTTGGGGAGTGTCTCAAGGCACAGGTTTTTCTGGCCTTTCTGCACAGAAGGCACCTACCACCAGTGTTTTTGCAGCCATAGTCCCAAGCACCATCAGGGGGTTAGCACTCCTTGACGAGATTTTACTTGCTAATACTTTCACAATTTTGGGTCAAGTCTGGGATATCCTGTGCACTGACATTTATTGGCTGAGTAACTAAGTTTAAAAACAGGACTTGCTGATTACATTTACTACTGCAACAGCAGGAGACTGCAAATTAAACAATTTTGAGTATGTAAAATGTTGTGTTTCTGCTGAAATCCTGATGAAATATAAGATGTTTCACCCATATCTAGTTGGAGGTGAACTGGAAGGTAGAGTCTAGATCCAAGCACATCCAAGAAGTTATTCAAAGTCCAGAGACAGAGATCTGCAACTGCAAAACTCATTGTTTCAGAGAGTGATGAAAAGAAGCCAGAAGGCAGAGTGTGGATCCAAGCGTGTCCATGAAGTTATATAAAGTACAGAGACGGAGATCTGCAACTGCCAAACTCATTGTTTCAGAGTGGTGAAGAGGAACCATGTTCAAAATGCTCCATTACAACAATAATTGGGAAGTATTGAGATTTGAAAGACAGCTATATAACTGAATTTTTTTTTCTGTTACTGATAATGCTGCTTTATTTCATGGCAGTATTTACAATACGTATCCACTGTATTCTGATGTCAGTGGTGAGCTTTCCTGCCATTACATATGTCAGTGTTTGGTCTCAGATGTTAAACAAAAGCCACAGACAGTCCAGTGTGGGGCTACTATCTTTCTTGGTGTGAATCCTGACTTCATGTAGTCCCTTTCAGTTGGCAGTCATTAAAAAGAGAACAATGTGATGAATGGCTGGTGAATAAAAGACTGTATTCTTTCATTTAAAGCAGAAAAATGCACTGCCTGCTTTTCCTTGTAAATTAACAAGATAATCACACAGAGGTAGATAATAACTGTCTTATTACTAGGATCTCACATTGTGCCCTAGATGTTTTGATGGCAGGAGCCTCTTGTCAGGATCAGCTGCTGCTCTTTTGTCTTCACCACCACCCGTCACCCCCACCCTGCAGTCGCAGCTCCTGCCAAGCAGCCGTTAACGCAGTGCACAACAGGGCTGAGGCTGCTCCCCACCTGACATCCCTGGAGAGCATCTGGGAACCTTTGTCCATTGCACTAGGGGGAACTGGCAGAGGAAAGTTTCCTGATCTCCAAGAAGCAGATGAGAATTGATGCCATTGCTCAGTCCTCAGCTGCCCCTTCCAGGCTGGGTTGTGCCAGTGAACCAGAAGCACAATGAGTGATGGGAGCATGTTGCAAGTGCCCACATCCTAGCCCTGGTGTCCATTGCACTATGAGATACCGTTGCCTTTGGTAGCAGTAGTAAATCTCAGCAGAGCTTTGGGGCTTTGGGGTGTTCTCTTTTGTTATTTGTTCTAATATATTTGATAACCAAGCCAACCACCAGCCATTTATTTTGCAAGGTTTGTAATGATTAAATAACATTAGATCTTCAAAAAATTCCTGGAAAGATATTGTCATTATTGTAACAACTAATATTTATGCCTCAGTGGATAATAATTCTACATTTGCCAACTTATCAATCAGACGGATTTTAATCTGGTTATTACAGATAACCAGAAGCAATATTAATATTTGACACTACAACATCCTTGCTATTTGGTATTATCAGCACGTAGTTTACTTTGTCTACAACATCACTGTGATGTTTTGTCTCTGAGTTACTAATACATACGTAAAGCCTACATGTAAGCAAAGATAAGTTTATCTGTAGAAATAATTGCAAAGTAAGGAAAAGAAAGAAGGACATAGTACTTGCAGAAGGAATTGAGCTGAAGGTGGTCAAATATTCCAGTCATCTCTTAGTTCCACAGAAGCTCAGTAGTTGTTTCACTGCTGGTAGAATAGCCAGCCCTGCCAAGAATATTGTAATTGAAGCCCCACTGTTACAGAAAATAGATTCAGTTTGCATTTATTACAGTTTTGCATTCATGTGATGGTCTATTTCTCTCCTACTAAATATCCAGACTCAAGCACTTACTGTAAAGAGTCCCATCTAATGTCATCCACATGCCAGGCTTTCTTGCTTTGTCACTTAAATGAACTTCTGTTGCCACAGTGGAAATCAGTCCTTCATTATTTTTGTATTTTTTAGCAGTAGTGCCAATCTTCTGCATGAAAGAAATCCACACAGGATAAACAAAAGACTACAGAGATTCAGCAATGCAATTGTTACACTGATTAATATTTGAACACGTTAATGATTAATATTTGAATAAATAAACGAAGAAATAGCCAGGGAAGTTGTTAGAATGTGAAGGCATTAAGGAGCCAGTGACACCCATGAGTAAAATCCAGCTTGCTGGAACTGTAAAAGCTTCTGAAAGCTGCCTTCTGCAGAGGTTACCATAGGAAACATCATCTGGGAGTGGCTGAGCTTCTGCCCACATCTCTTATTTCTATCTGATGCAGATAATCTGAGAGCAAATGAGTCAGCACTAGTGCAAATTATAACAAATGGCTCTTCAGTTTAGGTGCCTCAAGTTGTCCAACCCCGAGTATTGCAGAGGTCTGATTTTGCATAGAACAGGTATGTGATGAGTCCAAAAGACAGATCCTTACGAGTAAGACACCCAAACCAATGCCACCTCTTCCGGAGACTAAGGTGAGCAATCTTCATTTGCTCAGAGAGGTCAGATATAGATTTGACCATCCCCAAGAGACAAGATCCACTCAATATCAGTACCACAGAGGTTCACATAGCTGGGGAAGTGAGGCTCTGCCACCCTGCCTGACAGCATCATTCTCGTGCAGCACAAGGTGTTACAGCTATTGCAGCATAAGCTGAGTGATGGAAGGCAGATTTCAAAAGACCACAAATGGTGTGACAGCCAAAAAAAGAAAAACAAAAGGCACAGCCATTTTCATGCTGAGCCAGTGTGTGTATTCGCACTCTTATCATGGGAGCTCTACACACCCATGTGATGAATAGCTAGGTGTTACAGCTGTCATGTAGATCACATACATTCCTTCTGTATTGCCATGTAAAGATACAGAGTGACAGGCCTTTGGCACTGGCATATGACCTGCTGCCTTGACAGCTGCTGAGTCTGACAGACCTGAGTCATGTCTGGTTGTGACCAGCCAGTGATGTGGTGTGCACAGCAGAGTTGCTACATCTGTGGAGGAGGCCAGTGGTGCGCCATTGCCATGTCACAGCACCAGCACTGCATTTTCTTGCCCCAGGCTGTGCACATATATGTAAACATCTCGAAAGCACCATTTTGAAGATTACTACCTACAGCAGCTCTTGCTCTGTGTGTTCAGGCAGTGAGATGGAAAACTTCTCCATTAAAGAAAATGTGCTGTGAACTAACACCTCCAGTTGGTGGGGATTCCCTTTAGCACAGCATGCTGTTGGCTGGGGGTATGTGTGACTGATCAGCCCGTGTGTCAGCGTATATAGCTTTCAGTGCATGTAATTCAACTGTGTGATGTTGGTGCTTCTATATCACCCATTCTTCCTCATGCACCTTACAATCTGTACTGGAGATTTTTGTATTTAACTGCATCCAGCATTGCCAGAGACTAGCCTTCTAGTTTTAATGGTCTGACAAATGAGGCACTTAAAATACAGGAGCTCAACTCCAAGCGAGACTGCAAAGAGCTTGCATGTCCTTGGGTGAGAGACTCACTCTCCTTTGCCTCAATGCTCTGTTTGCAAAGTGATGGCCAATATGTTTCTATGCCCCAAGAGGATTATGAGGATGCATGTGAGGCACTTGGAAGCTATTTCCTTGGGAACCAGATAATGAAATCTTCCAGCAGTTCACATGAGACAAAGATGCGATCTGTTGCACAGACACATGGGAATGTGTTAGAGGTGCAAGGAGTTCCTGGTGGGAACAGTGCCCTGAAGTCTGTCTTCTGCCACAGCACTGGGAGAGGTTTTTTGGGGCACAAATGTAAACTCCAGGCCTTCCTAGGACCCTTTTTATTCCTATGGCTCTGCAGCCATACCTCTTACATTAGATATGTTGGTGAATATATCTGTGAGCAGTCCTGTCCAGATCCATTTGTAGAACTGCTATCTATGTGTTCATCTAAACTATTTCTGACCATGCTTATGCCATTTTACCCAGATCCCTGTAGCAGCAAATTACAGAAGTCACTACTTGCTTGGTAGAGAAGGACTACTTTATATGATTTAGGCTTACCTCCTACTGATTTAATTGCATGCCCCTTAACTGTCTGACTGCAGAATTCAGTGAACAGCAGTTCCCCATTCAGCTTACAGCTTTACTGTTTTGGAATCATAAATCATAAGCCACTCAGTCTTCTCCCTGAAGGGTTGCAGCCTCCCTGGTCTCCCCTCAAAGACAACTGCACATTCTCTTACTTTCTGTATTCATCATTCTCCATACTCTGCTGAAAGCAGAGGTGTGCAGAGCTATTGAGAAGTGGGTGCACAGCATTTCACATAGCAGCAAAATTTCACCTTCTCTCTTGGTCTCAGCACACTTCCCTACAATATCCAGTGTTTTTGTTGACTATTTTAGCCCCTGCCCCAAACATTGAGCCAAAGATTTTCAGATGGCTGTCCATGCAGACTCCAAGAGCTCTTGCCTAAATTGTAACTGTCAGTCTCAGATTTAGTGTCATGTAGACATGGTTCAGACCTACTACCACGCATTAATTTGTTTAAAGTCATTCCGGAGCATCTCACCATCAACATAGCCAGTGACTAACTGAAGGAGTCCAGCTGCCACATGCAAACCTACGTATATCATCATTTAACTCACTCTGTAGATCACCAACGAAAGTGCTGAATAAAAATTATTCCAGCATCTTCCTCCATGGGTTACCACCACTGGCTGTTCTCTATCCCAAGGTGTGACATCTGGCCCTGCTCTTTGTTTCTTATCCTTTAACTGACTTTTAATCCTTAGAAGGGCATTTTTTCCCATCCCTGGCAACACAGCTTCTTTGATACCTTTTGCTGTGAAATCCTGTCAAAGGCTTTATGAAAACCCAGATACAAGGCATCTGCTGGATTCCCTTTATCCGTAAGCTTACAGCTCCCCTGGGAAGCTGCCTGAGCATGGCAGGGCTGCCAGAGCCCCTCTTCAGTGAGGGTCCATGCAGACAGCCTGCCTGGTGCCCTGGCTGTTCATAAGGAAAGGTCATGCTGTGGTGGAGCCTGGACGCCACAAAACCAGACAGCAACAACCTCCCTGCCAAAACAACCTCTGGCAACATAGCTAGGCTTGAGGTCAAGCTGCCAATAGATCCTTTCTGTCCCTCTTGTGAGCGGCCCCGGGCACCCTCCAGGAGGCACTGCAGCTACCTGGTCTTCTTAAAGCTGCCTTAAGGTGTTTCTGCAAAGACACATGGGCATCTCCTGAAGATGCCTGGGAAAACAGAAAGCACAGGGTAGGGTTTCCCATGGGCATACCAGCCAAGTTGTCCCATATCCCATGTGGAGGAACTGCGATGGTTGGTGAGTGCTCCGTGATCAAGACATAGCTATGAAATAAAAGGTGGAAACAAGGACAGTCGTCCTGGGAAAAATACAGGGATGTTGTCCAGGAAGCTAGGGACCAGGTTAGCAAAGCTAAGGCCCAGTTAGAATTAAACTTGGCTAGGGATGTGAAAGATAACAGGAAGGGATTCTATAGGTATGTAGCGAATAAAAGAGAGTAGGGACAATGTGGGCACTCTCTGGAAGCTATCAGGAGAACAGGTTGCCCTGGATTTGGAGAAGGCTGAGGTTCTTAATGACTTCTTTGCCTTGGTCTTCACTGGTAAATGCTCTGACCACACCACCCAAGTCTTGAAAGGCAGACGCAGGGTCTGTGAGAATGAAGACCTTGGGCCCACTGTAGGAGGGGACCTGGTTCGAGACCATCTTAAGAATCTCAACATGCACAAGTCCATGGGACCTGAAGAAATCCATCCACGGGTCCTGAAGGAGCTGGCGAATGAAGTTGCTAAGCCACTGGCCATCATATTTGGAAACACCATGGCAGTCAGGTGAAGTTCCCGATGACTGGAAAAAGGGAAATATAACCCCCATTTTCAAGAAGGGGAAAATGGAAGACTCAGGGAATTACAGACCAGTCAGTCTCACCTCTGTGCCTGGCAAACTCTTGGAGCAGATTCTCCTGGAAGGCATGCTAAGGCATATGAATAACAACAAGATGCTTGGTGACAGCCAGCATGGCTTCACTAAGGGGAAATCCTGCCTGACCAATTTGGTGGCCTCCTATGGTGGAGCTACAGAACTGATGGACAAGGGTAGAGCAGTTGACGTCATCTACCTGGACTTGTGCAAACCGCTCAACACTGTCCCACACGACATCCTTGTCTCTAAATTAGAGAAACATCAATTCGATAAGTGGATCACTTGGTGGATAAAGAACTGGCTGGATGGCCACATGCTAAGAGTTGTGGTCAGTGGCTCGATGTCCGGCTGGAGACTGGTAATGAGTGGTGTCCCTCAGGGATCAGTGTTGGGACCGGTCTCATTCAACATCTTTGTCGGTGACATGGACAGTGGGATTGAGTGCGCCCTCAGCAAGTTTGATGATGACACCAAGCTGTGTGGTTCAGTTGATAAGCTGGAGAGAAGGGATGCCATCCAGAGGGACCTCGACACGCTTGTGAGGTGGGCTGATGCCAACCTGATGAAGTTTAACCATGCCAAGTGCAAGGTCCTACACCGGGGTCGGAGCAATCCCAGGCACAGCTACAGCTTGGGCAAAGAAGAGATTCAGAGCAGCCCTGCGGAGAAGGACTTTGGGGTGTTGGCTGTTGAGAAAATGAACATGAGCCGGCTGCAGTGTGTGCTCACAGCCCAGAAAGCCAACCGTATCCTGGGCTGCAGCAAAAAGAGCGTGACCAGCAGGTCCAAGGAGGTGATCCTGCCCCTCTACTCTGCTCTCGTGTGCCCTCACTTGGAGTATTGTGTGCAGTTCTGGTGTCCTCAACATAAAAAGGACATGGAACTGTTGGAACAAGTCCAGAGGAGGGCCACGAGGATGATCAGGGGGCTGGAGCACCTCCCGTATGAAGATAGGCTGAGCAAGTTGGGGCTGTTCAGCCTGGAGAAGAGAAGGCTGCGTGGAGACCTCATAGCAGCCTTCCAGTATCTGAAGGGGACCTACAAGGATGCTGGGGAGGGACTATTCATCAGGGACTGTAGTGACAGGACGAGGGGTTAATGAGTTAAAACTTACACAGGGGAAGTTTAGATTGGATATAAGGAAGAAATTCTTTACTGAGCGGGTGGTGAGGCACTGGAATGGGTTGCCCAAGGGAGTTGTGGATGCTCCATCTCTGGCGGTGTTCAAGACCAGATTGGACAGAGCTATGGGTGGCATGGTTTAGTGTGAGGTGTCCCTGCCTGTGGCAGGGTGGTTGGAACTAGGTGATCTTAAGGTCCTTTCCAACCCTAGCTATTCTATGATTCTGTTATTCTATGATTCTAAATCCTAGTCAATGTTTTTATTTTCAGGCTTCCATTTTGTCTCCTTCTGCTTCATCCAGAAGTGTGGGCACCCCAGTTTAATTTTTCATTTCTTAGTTGTTTCTTTTTTCAGAAGCTCATGCTAACTGAAGCATAAAATGGAAGGGCTTTTGCAAGACTTTTTTATTTGCTCAGTGTTTTGGCCAGCACAAGAAACACAGTTTCCTGAAAGCTCCAGAACATCCATTGGGCATAAATCACAGACGTCCAAGGTGTCTGGGATGCTTTTCCTAGATTTTTTTCTCTCTGCTCATGATATTTTGTTTGTTCCTGAAAACATATCCTCTCTCCCAGTCAAACCCATTTTCTTACGGTCACTGGTCTCCCCAGTTAGGTAATTCTGTTTATCAGGTGATCTGATCTGTCTTGGGAATTCAGAGTAGGAAAACTGCTTTGCACATCACTACAACAACCTGGAGGTCTACCGAACTCAGCATGCTGTAGGTGGAGCAGGTCTGAAACCTGAAAAAGACAGCATCTGTGCTCCTAGAGCTCAGCTATGAGGTAGGCCAAGAATCACCAGGTCACCTCTCTTCTTCCCTCTTTAATCTGAGCAAGTGAAAGAAAACATGAAAATAAATTTGTCAAGGATTGGTGTGCGAGTTCTACCAACTTTGCAGATACTTGCTCTTCTCACCTTGGTTAATTCAGCTAAGGAAAAGCACCTGAACTCAAAAGTGAGGCTTGCCCAATGTGTTGGTGTTAGTCCAACTGCTGTGTGGTTTTGCTGACTCCACACTCCTGGTGACACCAGGGGTTTATCCCTGCAGTCCAAGAGGGATTTCCTTGTGTTACCCCATTGTTTTGTGTTTGGCAAGGTTTAAACATGAACTTATTTGCAACAGATGCTTTTATTCTGCTTTTCCAAAGAAGTCATAGCTGTGGCTGTGGCTTTTTGACTCCTCTTTGCTGCTACAAGGGTTTGCTGTTGCTTGACATCACCAAATGAGATAAACACATCCTTAATTTGGAACCTGTAATTACAGTGTTGCTTCAGATTGCCCACAGAGCAGTACTGACCTTGTCATGCTTATTTACAATGACCTTGTTATTGGCAACGGAAAGCTGCATTTAAAGTACAATAAATGAATGTTTATTTCTGCAGTATCAAACTCATTAGAAGTCTGGAGGGAACGCCTTGCTATCCTTGTTCGAAAATTCTCATTTGCAAAGGTTGTATTTTCTGTTAGGGCAAGAAGTTAAATGCTATCTAGTGTTTCATAGAAAAGGTATTCTGGCAATGTATAAAGACATTTGCAAGAGGTTAGGCTTTTACTAATGGGCAGGTGACTTGGAGGAACCATAGGGCTAGTCTCAGCTGGACCCACACTTGAGCACAAGGTTCTTCTGGAAATGGAGGGTAGAATTGTGCTTCTGAGAGTTGTTTTCCTCATGGACATCAATTCTGTGATGTGCCGCATTTTGTAGTAAGAGAGATAGCATGTTGGGCAGAAGCAGTAATAGCTTCAGCAGAAGGGAATGTCTAAACTGCAGGAGAGGTGGTGATAGATTAAAACCTCTCTGAAATATAGTGTCACAACGAGCTCCGCTTCCTTCAGGGGGAATTGAATAGGGAAGAAGGAAAAAGAGTTTGCTGTGCATCCCCGAAGTGTCCCTGAAAACTTTTATTTTCCTGTTTTTCAGGTCTGGCCAGATCTTAAGGGTTTGGTTTGGTTTGGTTTGGTTTTTTAATTTTGATCTATATAGAAACAGTTTATAGGTATTTAGCAGATAGTTTTGTTAGCTGTGTATAGTCTCTGACTGTTCTTAGGGCTGAGGCTGCTTGTATACCCCAAAACTTACGAGTTTAAAGGAAATCTCCGTCTGCTAGCTGGTGTTTCAAACTGGTTTCCTTTGTTGTGGATTGAATTCTGCATGTGCAAATTCCTTAGTCATGAAAGATTTGCTCATGATCCCTTGCATACAAGAGTGCAGCAGACCAATGTTTATTAATCAGGCCGATACTTGACTCACGCACAGATGGTCAGTGGACTCTGCAAACTCTGCTTGCTTCTTGTAGAAGTGTGACTGCACCAGCAGCGCACAGATCACATATTAATAGAAAGCAGCATGCAGAAATCTGATCCCATGGAGGCTACAGTTATTTTGGTTGGATTAAGAAGTGCATGTCTGCATAATTGCAGAGCAAACTCAGTGTTTTAAAAGATACTGAAATGCAGTGGTTTTGTGAAAGGCCTGATACAAAACAGATGACTGAGGCAGTCATAGCAGATGAAGAATGAATGAAACCAGCAGCAGGGCTTTTGTGAAGAGCTACAGCAAGATGTTTTAAACTGCTGTAGCCTGTCTTGTTAAACAAGCAATGGCCCTAAAAGCGTACAAATTTAAAATTTTCATGGAAGTGTTCAGCAAGCTGTTCAATAACCATACCATGCTGCAAATAGGCTGTTCATTTATGTTCAGACTGGTAGCTCTCTCACACTACCCTGAAGGTTACTGAGTGGCCCACACAAGATGTCCCTGCACCCCAGTGTCTCACGGCAGACCAATGGCAAAGGCCTGGGAAGAGTGTTGGCTGTCAGAGTTACTTTTAGGGGCAGCCAACGTCTGATGACGTTTGGATAAAGTATATAGGAGCTCTTAGTTGTGGCCATATCTGCATTGACACATGATGGTGCCAGAGCTGGGCAGCATGTGGAGAGGGCAGATGTGCTTTTGTCTCTGTCACCTCTAAACTTCAGCAAGTTTTAACCTTTCCACTCCAGCTCAGAAGCAAGTAACACCTTCATCTAGGCTGATGTGGGAATGAATCAGATCGGGATATCTGATTTCTGTCTATGTATGTGGAGGGCACTGTTCTGTGCCTGGGCTATAGACACACATCTCTCAGCTTTAAATGCTATTGGATGTCCATTCTTTCCCTTCAATCCCTTATTTAAGCAATAAAATTAATTCAAGCTTGAATCCATCAAAGACAGTGAAATAAGGAAGATGACAGCTGTCCTTCATCAGCCTAAAAAGTCATATCTGAACCAGGACTACAAACATTGAAATAATGGAGAAAAGATGAGCCCAATGTTTGGTAGAGAAGGATGACAATTTGGCCTCATGTATGTTTATGATAAGGGCAGTATGTTGTAATGCTGTATTCATGAGCATGTCTGCAGAACTGAGAAGTTTTACAAGGCCAAGCACAAGTGACATCCATTTGAAAATTCGTAGCCAAATGTTCTCTACTTCCAGTTCCGGACTCATGATTAGTTAATAATCTGTTCTAAAGTTTGCTGTTCAGGCAGGGAAAGAAAGCCATGCTCTGTGACTACCATGATCAATCATAAACTGGGAAAGTAATGGCTTGACATAGACTGATCTTGCACCCCTGAAGTGAAACTGAATTTGCCCAGAGCCCTGATGCCCTGAGTCAGAGATACAGAGTGTGACAGTCTTCCTCTCTTCGCCCCAAATACTTACATGATGCTGGCTGCAGGAAGTGGAAATGCCTCCTGAAATCAAATGGAAAGGAAGCTAGGGCAACAGATGATGGAGATTTGCTGTTAAACAGGAGGTAGGCACCTGCTATGCTCTTCAACTAGTGATTGTGATGAAGGAAAATGCATCCTTGAGTTGCTGGAGGCTGAACTTACAACTCCCCAGGAAAGTCTCAGATAGCAAGGTTTGTGATATGGTTTACAGTACAGAGGCAGCTCTTGAAAGCAAAACACTCCCTTACCTTTAATGATGGGATTTGCAGCTGCAGGTTTGGCAGTACTATAATAGCATACAGCTACTTTAACCTAATTTTATATCTACGTTTTAATATATTTAAAATCTGTAATACATAATTTCCTGTAGATTTGGCCCAGCCTTTAAACAGGGAGAAGAAGTATTTTATTTTATTCTGTCTCATGTAAGAGCTGCCTCAGGGCTGTGAACTGCACTCATCTATGGTGCTGGGAGCATGCTTGAAAACGATCAAGCAGCATGAACATTGGTGTGGGTATGGACCCAATGTGTTCACTAGTGTACAGAGTTAACTCACCTTCAGCATTGCTGCTGCAGGGATAGTTTGTACTGTGAGCAGCAGGTAACTGAAGGACCCCAGATTTTACTTCCTGAGACAGGTGCAAAAATTGTGTGACAGACAGAACTCTTTCACTCTACTGACAGTTTTGTGTCATCTATAAAGATACTGAAGATAATTTCTTCTACACTAAGTCCGGTGAATTTACACTCACAACAATTATAGTGCCCAGCTGGGATGTTCCCAGATGTATGCCCATCTACACCTACTGAGGGTTGCATTCTTTTCACTTTGTTTTCTCTTTTTATCTTTCCTCTTCCTTGTTGCAGCCCAGGCATCTCAGGGGAGTCAGGCTGCTTTACGACAGAGGTCCCTCAGATGCCCCCATTGCTTGAAACTGCATTGTAGGATTGTAACTCTTTTCCCTTGTTTGGGGTTTTTTTTTGTTTGGTGGGGTTTTTTGGGGTTCTTTTTTGTTTGGTTTTTTTTTTTTTTTTTGGTCTTGTTTTGTTTTGTCTTGTTTTGTGGGTTTTTTGTGTTTGTGTGTTTGTTGTTTAGGGTTTTTGGGGGGGTTTTTTTGTTATTGTGTTGTTGGGGTTAGTTGTGTTTGAGTTTTTTGCCAAAGAAACAAACAAAAGCAAGCAAGCAAGCAACCAAAACCACTGGTGCTTGTAACAGTGAAGCCAAGTTACAGCCACTCCTTCAGTCCCGTGTTCTGTCCACATCCCAGGCTCAGCCAGGCATTGAGGCAATACTAATACAGGAAGTGCACCTCTGGCCCTCAGAGAAGCAGAATTTGGTGGGGGTCAGAAGCCAGATGTTCCTGCAGGACTGCAGAGCATTAGTGACCTTCACTGAAGCATTCAGGATAGAGCAAGTGAGAGAGACCTTTAGGCTGCTGTCTCCTTTAGAAATGGTGTTTACCATCTCTTAAACCTTCAAGTGAAAAAGAATATATGTGCTTTTTCGTTTTGAAATATATTGTCTTTGTACAGCAGTATGAATTGAAATAAAAAGGATAATACATACAAAATGTCTGAAATACAAATGAAAAAGCTATGCAGTGGTGGGAATGAAACATATTTCAGTTGACCTAGATCAAAATTATTTCTGGAGTTCCAATTTCTGGAAACTTGTGATGTTTTTATTTTTGTTCAAATGTAACAATACCAGTGTGCAGCCAGAAAGCACGTGTTGCCCTTGTCTGTTTCCACAGCACCTCAGAGCAGAATCTAAGTAATATGAAGCCTCCTTGCATTTTGATGCAAATAAAGGTACATTTAACGGAAAGGAGGCCCATATCTACTTTTCACAAGACGAGAAAATGATTGCAATTCAGCTTTTTTCTTTCTGGTTTACCACAGGTGGAAGATTTGGGCTGCGTGGGAACAATGCAAACTGGAGCTGCTCCTTTGTTTGGTAGAGCAGCTTCATGTGGGAAGTGGATTTTGACTGCACTCAGGTTTGATAAGGGCAGAACAACAGGCTGTTTGTTTAATAAGACTAAAGCCATGTTGGTCTTCCTGCCCAAAAATATCTCTCACAACTTGTCTTGTGACTGAGGTCAGCCTCAGATAACTGAATCCTTGTCTGTTCCCTGGTGTGAGTGAGAAGGCTGGGAGGAAGGTTTCCATTTATTCCAGAGGTTCACACTAAGCTCCCTGTGGCCTGTGCTAAGCAAGTGTGTTATGTGTCCCCAAACCCCACAGTGAAATTCTGCACTACACTTATTTACCTAAGGCCTCATTTAATTTCAAACAGCACTCACACTGACTTGAACAAAGAACAAACACGGGAAACCTCTTGCTTTTTAACAGTGCTGCAGTACCACAGGAGTATTATAAGCTCAGTAGCTAACAGGGCATCAGCAAAATACATAGGCTGCCTTAGCTGATCATTTTCAATGATCATTTCACCTTTGAAATTTTACACAGGCTTTTTTACAGTTATATTGAATAGCAAATAACTTCTGAGTACTTACTGCAGAGAAACATGATTACCTTTGCAATCACATACATCTAAGCAGAGCACATATGCGAATACAGCTCCCTTAATAAAATTCCTCCACTGAGCTATGGAAGCCACGGCAATTGTTCAGACACTATAACCTGGATAGAGATTATCTTTTTCATGATGCAATAGCAATAACCGTATAAATAAGTTGATGTATGGAACTTGGTTCCTGTTTAAAGAAATCACATTGTAGGTCACCATGGCATACTTCATCTAACTGCATAAAGTTTGCAAACTCAGAGCACGATTGTAAATAATTTAGAACAGTACTGTAAGTCTTTGGAAGCTTGGAAATAGCTTGAAAGACTACCAAAGTTTTGGATTTCCATGCATTTCTTACCCTTAGTGTCATATCAAGTCATCTAGTTTAATAGCAGTCATATGTTTCTTATGCCTTTGAGATAGTCACCAAAGACATTGTCTGGTCTGTTTTAGTTGACCATGCATTTTTATTGGAATCTGGAGGTAACTGCTGAGAAAAGACATCTTGAAGCTGGATCAATGAACAGGAGGAGTCTCTTCCCATAGTAGGAACTGAAACTTCTCCTAGCAGGTCTTATCTTGGCTTATAGCATAAAGGTTGGTGAGTGAAGGGGTCTTAGCCTCAATTATTAGCCCTTTCTAGTAGCAGCTGGATATAAAATGGTTGCAAGGTGGCTGGAGGGGTCTTAGCCTCAATTATTAGCCCTTTCTAGTAGTAGCTGGATATAAAACGGTTGCAGCAGAGATGGTCTGACATACCTTAAACTCTTTTCCTTCACTTCTGCATGTAGGCAAATGCCATCTGCATTTTTTGCTCACTACGAACAAAATACAATTGCAATCTACTACTGATGTAAAGTGGCATGGCTTCTTTGGCTCTTGTGGCGGTTGTGGGAGAATGCAGTCCTCAGGGCCTAGACAGGGTGAATTTTCAGTTGAATGTGATCAAACTGCAACCTGAATTAGTGATTTCAGGTTGTCTGAATCACAAGTACAGTGCTGTGCTCTGTTCAGTGCTTGATATCAAAATATACCAAAAAAAGTATAAATGTTAACCTGCTAGCTAGCTCAATATGTTCATGCAATATGTTTGACGTATTGTATGAATTAGTTTGGTCCAGCTGCTGATGTCCTAATTTCTTTTATGATGTAATGTTCAGCTCACCTGGCCAAGGCTGGCAATGTTTCTGAAGGGATGGGGTTTTTCAAAAAGGGCAAGACTATTGCTGGAATTTAAAGGGAGATCTAGAGCTCAGGTCACTCCCTTTTATTTCAGAAAAAAAGCAGATGTTGAATTTCATGAAGCTATTTCAAGCTGCTTTTTCAACCAATGTTTCTTTTACCCAGCAGATACTGAACAACATACTTTTGATTCTGCACAAGACAAAAATTGCTCTGACATTTTTTTGAGACGTCTGTTCCAGAATTTTCTCTGAAAAAAAAACCAAACCCAAAAAACCAAAGGCCTCAGGGTTTGGCTCCTGATTTCTTAATGTGCTGGAAATGATCAGCAGTGAATCTTTCAGTGAAAGAAAGGGAATGTTTCAAGCCCTCCTCATTACTATTCACAGATACTTTGGAAAGAAAAGTTCAGAGTGGCCCGCTGTCCAGAAGGTCACATTCCCTTATTTCTCTTGTAAATTTGCCCAGGGAGCATTTCACACTACACCAGCCTGAATTATATTGCTCCTGACAGTGATGTCAGAATGAGCAAATGCTGAGGTCGTCTACAAGAAATGCTGCCAGCATGGCACAGCAGTCTTCAGTTTGTAGGCCTATGCTTTTCCTGTCTTAAGAAACACTAAGGACAGCAGAATAACTGCCTTTCAGCTGCAGTTTGATTTCACAAGCCTCTGTCTCTGGCTGCAAACAGGCAGGGCTTCCTGGACACCTTACTGGATCTGGGACTGCCTTCTCCAGGCACTGCTGAAGGAGCCAGCTAGCCATGGGGACAAGTGACAGGGATGAGTACAGTCCACAGCTCCCAGCAAGGCTGTCTGCAGCACAGCTGCCTCTGCTGCCGCTCCCAGGCTTTCCTCCTGATTGATGTCTTATGTCTGCAGGAATAAGACCCCCTGTGACCCTCTTTGTTATGTTCTGTATTTCCCACATATTCCATGTGAGAAATGGTCTCGAGATGAAAATTTTTCTTGTAAAAGCTCAGGGTAGACACAGCAATGAAGCAGCTATTTATTAACATTTTTGCAAAAATGGGTGTCCTAGCAAGTAGGCACACACAGCAAAGGCAGAACTATGATTTATATTTCATATCCCATCCACAAGTTACCTCCCTTGTTTCCCCATTGGTTGGGCACTCCAAGGCTTACAACCTATCCAACACATATAATCTACATGCTAACTGTCCCGCCTCTGTTTACATCTCGCCTTACTCAATTTCATACACCATTTCCTCTCATTTATTTATCTCCTTTTATGGTTCGATTTCATAACTCTCTGGCATACATGTAGTACCCCAACTTACTGTTTAACTACAGAACCAGTTTGCACCGGCTTAGTTTCATAGGTCTTACAAAGATACCATTCTTTTTAACCACAGAGTGTGTCTGTTGCCCAAAGATGACATTTTTTTTAACCACAGATGTGTCTGTTTAACTCATGGTATTTTAAACCCTTTGTTCCATTCACTTAGTAACTTAGCCCCCGTCCCAATATTGCAAAGTCTTGATATTGCAAAGCATTGATATTACAAAACCTTAATATTGCAAAGACCCATCTCAAATATGTGAAAACAACACTGCTTCTGTCACATTCCAGTTCTCCTGAATTTCAGTGAAATACCTGCTTTGATCCTTCTATGACATGGGGTCCCACTCTGTGAGCAGCCACTGATAAATGCGAAGTTTCCCATCCAGGCCAGACTATGGTAACTTTTAAATCTTCTCTCCACATCACCATATCCCATAAGATATAGCAGGTTGCAAACAGCTTACAAGTGCTGTGCATCCGTACATAGCTAGGAAGCCTGTTAACTGCATTATTCAAAGCTCAGTAAAGCAAAAGCTAGGTGAGGCTGGGCATCTGGGTGGATATATACAGCCACAGGGACAGAGCTGGATGCAAACTAACTGGCTCTCATTGAGTGATGACTGTGTTAAAGAGCAGAGTGCCTTGGCAGAGAGGTGCTTGCTTTCTCTGAAGCAAGACTAGAGAACCATGGTGGAGCAGGAGCTCCAGTAGCGCCCTCTTGTAAGCTTCAGTGACAGCAGTGTAATGGAGGAGAGCTGTCGTGCGAGAAGAGAGGAAGGGGTTTAATTCTGTCCTCCCCCCATCCACCTGGTTTCATTCACCACCAGTGTCACTTCTGACTCAAGCAGCACTGTGCAGTACTCAGTATCGGCACAGAGCCACTGACATGAGGATGAAATATCAAATCGTTGCCCTGCTGCTGCCTGCTGCCTGGCTGCTCTTCACTGTTCCTTCCCCCTGTGGCCAGGGTGAGGATTGGTGAAAAGTGCACCTTCCCTTGCTGGGCAGGACACTGTGAAGGACAGCCATACTGCAAGCGTATCTTTCTTGCACAGTTGGTCTGCTTGGGAAGGGGGGTGAGTTTGGATGGGGTTTTTTCATTATTCCAGAATGGAGAGGAACTCTCATCGTAACTGCAAAGCTCAACATTCTACTGATGAAGTGACAGAGAAGGATTGGTCTTCCTTGTGGAAAGTGGGTGGTAAACGCTGCTGGCAGCTTCTAACTGCAGTAAAAACACTCAACATCTCTGACCTGCTTTGCGTATCTCAGATTGTATGCCCCAAAACCTGCAGCGTTGAAGTTTCAATTGCTGATTGCAGTGAACCCCATTATGCTGCTTCTAATATTTTTTTCGGTTACTTTTTACACTGGAGAGATCTTGCCCACCTCCTATAGTTTACTTTCCAGCCTCTCCAGCATTTCTTTGCGGCTTCCATAGTACCAGGCTAAATTAATCCTTTTTTCATCTTATGCAAACCAGGTCCCTGACACCCCTGTGTTCCTCCCTGTTTCTGCTGTGCAGCCCTGGGTCATGGCAGGGTGCTGATATTTTATTGTAGAGGAAATTTAAAGGCTTTGCCCTCCCTGCTGAGTCTTGCACTGCCTGTTGTGACTTGGATATCTACCTAGGGTGCTCTGAAGGCAGAACTCTTCATGTATGCATTTAAAGGTAAAAAAAAATGTGTTTAGGGAAAATAATTACTAAAATTTATAGAAGAAACAAGAGTGGATGCATTTCTAGGTTTGTGTGTGGTGCTGTCAGGGATGTGAGAGCAGCATAGGTTTAGGGATCAAAACCTGCTCTGGCCTGGTGAGGTTAGGCATCTATAGCAACAAAGAAGGAGCAGCACTTAGCTCAGGACTTGCTGTTTGCAGGGCTCTGCAGGCTCTCCAGTTAAGTAAGAGTTTTTCTACCTGTCCTAAGCAACACAGTGCTGTGACCACTCTGGTAAAAAGATACAAGCTAATCCCTTTGTGTATGTCTACATAGGAGCACTCACTATGCAGTGCTGGGGCTTGCTTTTCTGGAGCTGGAAGCTGCTCTGCCACTGGTTATGCTACCGGTGTCCTCTGCCAGAAGCCATTCACTGCCTCCATCCTCAGTTGAACTAACAGGCACAGAATAATCTGCTTTATGTAGGGATTTTTTTTCCTGCCTTTGACAAGACAACAGCATTACAGTATTGAATATCCTCTCTAAATTTAGTACAGGGGCCTAGAGTACTAGTGCATTACAGCTCTTTGAACTGAGACAAGTAATGTAATAGAGGATTCATGCCAAACTGAAGCTGCTGTTGAAATAGAAAAAATGAGTGCAATAAATATCTTCGTATTTTGGAGAAGTCAAAGTCCCTATGTTAGGCATAAATACAGACATTCAAAGAAAAGTATGCTGTCCACACATATCTAAAGTGCCGTTGAACAGTTTTGGATACTGTTTGAATTCATGACTGTAGAAACCTGAGACTGGAGAGAGACAAACACTACTATTTTTTCCTATTGATAAGATACACCCTGCAACTCCTTTTTTCTCAGAGCACGGTGGGTCACCTGTGACCTCCAGCCAAGGCCAGGCTTTCTGATTGCTACCTGCTGGACAAACACATAGTAAGTAACAACATCTGTTCTGGTAAATTTACAACGTAAATAGACAAGTTCAGTAAAGATTTAGAGCCTAATGTTATGGTTGTCTTTCTGAGGCTCAGAAGGAACAAGTTACTTGCCCAAGGTCACATCAGAAGTCTTCTGGAAGGCGAGGACTTGCTGCAGCTCTCATTATTACACATCCAGATCATCCTGGGGGCACTCAAAGACGCAAACTGGCCTGCTTGGTTACATCTGCAGCCCCTTCTGTATTTTGTGATTGCATGCATGGAAACTGTTTATCAAATGTCATTTTATAAGTACTATGAACAGTATAGGGTTGGTTGGTTATAGGCTGGTTTGCTTTTCTTTTTTGCATTTGCTTTTTAAACTGTAGTGTTTGCAAACAGAACTCTTGGTTTGCCTTTTAAAGCCCAAGCACCATTAGCAGTGTCAGGTCAAATTTTATTCCTTCAGGTAACTGCAGTTATTGCAGTTATTGGAGTTATGGAAGTTATTGCTGAATCTCAAGGCCTCCTTACAGTCTTGGTGTTCACTGTTACTAGCCCACAACCAGGGCCTTACAGGTTAGTAGAGGACTGCCCTATTGAGATGCTGGGTCTCCTAAACCTGCAAAGTGTGCATGGCACTTCACAAGCTGTCCACCCCCTGCTGACACATTTCATAGAACCATAGAATCATAGAATAGTTAGGGTTGGAAAGGACCAGTTGGAAAGGATCATGAAGTTCCAACCCCCCTGCCATGGGCAGGGACACCTCACACTAAACCATGTCACCCAAGGCTCTGTCCAGCCTGGCCTTGAACACCACCAGGGATGGAGCATTCACAACTTCCCTGGGCAGCCCATTCCAGTGCCTCACCACTCTTACAGTAATTGTTCTTTAATTGTTCTTTATACTTGTTTCCCTGACCATTTTGTGCTCTACAGCCAGCACAGGTTCTTGACCTCCTTGCCACTTACTGAGTGTGGGGCAGTCTGTGTTCAGTTTCCTGGGGACAAATGAAAGAGTGAAAAGTCTAAGTGTACTTCTGTCTATCAAAACCGGTCAGAACTTATGCTGGCAATCACAGAAACAGATATGAAAACAGAGAGTTTCATCAGGATTGTACTTACGGAGAATGATATTCCCCCACAGCCAACCCATCACATGCTATGGTGCTTAGAAACCAGCTCCCTTCACAATGGCATTTCTCATTCCTATTTTCCTTCTTACTTGTTGAGCTGTCTGAATGCTAGAACAGGCATTTCTGTTTTGTGTCTTCATTCTGCTCAGTGAACAGACTTCTGCTAATTTGTTTATGCCTCTTATTTCTCCCTGGCCTTTCCTAGCAATATTACCCGATGATAGAGATATGAATTGCACATTTAATAATTACCTTTATAATCTCTGCAGGTTTCATTCTTTGTACACAAACTTCATATGAAGACATAAAGTGAAATAACTGATGGTGAGTTAGTGTAGCTGCTGCATACATCTTACAGGGAAGCTTTCTCTGGTCACACATAGTTACAAACTTTTTGTGGAAACATTTCTGTTCATTGTTTAATACTATTTCTGAAGCATCTCTAAAGCATCCTGACTGCAAACTTTACCTGTGTGGTCAATATCCATCTCCTTCCTCACCAAGCCTGCAGACGTGCTGCCACAAATGAGTCTTTGTAGCAATAGTGCAGCAAAGCTTGGACCCATGATGGCACAGCTTGGTAATCCTTTCCAAAATGGCATAAACTCAAAGCCAGCATTACCACATAGCCCCTAAGTTGCTTGGTCTTCTTTGGAATGGAGCTAGCACAATTGCTTTTCCTCCCTCTCTTCTGGTTGACTTCTCTTCAAGAGTAACTGCTTTATTCTAGGTGTTCAGTAGGTGAGGCTGATGATACCAATCTCTCTTGCTCATGCTTCTGGTTTTGATTCAGAATCACCATGTCTGTAAGATCAATGCAAATCTTTTAGGTGGTAAAAAAGTGACCACTTCAAAGCCCTTGTTGCAGTTCATCTTGGCTCTGTAGAGGATTATATGACACCTGAGCAAGTTCCTTTGTGTCCAAGATGAAGCTGTCTTTTACAAAAATGTCTATGTTTCAGGTCCTATTCAATGCTGACATGCACTGATTTTATTCACCCTCAATGCCTCACTCTTGCTGCTTTGGCATACCTGATTTCTTGCGCTGGTGTATATCATGAAGTATTTTACTTAGTGGCATTAGTAATATTCATTTATAATTTTAATCTAGAAACAGTAGGCATTTCCAGACTTCTAGCAGAGACCACCTCTGATCTAGAAAAGTTACCAAGTCAAGGCAAGAAAGTCAAGTCTATGACAGCAGGCAAATTATGCCCTCATTGAGAAGGTCATATATCTAGTGTTTAAGCCGGCACATTTCATGAATGTGTTCAGCTATATAGAAATACCTGTGTGTGCTGAACAACCTATACTCATTGGCATAGGCATAGCAGATAACACTAGAAAAGTATGCATTTTTCAGTTTTAAAATTCACAATCAGGGAGATCTTTCTAAAAACTTATCTTGCATTTCAGTCTTAGTAAATAAAGCACCAGTCTGGGAGAAATTTAACAATGGTGAGTAGACTTCATGCTCTACTTAAAAAAATGGGTGTATTCAGTGAATTATATAGTAATCATTCCAGTTTATGAGATAAATATTAAAATTATAGATCCTTTTGGCCCCACAATTATCATGAAACAAAGATATTGATGTCTGCTCCTGTAGATTGGCTGGAGAAAGGTGCAAAATCAGAGAAAATGCATGCATCAGAAAAATACGTATTACAAATATTCATAAGAATTGATAGAGTTTTTAGATTCTGTCTTGTGATACGTATGTAGTTAATAAACCATATACTTTGTATCTGAAATGGCACATTCGAGAAAAGTGTTTAGACATGTAAAAGTACCTCTGGATCACACTCATGCACATCTGTATAAACACACACATACAACTAGGTAGATAGGTATAATATGGTGGAATGACCACAATGGCAACTATAGTCATACTATTACAGAAATATCCAATGCACAATATGAAATGTAAGTGAGACATTTTAGGAAAATCATTAATGCCTTTTATTCATGCCTCTGGAAGCTGAATGTTGCCTTGTTCTGGGTTTGTTTTCCCAAAGGTTAGCAAAGTCCTAATTAAAAAGTGTGAGGAGCAAACAGTTTCCTGACAGAATTTATTTTAAAACCATTTCTAGTTTGAACCTCTTATCCACTGTCTCCACAATTTTCTTCAGTATTGGTAAAATAGCCTAAAAATACAAAACAAACAAACAAACAAAAAAAAAAAAAAAAGAAGAAGAAAAAGAAAAAGAGTAAAGGAAGTTTTAAAAGATTCTTTAAGGGATTAAGCCCATCCTTATTCAGTTAGGCAGTGGATTTTTGTGATTGAAATAAAGGCCCAGTAAATCGAATCACAATGGTGAATGAATTAAATATCTACATCTACAGGTTATAGGTGACATGTTTTTAGCTTGAAGTGAATTTTATAACCTAAAAAAGAGCTCTCTCGCAAAATCTATAAGCTTAAAAAATGATAACATCGTGCAAGCAGACTAATGAACCTTTCAATTATTTTTTTTTTTCCAGTAGGCCGTATGAAGTGAGGTTATTGAATTAGGGCCCAGTCTGGTCTCATGAAGGATGTTACCTATGTCAAATGTCACCTGGTCATCAGGGCTGTGATACTCTGTGGCACTCAAAGGGTCAGCTGAATTCTCCAGGGGTAGCAAGTGCACACTCAATAAGAGGAAAGAAGAAACTGCAGGTCTTGAATCCTAATCCTAATTAGAATACTAAACACTATAATCATGTTACTTATTATTCCTAACCATGGTTACCGGAGGCAATAGACATGGTGATTCACATGTGATGTGTAAAATGATGAGTACAAGAGAGGAAAACTCCCAGAGCACACATACAGTACACAACAGTTAAAAGGCATGCAGAAAGCAGATTATACTATCCCAAGGTTAATAAGCAAAACTGCAGAAATGACTGAAGATACAGAGTGAGACACACTTAAGATACAAATGAATTAATTATTGAAAACACATGCTAAAAGAAGGCAGGAATAATATCAAAAAGCTTTCAATTATTTACACTTCATTGCACGAATCTGTAAGTGATGTGTCATGCTTTGCCTCTTACCAGGGCTGCATAGAGAGAGCAACCACCTGAACAACACTACCAGCAATTTGTCTCCCATCAAATTTATGGTCGTATAGATCCACTTTCGCATTTACAAGTGAGATTTCACACAGGAATGACTTATTGAAAAGTCACCTGCTGGGAAAATAGCTTCATGATCACTGGCCTGAGTATGCATAGGCATAGCAGGCAGCTAAAAGGTGTTATTCAGAAATACCCTTTATTATTAAAAGAAAACAAGGTTTATGCAGTCTTTCTCGTTGTGAAACATGGTACTATTTATCTGGCTTTTTATTTTTAAGTAGTATACTGATAGCTTGTTATGCATACTTCATTCTATTAAATTGGGCTATGATTTCTTGGAGCCTGACAAAATGTCTGGCTTTTTTCAAATAGCTGTGCCAACTCATGCATGAGATAGCCTAGCTCTGCCTTTGAGAACAGCAGCCTGCTACACCTTTAAGAACCCAGGGACTAAACATTTCAAACAGTGATTTCCAAGCTTCCCTTATGCTCCTCCAAAGCTCCGAGACTCTGTGATTGAAGTAATTCACCAGTTCACTAGAACAATGTATAAATAACTTTATCATGCTAGATCTATCTATATATATATAAAAAAATTGTAATTAGAATTTTTGCTTTAGCTGTGGATCATAATTCCCATGTCCTTATATCTTGGACTCCCCTGAGCCTGGCTGAAGAATTTTGTTTTCTGAAGTAATATCAATGCCTGCTCCATGATAATTTATAAATACCAAAAATAGCACTGGATGGTTTTATCTGTGATTCTTACATGTCTTAGAGGACTGCGTACATTCCTACACTCCTCTTCACTCCTAACCACACTCCAAACACCCAAAGTTTGTTGGTTTTGTCCCATGTCTGGTGAACTTTGGGAAGAAAGTAGGTAAAAGCAGTGGAAAATAAGTTCATCAGCAAATACGGCTTTCATGAAAATAACTCTTAATACTGTTAAATATTTTCCTTTCTCTCAGATTTTTTCCTACTGTCTTTTCCAGTGGCACTAAATGATGAAGGCACACCATATACTGGGTAGCGTGGTCACTGCACCCTGGGGAGTTATGACCTCCCTCTCCATGGCCTCGAGTGAGACTGCACCTGGGGTGCTATGCTGGGGGTTTAGCCCCCTGTTCAAAAGGGATGTGAGGAATCTGATGAGTATTCAGCAGAGACCCTTTGAGATGTCACGTCCTGAGTCACACTGTGGGGCTGAGGAAGCTGGACTGATCTGCAGGGAATAGACTAAAGTACAGTCTGAGTTGCCAGCAGTTGTGTAAGGGGTGACTGCCAAGGTGATGGGCTGACAGCATCCACTAGCAGCAGCCACAGAGATGATGCCGCAGTGTGTAGCTTGCGAGCTCAGGGTTGGTTCTCTACTCACTAGGAGGTTGTGCATCACTGGTACAGGTGGCCCACAGGCCGTTGTCCATACTTAGGTGCTTTAAAGGCTTGGCTAACAAAGCCGCAGCAACCTGTCAGGCAGCTGGAGAGGTCAGAGCAAAGATCTCGAGGGTGTCACTCCAGCCAAAGCTTCCGTGATGCTCTGATGTTTGAACCTATAAGCCACGCCACTTACTCAAAAGTTAAATTCAGACAAGTTTTCTGCTCATTGCTCTACAGTTCTCAGTGCAGGAGTTGTACAGCAAATGGATCCTCTGATCCCTTCTCCCCGCCTCCCCCCTGGACTGTGTATGTTCAAATACATGGCCCTGACAGAGGTTTCCCGGGAGTGAGGTTTGCTGTTCATGCAAGGCTCACCCTCTCTCTGATCTGCCAGCTTGTACAGAGCTGGATTTTAACACTTCGAATGCAGCTGAAGACAAATCACAGATCATGTGTAGGTGCAATTTTTGCTTCAGAGCAATAACATATTTGTAGCAGCTAGATGTCTCAGCAGCAGATGTCAAGGTTTTACTTTTGCTTTTTCAATCTGAGAGTTCATGTGGCTGTGAGTAAGGGCAAGAGGCCTGAGTTTCTCAAGCAGGATTGAATCTCCTGTGTATCAAGGAAGAAGATTTCCCCAAGACAGCATGAAAAGAGGGTATCGTGAAACACTGGAGAAGGATGCAGAAGGCTTTCTGACTTTGTTTGATTTCACAAAACCAAGTTTGCTCAAGCTTTCTGAGACACAAAACTTAATCTACAGGGAAAGTGATGAACCAAGTGATCACACTGAACTACAGATGGAAAAACCTCAAACACAGGCGCAGAAAGAGTACCTATATGTCTATTTGTATCTATTTATCTACCGGTCATCTAACAATGGTACTTTCATTGCAACACCAGGGTTGCATCTGAAATCAGTCCAGCTAATACCTGCACCTAGACTGCTAAAAATAATTCTCAATCAGTCAATTTTTGCAACTGCCACTGGCATGGAACACTTAATGAAGACAAGCCATGGTGGTTGTCTGCATCTGAATCTCGCCATCTGGGCATTTTTTCATTTCCTTTCATAATCTTTTTTTTTTTTTTTTTTTTTTTTTTGACATGGGGAATTCCTGTGTGAAGACACATTAACTAAACTTACAACAAGAGAGGAAAATGAAAGTAATCCCCAATGGGCAATATTTCAGCTTCCGCTGTAAAAAGGGATTAATTCAATTATGTTAAATATATGGCATACAAGAATAGGGGTCAGTGTCAGTGGCAGGAACAAAGTGACAAAAGCTAGTCTCAGTATAGCAGTGGTGAAAGAAAGGAGAAAAACCCATGGCAAAGACATAGGAAGTAAAAAACATCCCTTCAGACTTATTTGGAACTGACCTACCTCTAAGATTGTCACTGTGTAACATTCTAAAGTCATTTACGAACACTTGAGAGTCTCCCGTGTACCTTAGTTTTATTTTTGATGCTGCTTTTCAGTTACTTCCTAAACCAACGGGATGTTTGCTACCCTTCTTGTTTGCAAGTGTTTCAAGCCTATCTCCTCTTTATAATATTTTTTTCTTTATAATTTTTAATAAACGTAAAAGTTTCAAATTAGGTCAAGTAACCTATTGACTTCCAACTTTTCCAGTAAGAGTAAATTCATACTCAATGCTTTTTCTCCAGGACTTAACCTTAAAACCTGCAAGTACCTCACAAAAGAAGGCAATAATAAGCCATTGCAATTCATGCATTGCAAAAGAACTGGCTGGATGGCCACATGCTAAGAGTTGTGGTCAGTGGCTCGATGTCCGGCTGGAGATCGGTAATGAGTGGTGTCCCTCAGGGATCAGTGTTGGGACCGGTCTTGTTCAACATCTTTGTCGGTGACATGGACAGTGGGATTGAGTGCGCCCTCAGCAAGTTTGATGGTGACACCAAGCTGTGTGGTTCGGTTGATACGCCGGAGGGAAGGGATGCCATCCAGAGGGACCTTGACACGCTTGTGAGGTGGGCTGATGCCAACCTGATGAAGTTTAACCATGCCAAGTGCAAGGTCCTACACCTGGGTCGGAGCAATCCCAGGCACAGCTACAGGTTGGGCAGAGAAGAGATTCAGAGCAGCCCTGCAGAGAAGGACTTTGGGGTGTTGGTCGATGAGAAAATGAACATGAGCCGGCTTCAGTGTGTGCTCACAGCCCAGAAAGCCAACCGTATCCTGGGCTGCATCAAAAAGAGCATGACCAGCAGGTCAAAGGAGGTGATCCTGCCCCTCTACTCTGCTCTCGTGAGACCTCACTTGGAGTATTGTGTTCAGTTCTGGTGTCCTCAACATGAAAAGGACATGGAACTGTTGGAACAAGTCCAGAGGAGGGCCACGAGGATGATCAGGGGACTGGAGCACCTCCCGTATGGAGACAGGCTGAGAAAGTTGGGGCTGTTCAGCCTGGAGAAGAGAAGGCTGCGTGGAGACCTCATAGCAGCCTTCCAGTATCTGAAGGGAGCCTACAAGGATGCTGAGGAGGGACTATTCAACAGGGACTGTAGTGACAGGACAAGGGGTAACGGGTTCAAACTTAAACAGGGGAAGTTTAGATTGGCTATAAGGAAGAAATTCTTTAATGTTAGGGTGGTGAGGCACTGGAATGGGTTGCCCAGGGAGGTTGTGAATGCTCCATCCTTGGCGGTGTTTAAGTCCAGGTTGGATGAGGCCTTGGGTGACATGGTTTAGTGTGAGGTGTCCCTGCCCATGGCAGGGTGGTTGGAACTTGATGATCTTAAGGTCCTTTCCAACCCTAAGTATTCTATGATTCTATGAATTAAAATTATGCATTTTTTTCATGTAGAATTTTGCAACTCCACCTGCACTTAAGCACCAAACTGTCACCAAGCACCAAACTATCATCACAGTTCTTAGCCAATTCTGCAGAAAACTCCAGAAGAAAGGGGAAAAATAATCCTTTTCCAGTGCTTTATCTCTGCTAATATAATCAACTATTTCTCTTGCCTTTTTCATCCTTGTTATTAGGTCTGACACTAAGTGTTAGAAAATTCCAGACTGCTGCTCAGAACTCACACCTTTGTCAGTAAAGATGTTTCATCACCTTTTGCAAGCTGACACATGTGGATTCATATTATCCAGGTTTGGCTACAAAATTTACTGTAATATCCCATTGCAAAGTAAGAAGTATCCCAGATATAACCATAAGGACAACTCAGCTTTAACCTTGTTTTTACCATGAGTTATTTCTTACCCATCAGGCACTTTTGTTTCCAGTTTTTGGTTACATTTCTTGTCCACAGCTACCTTCAGAGCAGGATTTGGCACGCTCTTTTTGCAGGGAAGTGATTGAAATGGGACACCTGCAGCTTTTGCATAGTGTGTACCCTTGAGATGGGATTTTGATATGTGCAAAAAATACTGTCTTGGTTGAAGGGTATGGAAAAAACTCCCTGTCTTTTTGAGGGTATGGCTATTTTGGCTCTGACTGCTGTCACTAAAAAGGTCCAGCAAATGTGCCTCTAAAAATACAGAGATTATTTTCCGGCTATAAATAGACACTTTGAGAAATTAATACAAACCTCAGAGAGATTTAGTGGTTACAGACACATGTAATGGCTTGCCCTGTGGAAGATGTAAGCCACCTTGCACTTACAGCAAGGGGTAAGAACGTGCAGCTGGGTGATGAGCTGCATGTTGAACCCTTCTCTCTGTATTGTTTGCCTGGGTATCTGGAGTGAGCCTTTTGAATAAAATATAGCTACAAGCCTCCAGTCAAAGATGGTATGAGGGTGGGGTCAAGCCGAGATCCGTCATGTCAATCCAGCTGGTGAGCTAGTGAGGGTTAACTCCACCAGACCCATGGGTTCAGGCCTGCGGTCCACCCAGCCTTGCAAAAACTACAGGGAAGTCTGGGAGATGCACAAGAGCTGTTGCTTGTCCCTTCCCCTGTGACATCTCCTTTACAGCAGATGTGAAATAAACCAGCCAGTCACAACCTGAACTGTATTTGTCATCTCTGCTGTGGTTTAGAAACATGGATACGTTTTCATGAGCAGGTATCTGGGAAGGTAATGAGTAATGTTATCTCTTGAGCATGACACAGTCTCCAAATAATGACAGCTTCATATTTGTTAATTTTCTTTTTATTTCTCTTAGCAGCAGAACTGCCAAGCAACTAATAATGTTCCTCATTACCAAAATTGAAATAGCCAATATTCCAAAAATGCCAGTCGAAGTGGTCTGATGTTCTTATGCAAAATGAAGATGTGCCAGAAACTCCTGAAAGTGCATGAGGGACATTGTTAAAACTTGTTGATTTACGTAGAAAGCACTGAAATGGCAGAGTCTTCTAAATGCCTCTGATCAATACCTAGTTTGGCTTGCCAAAGCCCACAAAGGATGCTGGGGCTGGAAATCAGGAGCCGCTGACTCCCCTGTCTGTTGCTAAACTGCTAGCTCACGTCTTTCTATTAACATCGGTAGTATTTTTAGAATGCTCCATGTTACTCTTTTCACTTACTCGTTGAAATGTATTTGTTTCCTCTTGACCTATTGGTTGAACTGTAGTTACGGTTTTCACCTTTTGCAGCAAAAGTGACAGACTTAAGGAGATACCGCCGTATTCCTTTTGGTGTCCTCTGACTGTAAACTAAGAACTGGTGGCCATAAAACCAGCATCTGCTCTCCTTGCTTCTGTTTATCACTGTTTCTTAATCCTTAATTTTTACTAGGCCAATCAGATTTCTGTGTTTTGTCTGTTGCAATTTGTTGAGAGATGTTGTTTTCTGCTTATTTTTAATTAAAGGTTAACTCAAGTGTCAGGGTTTAACTGCCTCTAGAACTCAATTTACAGTATGCTGATCTGACTGACCTGACTAATACTGCTGTGGGCTAATTAGCACCATGATGGGCACTGTGCTAGAGGGGGTGTGATGCGAGAGATGAGAGCTGTGCCGCTGCATAGGGAACCTCTTTTGTTCTGCGATGCTGGGAGGAGCATTCAGAGTCTCTGTCCGAGGAATGTGAGGGGTTTGCCTTGGAAACGAGCCGAGAGGGTGGAGGTGAGAAGGCCCTGTAGACAGCCAACCGCTGTGGACATGTAGGGAGAGGAGCAACAGCTCAATGCCTTTTCCATCTTGTGCTGTGCCACAGGGACATAGATTTTCACGTGCCCTGCAGCTGAGCTAGAGAACTCCTGGGCACAGGATATAGTAGGTGCTAAAATCCCACAGTGGTTTAAGAGGCACTGAGCTTCCCAAAGCAAAAGCCATTAGGAGCTGCTAATTACAAGCCCAGCTGCCCTGCCCGTCCTGGGCTGCAAGCTGCTGCTGGGGCAGCTTCACAACACACTTGCTCTGTCCTACCCCGAGTACTGGCTTTTGACAGCTGCCAGTGATGGGACACAAGAAGAGATGAAGACCGGTTAACCTGGTACAGCACTTCCTATGCAATAATTTTTTTTTTATTCTTTACCTGCTTTGTTTCGAAGTTTCCTCAGCCTGAAGTGTAAGTTTCCAGAGAGAAAGTTTTTGTTTCAAGGCTGTTTCAAAGGGCAAAAATAAATAATAGCTGATACTGAATGAAATGTTCAGAAATTATTCTTTGTACGTTTTTCTTCAGTGTCAGTGAAATGCTTTGTAACCCAGCTGAGCAGGGCTATGTGGGACACCCTATCAAGCATGTTGGAGTTTTCTCTATTTCCAAACACTTATGTTTTGAAAGTCTATTAAAAACTGTTTGAAGATTTCTTAGTAAGAAAGCTTTCTGCAAAAAAGTTTGCTTCAGTATGAAATGGAAATAATTCTCCCTTAAAGAGCTCTGCTTTTTGGATACATGTAAATTTTGCTACATGCACAGCACCAGGAGCTGCTATTAGCTGAACTGCCCCTCAGACGTACAAATATTAAACATACCAAGCATTAAACCAACAGTTGTGTAAACTGGAGGGAGGATATAAGGTTTATATTCTTCTCAAGAGGCTGAATTTACAGGATACCCAATCAGGAATTTTTTCACTGATTGATTGTAAAAGGGAAAATATACAAATTACCAAAAGGAAAATCTTGTGTTCCCCATAGAATCAAAACTTTTTTCTCAAACCCAGCATGCACAGAGGAGGTAAGGCTCTAACTGCTGTTACACAGGGATGAAGAGAGTTTACTATTAAAAAAAGAAACATTCATGAAGCTATCAAGGGTGCAGCCTCATAAACCCACAGAAGCTACTTTTGTGGCAATGGTCACAACTCAGGATCTGACATGAAGTGCCATTAGGGAAACCTGTTGGAAGCAGCTGTGGCTATCTATAAACTGCAACTTGCTAGATTCAGCCAAAGCATCTCTCAAAATGATAAGAGAGGAGACAGAAACAGGATCACGTGCTCATATCCTCATCAACATGTCTGTTGCCTGCTGTCTTTGTTCAAGGAGATGCTGCAGAGTTATTTTCCTTCAGAAAAAACCCCAAGGGAGGGTGAGCATGGTAAACAGCACCTGCCTCACCAAGGAGACAGGCAAGGCAATCCCTGTGGAGTACTGCCTGCATTAAAAGCCTCCATGCCTAAGTGAAGGGAAACAGAAATTGCACTATAAACTGCCTCCTGTCGTCTGTCTATAGAAAGCATCCTGCTTTACCAGAAGAGTCCTGATTACAAGAAGCAGGGCCACCCATCTTTTAATTACTGAAGGACACTGCATGGTTTAAAAAAACCTGCAGGGATGCAAATAGTTGAGGTTGCTGTTTCTCAGCTGCTGACCGCAGCATGGGCCACTTGAGCAGGCATGGAGATGACCCAAAGAGCTGAACTAACAAATCCCCTGGGATTTACCACAGTGAGGTTGTAAGTGAAAGAGTCTTCTGCAAATGCCATCCAGCTTTGAATGTGCAGATCAGTAGACCCCGCTACTGCAGGGACTCGTGGTCAGCTGTTCAGAAAAGCACAAGTCTATGGTCTGGTCACTGAGATTTATAGTCTTACATGATGCATTTCTGAACTAAAGACAAATTGCCGCCAATTGCAAAAGGAAGGTAAAATGCCCTCCTTCCTAACAGAGGGGCAATTTTCTTCTGACAACATTTTGCAAGAAATAATGATGAATGAGCAGAGGTTTTCTAGACAGCTCTCTGGTGGTTACCTGTTCTTTTGGGAGCTGAGCAGAACATTTTGTTACTCTAGTTAATTACAGAGTCCCAGCAGTGTTTCCTACTTACATGCAGGCAGTCTTTGCTCTGAAGAGCTGATGCGTTTATATATGGGCAGTGCAAACATTCAGCTTCCTTAGTGGAGTAAGACACTCAGCTGTAATGTCTCCCAGGTATGTTGGTGTGACCATGTCAGTAGTTCTGGCAACTGCTGCAGTCTTCCGGCTATCTATAGCACCCAATTTCTTTTTATTGGAAGCCCATTTCCCCCTTTGTTTTCTTGTTAAGCCTAATCTTTCTTTTCTCACATAGCTCTTACTTTGAAACCCCTTTTCTTTTATGTGGATTTTGGTGGGATTTTTTGGTTTTGTAAGTTGGGGGTTTTTTGCTTGTTTTTGTGGTGTTTTTTTTTTTTTTTTTTTTTTTTTGGGGGGGGGGGAGATTGGGGCTTTCTTTTCCTTTTCTTTTCTTTTCCTTTTCTTTTCTTTTCCTTTTCTTTTCTTTTCTTTTCTTTTCTTTTCTTTTCTTTTTTATGGGAATGGATAATTTCCAGTGTTTCTTCCTTTTTATGTATTTTCATGGCATTTGTTAAGTTAGGCATTCCAGACACCCGGTGCTAAGCTCTTACCTTGCCAGAAGTCTCTGCTGGGAAGACTCCCATTGGAAACACTCCAGCTTCTTGATGGAATGCAGCTTTATCTAACAGGCATTCACCCAGTCCTGGTGGCCACATAACAGGAACAAGTTGTGCTTAAGCATTTGCATACTGGAGCCTTCATCACACTGCACATCACTGCAAGACATGGACAAAAGGAAGAAAACTGGGAAGAAGAAGGACACTGATAAGGGCCCAGGGACCACAGCAGCAGCTGCTGATCATAGGGGCAGGTGGCCTCAGTGGAGGAGGGAAGTGGCAGAGCTGTGCGATGTCCTTGGCCCAAGGCAACAGCAGGGAGAGTTCTCTTTGCCAAACCTCTCACTGCCTTTGGATGCTTTTCCTAGGCTTGCTGGTTTGGTGTTTCTCCTGGTGGCATATGTGTTAACTGTCTGTCCTGGTTTCTAGCAGGAAGGTCACCACGCCAATTCTTGTGGTGCAACAGAGGCTAACAGCTGGCCCCAAGGATGTGCAGCTCTCCTCAGGCTGTTTCCTGGCTCTGCCAGACACAGCGATTGAGGCGCCTGCCCTGTGGAAGCACTGTGCTGTGCCTGTCCCCTCTCACAGCCCTCCCTGGCTGTCTGCACTGACCTCTCTTGGAGACAGAGGTGTTACCTGGACCTTTAAGTCAGACTTGCAGCTACTGCTGTCACGGTTTTGTAACTAGGCCATAGCAGTTAACTGAGCTATTCCTACTTCTAGAGCTTAAATCCTGGCACACCTTTAGAGAAAAACAGGGAGTTTTGATTTAAAACACTGAGGTGAGAGCACTGGCCTAGAAAATTGCTCTGTTGATTAATTACATTTACTGATTTCTAAACAGGAGCCTTTTTTCTTTTTTTTTTTCACTATGAATTCAGCTGGCTTCTGCTTCTAGCCATTAGATCTTGTTAAATCTCTGCCTGCTGAAAAGCTTTCTGCCTGTAGTAATCACCTCTACATGCAGCTACTCCCAGACAGGGAGCAAGTCACATCATAACCTTCCCTCGGCTAAATTGACCAGACTTTGCTTGCTTGCCTGCCAAAGTTTTTCCTGACCTCTCATTGTTTTCCTTGTTCTCCTCCAAGCTCTTTGCAGTGCTGCAATGTGTTCACCATGGAGGCTCCCAGCAGAGGTGTGGGATTCCATAGTGGCTGTACAAATGCCATGTACAGGTAACCCCTCCTTGTTTCTTCTGGTGATTGTGGTCACTGTGTTTTTACCTACTTTGCTAGGCAGGCTGGCAGGGCAGGGTTAGTGTATTAACCTGTTTGACTCTCAATCTTTTTGAATTCTGGCTTTCTAAACTATGACTGTATTTGTGTGTCTTATAGCCATCACTCCTACGTGTGTATCTATCAACATAATGTGATATATTGATATGAAGTTGCTTTACCATTGGGACACAGATCTGACAGTAGTCATGACCTGATTTACTCACTATTCTACAATTCAGTCTCATCTTCCAACTTTTTCAGCTGTATCTTTGCCATCATCTAGAAGAAAATACGTCAAATAGCACTGGACTGTGAACAGACTCCTTTGGCTCACTAGAAATACCTCTATTTATCTTTTGCCTTTGTAACTTGGAGATCTAGCGGGAGGCAGAATTCTGAATATGGGTTTGCCAAGTTGATACACAAAGGTATCTTCTGGCCAAGTTTATACTGATGGGTAGGGTTTATCCAGTGTCTGACTCAAAACTGGACTGAAAACTCTGCTGAAGTAATGCTTGGTAGAGATCCAGAACTTCATAGTTCATACCAGTCTTCAGACCACAGCCAGTCCCGTGTGGCTGATTAACAGTAATTTTCCAGGAGTTAAACTACAAAGTATGTTGGGAAGGCACGCTTAAGGAAAAAAAAAAAAAAAAAAAAAAAAAAAAAAAAAAAAAAAAAATTAAACCCAAATCAAAAACAGAGAAACAAAAACCCCAAAAGCCCTTTTTGGGTTTGATAGCAGCAGAGTGAGAGCTGCAGTGGCTCTAAGAAAAAGAACAACATAGAAATGCAAGCCTGCCAGGCTTGTGTCTCTGCAGGACAGAAATACAAATCAGGCCAGCTGTTGATAGCTGTGTGGGGTGGGTTGATGGATTTGTTTGGTTTTATACCTACTGACCTGAGGTGCTTGCCCCTCTCCTAGAACTGCTGCCACCCAGGTAGCTGGAGCCAGGAGAGGTGGTTATTTTTGTCCCCTCTGCGCTCCAGCCCCATGATGCGGGTAATCAAATGCCTGGCCGAACCCCAGGCATGCCTTCTCCAGGCAGGTGCAGAGGGCAGCCTAAAACTTTTGCTAGAAATAAAGGCTTGGTACATCTAGCAGAGCTAGAAGGCTAAAGCCTGCTTTAAGGCAAGAAGGGCAGCTGGCATACTGAGATTTTCAAGGTGGAGAGCAACTGGGAAAGATAACCAGGGGACAGTATTGTCTGAGGATGAGAAGGTATGCTTGGCTTTGTGTGATGGAGCAGGAGGAAATGGAGCTGAGGGAGAAGGCTAAGGTTGGTGGAAGAGGTTGTTTTGAGCTGGGGGCTGTGCTGAAGGAGTGGAAAACATTCAGAGTGTTTCATGAAATAATGCTGCACCTCTAAATACATTATGCTTTTATTCATGCAAATGTCCCAAGAAACACCTGACAGAAAAGAAGGTCTTCACTGGGGGAGAAAAGGGAGTCCAAGCAGCACATACTTCAGCCAAAAGTCCTCCATCCTTTCAGTGGCAAGAAATAAAAGAAAAACTAGACCTGAATACTGAGAGGTGAACATTTGAACAAAGGGAAAGTTCAATGGGTTTGTGTCATTGAATGATTTATATCTTCTCAGCTTTATTGTGGTGATGATAATAAAATAGAAATAGGTCATCATGGTTTAAAGGTGAATGATGTGTGGGAAGTTTCATGTACCGTGTTTTTCTTAATGTATTTACTGAGAACTTCACTGACTCTAGGCATTTTGCATGTATCAATGCTTTTTGTAAGGTCTCATTTTATGCAATAGCTCTATTACTGATAAAGACAATGCAAACAGCTAGGGCTTTTTTTTCTCTAGATATTTAGTATTGAATTACTTGTCGTCAAACTGGGACCTGCTGGACTTTCGTACATGCGCTCTCTTCGCCTCTCCTTCTCAATAAGCTGTGGATTGCTTACTTAAATACAGCTATTCTCTTTTGTTTATAGCTATTCTGCAATGTGTGTTCTTTCACAGTCTTAAGAACTCATGTTGCTGCTACAGTGAAGCTCAAGCAGTTTGATGTGATTGTTCATTTATCATTTGTGAAAATGAATTTCCAAATAAAGCTTTGTATATTGTCCTCCATTCAGTGGTTAAAAAGAAAGCCTGAAGAAATAATGATTAAAACAAAGTAAAAAAAATCCCAACAGCAAAAAAAACAGCAAAAAACCTCAAAACCCAAACCAACACACAAACCCGCACAACAGAGCTGTTTCCTAAATCCAGGAAAAAAAAAAAAAAAAAAAAAAAAGAAATACAAATGTCTCATTAAAAAGGTATTCCATTTCTCAGAGGCAGCATAAGCAACCAAATGATATGGCAGTTTCTATAGTGACTAGTTGTTTTCCTTTGAAAGCTTGCTAAGCAGTCAGACAAAACCAGAGTGACTGTCTGAGGTGTTGTAATTATTTCCCTCCTCCCCATCCCCCCAAAATACTGAATACACAGATTTTCTGCCCTTGAATTGGAAATGCCCCTCCCCATGAAAGAGCCTTTGTTGCAAGATGGAAAAGAGGGGAAGGCTTCAGAAACAGCTTAGCAGTGGTGTGGAGAACAGAAAATCAGTCAGCTAGCTGAACCAGCTTCTGGCTTGTGGTCTGGCATTTGATTGGATCCAGCAGGACCATCGGTGGGAGAGCTGCCTGCCAGGCATGCCACTCCTACCTCTGGGGCACTGCAGCCTCTGTTCTTGAAGGCAAATCGCCATGAAGAGTAGTGTAAAGAGCATTAACAGAAGGCATAGCGTTGCAATTGGGCTTCCTGAAAACCTCTGTGCTGTGCAGTGGTGGGGCACAGAGCACAGTTAGAGACCTTGGGAGAGAGACACAAGCTGGTAGTTTCAAGGAAAAAAGAAAAGCTGCTTTTTTTTTTTTTTTTTTTTTCCCCCCTCGAAGGCCTTTGTTCTCTTCCAACATCTTTGCCCTACTTTTAGTTGATAGAGGTTTAACAGCAACACTTCGGCTGTGTGATATGAGCCTTTACGGTAGAACACTGAGTGAAATCACATGCTTGATTCCTGCTGTAAGTTTTCAGCTGATTTTTGTAAATGCCTTGTTGAGCACTAATTCCTAGAGAACCACGAACCAGAGATGGGCTCAGCAGAAGTTTAGTTATTTCCCCTTGTGGCTGCTCCTACTATATTAGCAGTGTTCCCCTTGACATTGTCACTCAGTGCTTCAAGAGCTGCCAGACAATGCCCTGTGGCTGACTGACAAGAAGTGAATATAAGCACTTCAGTCATGGGGAAAAAAGCCCGAATCACTTGGTGTCTAAAGAAATATGACTTACCTGACAGCAGAGGCTGCAGTAACATTGAGCTTAACTTCACCTCTAAAGCAATATTTCTCCAAATATGTCCTGGCTAGTTCTTAGTAAATAATTCAGCAGTGCATGACTTACTTGATTTGTTTCAGCTCTCCTTCTTACAGAATGGTGGTGAGACAATCCTGATTTCTTATCCTTGAGTTTCTCAGTGCAATTTCCCCCTTCTTCCTGAACTCTGGATGTATGGCAAACATTTTGCTGTGAGAATTCAGTGCTTAAGACTGGAGGCACATTGACTAGATTATCAATCACAGTGTTGCTCTGTTGCTTTGGGTTTCATGCTGTTTCTGAATGGATATATCTTGTGATCAAAAGCTTGGAAATAATTCTGTTTGGAAAGGGGGTTTTGGGTATCAAAACCTATGAATTCAAAATTTGCTCTTTCTGTAGGTAGCATAGGAAAAAGGGAAATTGTACCAATAATTATTGGATATAAGCACAAAAGGAGAGAGTCTATTTCAAGGAATAGCCAAATACATGCATACCTTTTCTAGTGGTACTTTAAAAGAGAAGTTAGCACAATGACTGTGAAATGTTCTTGTGGTAATTAGTTTTATTGCTGCTGGATGATGTTCTGGTGCTAAAATTGAGTACAATTATGCTGTGCCTTTGGAAGGACAGTTCTGTTTTTGATATATTAATATTCTAATATAGAGTAACATAAAAGCTTTGAAAAGGAAAAAGGGATGCTGAAGGGTGAATTTTTGGCAACAGAAGCATTATCAAAATTGTTGGTGCCTTTAATATACAATGCACTTAGATAGTGCTTTAATTATAAAAAATAAAGTGCTATCAAAGTATATCTTAACTGCCCTTAAAGTGAGGAGATTGAATTGTGGATGAGATTATGATCGCAGCAATTTTTCAGCCTGATGCGGTATCTTGCTTCTGCACCTATGACAAATCCAGCTAGACAATTCTAGACCCACTTGCAAAGAAGCACCATAAATGAACAGAGTGTCCACACATAAATACTAAAGGAAAGGTAACAAGCTGGTAAAAATTGCAGCACTGCTTCAGAAATTCAAAAAGATGATTTTAATACCGACTCTGCCACAGACATTCTCTGAGACCTTGAACAGGTCCTTGAAGCTTGGTCAACCCGAAGCACTCTGTGCTGCCTGGTCTGAGCTGCAGTATTCTCAATGATGTAGCAAACCATAGGGCAGGGTTCAAAGTTAGGATGACGTAAGAAGCTTTACACAGGAACGGCTTTGGCTTATTGCTTTCTTAGAAGGGAATACACTTTATGGATACAAAAAATAGTGTTCATGGGTGGGATTCTCAGTATTTGTCAGAGCTGGCCCCATTTTCTTTAGTGGGATCAGAATCAAGTTAATTCAAATTGGCTTTGAAAATCTAGCCCTACAATAATTTCAACATTACTGCCAGCGTTAACTTGTTTGTTTGCAACAGCAACTGAAATGCCATCCACATCACCTTTGTGACTTATATATTGTCATTGTAAAGGTGTTAAAACAATATAAATAATTTCATACCAAAGTCTGTTAGTTTACTGCCTGCCATGGTTTGTTTACAGATTGCAAATGGATACTCTAAAGAAGAAACCTGTGATTTATGGAAGCATTTGTCACTTCAGCTGATTTTGCTTGAGCACAGATGCGTTTGTGAGATTTACATGCATGCTGGAAAGGAGCCTGGAGAGACCTTGCATTTTTTCCAAGATGCGCAGTCAGGCTTTTGTGTGAAGCAGCAATGCTTGCTTCAAAAATCACCTTCCTGTATGCATCCAGTCTTCTCAGGAGACAAGCAATGACAGACCTTGCTGCTGTCACTCATCTGACAGCTCTGCAACCCCATGTTGTCCGCTACATGGGAGTAAGCTGCCGCTTCAGCAGTTTCTGCACCTGTAAAGAGTTGGGTTTCCCAGCTTGTTTCCTCCCCTAGTCTCAGCCCAAGTCCCTCTAGCACAGAGTAGTGCTCTGTCATCCACTAGTGCCCAGGAAAGTAGTGGACTGTGCTAGTTTTTATCTTCCTATTTGAGCCTTGCTGGGCTGATTACAAAATGCATCTGCAGATTTCTAACACATAGAGGAGGAGTACTGGCAAATTTAAACCCTTGCATCTCTCCAGGTCTAAGGTCTGCTTCATTCTACCCCAGGTAATGCCTCTCTCACTGCGTTTTCACCTTTTTCATGCTTCATTTTGCAAGTACAAGTGCTCGCTTTGAATGAAAACTCTCTTGTGTTCATGCTGCAGAACTGAGTTTTGAATTGATAGCAAGGTTTTGTCACCAGCTGAAATCAGAAAAAAAAAAAGATAACAGGATTTTTCAACTTACTGAATGCACTTTTGTGGGTTCCCTGAGCAAATACGTCTCTTCACAGGGGAGTAATAACATTGCAATGACCTTACAAGCTGGTCAGATGGATGTGAAACACGCAGTGCTGGCTTCAGGCAAGGGCAGGAGAAGGTTGTATACACGGTCTTGACTGATGTATATCTGGTGGGGAGAGAAGCGTTCATTAAAACAGCACTTCCCTGAGTTGCAGGTGAGCACTGAGGCCCCTCTGAGATAATTGCTGTGCCAAGTTGTATGTCACAAGGAGGAGCCTGGAGCCTGAGGGTTGTCAAATAATAAACTGATAAGAGGCAGGAGGTACTCACTGCTCTAAAAATTCCCACTTCAGCAAAATCTTACTTGTTGCAAAGAGTAGCCTGAACCAAAATCTGAGATGCAAGTGGTTGTGAGTGGAAAGGAAATACGGAACCAAAAGTTGTGGCTAGCCCATCAATGGGAGTGTAGGAAGTAGCATACAGGACCAACCTACAGGTACCCAAAGTTATCCCAGAGTTATCTTTCCTAAAGTATTATGAGAAAATCTGATACATCTGGTATTAAAAAAATGCCCAGTATTATAAAAAACTCTCCTTGCAGTGACATTTGCATCATGCAAGTGACTAAAATGCTCTGTCCACAAAACCAGTTAATTTTTAGCACTAGAAAACTGTTGTGTTCCAAACAAGAAAGGGTATTTGTTTTAGACTAGATGGAAACAGGCAGTAGCTGGAAATATCCTGGTATCAAAGGAGGGAATTTCCACACTGTTAATGAGACATCATTTGTCTCAGCCAATATTGCTTCCAAAAATTGTTTATACACTCAATTAACAAGAAAGTTAGAAAGTATCTACAGAGAGCCAGAGTTAGATGGCTTTCTTAACAGTGAATCAATATTGTTAATACCTTCTGTATTGTTGGAGATCTGAAGGACCTAACTGGACATGCTCCAAGTCAGCTTGCTGGCCCTGACCCTGGGGCAACCGGTGGGACTAGAGAATGTCCAGAGGTGCCAGCCTGTCCCCACAGTTTTGTGATTCTTTCTCAACTAATGCAAAAGCTGGTATTGATTTTTTTTCCCCACAGAAATAAACAGATTTGATAGGTGCATCTGTTACCTGGTTTTAGTGAACAGCTGTCAATTAAACAGAAAATTTAAAGAGGGATGAATTTGATTTGAAAAATAACACAGGTACTAGAAATAAAACCAAGGCTGAAAATAGTGGCTTAAAGCAAACAGACCTGAAATGAGATTATTCTTTCATTGAAAAACACATGAGGATATTATAACAGTAAATCAAAGGAAACTGAGGCAGCCCAAGATGTGCTTAGTGTGGTAAAGCTGAGGCCAGAACTTTTTTTAAAAAAGACAATGCTCCCATGTAGACAGAGGGCATCCCACTGACCCTACTGGGGTGCTGCGAGCCAGCTGCTTTGTTTCCATTCCAAGCTTTGCGATACTATTCCAACAGTCCATTCTTTTTCATTGCCTTGTCAGACTGGCCACTTCCACGTATGGGAGAAAATGATGGTGGCAGGTCATGGCTGGAGATACAGGGCAGTGTGACCTACTGGTCATTAAAATGTCAAAGCCGTTGGATGCAGGGGTCCTTCCTCCTGTACAGGCATCACTGGGGTGCCTGAGGGAAGGGTAAGCAAGTCAACACCAGACTACCAGTTAGCATGAGTTAATTGTGTCACTGCTCAGCTGCTGTTAATGCTCAATTAGCACTTGCTGGGACTGTACTATGCCCAGCTGATAAAGGCAACCAAGAGTAAAATCAGACATTGCTTTTCAATTGTCAAAAGAAAAGTATTATTCTTCACAGGTAGGTGCCTATTATAGGGTTTGCAAAGGAATACATGGAGTAAGATTTCTAAGCAATTACCCTGATTATTAGAGAGGCCAATGCTCATGAAGCCACTTCTAAAGTCACTGAGACTAGGTTTCAAAGTATCAGGAATTAAATAGGTAACACTTCTTGCCTATAGCACCAGTAGAGATCTATCATTTTCCTTGTGTTAAGAATAAAAGACAAGTGGCTTTAGCAATCATGATTAAAATCCTACTCTGTAGCAAAAAGTAGGGTTCAGGCACCTGAACTGGTGATTTCATCCTGAGCATCTCTCTGGAAGGCCACTATTCTTTTTAACATTTCTCATTTATTCAGGATACTTTGGCTGCAGTGGTCACAGGAAGAATGTCTTTGCCTGAATCCTCTGTAGTGTGTAAAGCTGCAGAATTCTAGTAGCTGTTGTGACTGTAGTGAAACTTCATCTCCATGTGCTGGAAATAGATCCATGCCCAGGAATAAATGCTGCATGGGATGAAATTTCTGTGACCAGCTGTCCATGACAAAACAGCCAGCAACAAGACTAATGCAGCAACATGTCTTGCAATGAGTTTGGTTGTAACCAGATGTCCACAGTAGTGATTTTATGACAAAAAAATATGCAGGAAGAAGACAAAATTCAAAATGGCACTCTGCTGTTCTTCATATCTGAAGTACGTTTTCAAGAAAAAAAAAAAATCCTTTGTGGGAATTAAATTAAAAAACACTGACATGCATCATTAAAATTTAACACTCAACCCTAGTAAGAAGGGGAATGCAAAAGGAGATTGGGCAAGTGATTGATGCAGGCCTAGCACACTTCAATTCTATTAAGGCAGCAAGATGACTGGTAAGGCTGAAATGCAATGTCAACACTACCTGAATTAATTTGCCAACTCCAGCCCTTCTCTTGCTCCTGCAGCTGTGCTGAATTCAGTAACCAGAATGTGGATGCTGCTACCACTGGAAAAAACAACACTGGCAGGTGCTAGGAGGACTCAGTTTGAGACCATTCCTTCTGCACGGCATGATGTTCTGTTTCCCTCTTAAGAGGGTGGTAGGAGATGGGGGGAGGTGCTGAAAACCCTCTTCCGTTCCAACTGCAAGATTTATTGATTCTTGAGACTACTGCATTTTACAGTGATCTGCCTTTTCCAGTTAATGCAACTTAAATCTGAACCTGGAAAATTTATGATGGCTTTTTAGATCAATAAAAGCATGCCCAGAGGCAGATTGTTTATGCACTGACCAAAAAAGGGAGAGAAGACAAGGTTAGATATTTCAGTAGTGGAGCAAGGAACAATAAATATGCTTTGGTAGATGAAACCTAATTTTGCTATGAGGTGATACAGCTATTTGAGACTTCAAGAAGATCACACATGCCACAGCCTACAAGTAATCTTATTTAACTGCAAATAAAATTTTTAGAGAGAACGGCAATAAAATTTAAAACAAACCTTTAAAAGAAACCAAAAATCCCGAAGCATCCAAGCATCTCATCTCTTTCATGCAGTGCCAGAAAAAGCCTGCACAGTTTTCTAATGAAAGACAGCCACTGGCCCTAATGACACAGCTGAGTTCTGAGGATGAATTTTCCATGCAGGTGAATACACAGGTTTGTTTTTGGGTTTGCGGGGTTTTTTTTATTTATTATTTTATTTTAAAAAAAGAAATGATGTCTGCTACTCTGCTACTGAGATCTCAATCTTTCTTTGCCAATTGGCCAGCCTAGGTGACTTGTCTAGGTCACTACTAGATTCCCCTTAGTCCTCAAGGCTGTATCTCAGGCTCTGAGAGGCAAGAATACATGTCTCTTTAAAGCAAGTTATATCATGATTGTGTAGTATGGTTTGGGGTGGTTTTGTTTTGGTTTGGTTTTCTGTTTTGTTTTGTTTTGTTTTGGGGAGGGAGTGATATTTAGATCAGACCATTGCCTAAGGTAGCCTGCTGAGGCAAATAAGAACTCATATGAACAGCCAGAAGAGTCCTGAGGGCTCCATACAGTTTTTAGTTCAATTTTTTTTATTTCAACAGGTTGCCCTATTACAGCCATAAAAATAAATGCACTGCAATAGGAAATACTGCAATATAGGAATAAGGTAACCCTCCATGGCATCTCATACCAGATGGATTTGCCTGAACAATCATGTGTGATCAATAAATGGTTGAGCAGTGTTCTCTCAGTTTCATTTTGGGTTTTTTAACCTCTTCCTTTCCATAATAATGGGCATCCACATTTCGAATATCTCTTCAAGTTGTGGCATCAAGTGACTCCTCCCGCTCTCACCCTTCTCCCCACTACTGCTCCCTCTCCCACCCCAGCTTAAACTTTAAGAACTGGTATTGCTCTAGGTCTCACATAAACTCCGGTAGGCATGACTTGCATGTTTTACTAGGACGCAGATTTAACTCTCAGTTGCATGGACCACACATAAATGCCACCATCAACTTTTTCATTGTGGTTCTTGATTTCTTCTTTTTTATTTTATTTTTTTCTTTTTCAGAAGCATGTTCAAACATACCTATCACGAAATCTCAAAACCCTCTAACTCCAAAGCTTCAGGTTCAGTAAAGATGCTATTGTTCTGATCAGTGCCAAGGTCATTTCTGTAGGAGTTGTCAATACTTGGCACACAGCTAGCAAGGGAGCCTAAGCACCGGCTCAGTAGCCAAGTAAATAAGTGAAGACGTGTGGCACTGATGTCATTGCCTATTTTTCATGTTCCAGCCCTTTTGCCACTCCAAAGGCTGTGCTGAGTCAGCAGAATCTGCCACAAGATTTCCGTTCAGCAGAGGAACAAAGATATCTATCCATGGCCTGTGATAAGGGCAACTGCATGTGGCCTTGCCACTACACGCTTCCAGAGTATTACCAGTGGTGCAGAGAGGCAGCAGGCAGGAGATTGGCTTGACCTGTGGTTGCCCTACACAGATTACTTTATCCACTGTTGATTTTCATCTAAAACCCTGGAAAACCGCGCAGTCTCCTAAATGGTGCTCTCAGGTAGAACTTCTTTAGCTTCAAGTCTGGTTGTGAAGAGGCTTGTGCTAGGGGAATATCTGCAGCAACAGGCTACATACACAAGCAGTCTTATACCCACCTCATCCTCCTCCTGGTAAGAGTGTTAAACCCTTTCCCTTGGCAGGACCACTGTTGCTGAGCTCACCCTGCTCTGCTCTGAACACAAAACACATATATTTCTTAAACTGAAAACATCCTCTAGG